>NW_016804830.1:1660543-1689139 GCF_001698545.2 Rhinopithecus bieti
CTCCTGACCTTGTGATCCGCCCGTCTCGGCCTCCCAAAGTGCTGGGATTACAGGCTTGAGCCACCGCGCCCGGCCTAACATGTTAGCTTTTATCGTTGTTATTGTACTAGAAAGTTCCTTGTTGGACTAAGCCCTGCCTCTCTCCCCATAGCTTGTATCCAAGAGCCCCTCAGCAACCCTCACACATGGAGGTCAGCTCTCAAGCTCCCCCACAAATTTCTGGCTCTGCTCTTCTATGTAAAATTGGAGAGATAGGGTCTAGAGCAGGGCCATTTTGGGGTGGGTCCGTCAGAGAAGAAGGTGGAGAAGAAACTTTTTCCAAAGAGGGCAGCCTGACACTGGGCCCATGGCCCGGTAGTCACTGCCCTAGCTCAATGGAGACAACTTTAGGCAGTTTGTCTCCCATTAACTGAGAATGCTGGGACTTACTGTCTGTGGGCCAGGCACCGTGACTTGCTTTTCTTGGCATGGGAATGGGCCTACCCACTCACCTAGAACCACTGGAGATTTTTTTCTACGCTAAGACTTACAGTCAAGTGTATAACCATGGAACAAAACTTCCCTTGGTGCTGAGGGTAGCTGGTCTGTCTTGAGAGTGTTTCCAGTATGCCAGCTTTTTCTGTTTCTTTTTTCTTTCTTTCTTTCTTTTTTTTTTTTTTTTTTTTTTTGAGACAGTCTCGCTCTGTCGCTCTGGCTAGAGTGCAGTGGCGCGATCTCAGCTCTCTGCAACTTCCACCTCCTAAGTTCAAGCAATTCTCTTGTCTCAGCCTCCCGAGTAGCTGGGATTACAGGCATGCTCCACCATGCCCAGTTAATTTTTGTATTTTTAGTAGAGACGGGGTTTCACCGTGTTGGCCAGTCTGGTCTTGAACTCCTGACCTCAGGTGATCCTCCCGCCTCTACCTCCCAAAGTGCTGGGATTACAGGCATGAGACACTGCTCCTGGCTCTCTGTTTTTCAAATGGATTCTTTCACTCTGTGACATTGATTTAAACTTACTGTTAAAAAATATATTTCTTTGACCTGCCCCCTGGGCAAGGAGGAGGTTAGTATTTTACATTTTATAGATGAAGAAACCGAGGCTTAGAGGGATGTCTGGTTCATAAAATCACACAGTCAGTTAGTGGTGGGGCTAGAGTGAAAAACCATCCATCGTTTGAATCATCAGCTTGTGTACCCTCTATGCCTTCTCCCTAACTGGGTGACTAGACTGTGTGCACATACACTTACCCAGTTTGAGGGGCAGCAGCAGAGCTTCAGAGTCCCTGCCCTGGGTTCAGTTCTGGCTCTGTACTAACTGGCTGTGTAACTGTTTTTGTTTGTTTCTTTGTTTTTTGTTTTTTTTGAGATGGAGTCTCGCTCTGTCGCCTAGGTTGGAGTGCACTGGCGTGATCTTGGCTCATTGCAAGCTCCGCCTCCAGGGTTCACGCCATTCTCCTGCCTCAGCCACCTGAGTAGCTGGGACTACAGGCTCCCACCATAACACCCGGCTCATTTTTTCATATTTTTAGTAGAGACGGAGTTTCACCGTGTTAGCCAGGATGGTCTCGATCTCCTGACCTCGTGATCCGCCCGTCTCGGCCTCCCAAAGTGCTGGGATTACAGGCGTGAGCCACCGCGCCCGGCCTCCTCCTTTGTTAAATGGAGTGTGTGACAGGTTCCTCCCAGGGTGTGTTGATGAGATGAAATCACACCTGTTAAGTCCCCAGCAGAATGCCAGGCCCATGGGAGCCTGTGGAAGGGACACATTTTCTCTGTCCCTGCTCTCCACATGGTCACCACTCTTGCCATCATGGAAACCAGCCTAATGAGAACACCAGATAGTGACATCAAATGTTCCTGTGGGCACGAGCTGTAAGGCTGTGAGCATCAGTGGGAGGGGTATCAGCTGGTCCTTCCTGTGTCTGGACCACTCAGCCCCTTTCCCTCTCCTCTCTCCTCCTGCAGATTGTAATGTAGCAGACCCAGCCATGGCGGCCCCACAGCTGGGTCCCGGCCAAACCACCCAACTGCCCCTCAGCGAGAGCAGCGTGCCAGGCGCCCCGCACGGCCCTCCTCCTGGCCTTCGGCCTGATGCCCCTGGGGCGGGGCGGGGCGGGGCGTCCCCGGAAAGCCTCCCTCGCAGTTCGTATACGTCTTCACCACCCACCTGGCCAACACGTAAGTGCCTGGTGGGCAGGCCACGTCTCTCTCTCTCTGCCCAGCACCTCTCAGCCTGGGGTTCTGAGGGAGCCATGTGCAGGGGCAGGGTGGGGTGGGTGAGGGTGGGGCTCCCTCCTGCTCACCTCTCTGAGCTGTGGGTGCCCTCACTCTGTGCAGGGCCGCGGAGGCAGTGCTGCAGGGCCGGGCAGACTCCATCCTCGCCTACCACCAGCAGAACGTGCCCCGGGCCAAGCTTGACCAGGTGAGAGTGGTGCCTCTGTGAGCAGCAGGACTGGGCAGAACGTCCCCTTACCTGTCTCATGCTCTCTTTGTCCTTCTGCAGGCCCCTAAAGTGCCCCCCACCCCAGAACCGCTACCCCTGAGCACGCCGACAGCGGGCACCCCACAGTCCCAGCCACCTCCACTGCCGCCGCCGCCACCCCCGGCCCCTGGCAGTGCCCCGCCTGCTCTGCCCCCAGAGGGGCCTCCTGAGGACAGCAGTCAGGACCTGGCCCCCAGCTCAGTGGGAGCTGCCAGCACAGGTGGTGGGACTGGGGGCACCCACCCTAACACCCCGACGGCTACCACCGCCAACAACCCTCTGCCTCCTGGAGGAGACCCCAGCAGTGCCCCCGGCCCTGCCCTGCTGGGGGAGGCAGCCCCCACTGGAAACGGGCAGCGCAGCCTGGGGGGCTCAGAGGGCCTGTCCAAAGAGCAGCTGGAGCACCGGGAACGGTCCCTCCAGACGCTGCGAGACATTGAGCGACTGCTGCTCCGCAGCGGAGAGACTGAGCCCTTCCTCAAGGGGCCCACGGGAGGAGCGGGTGAGGGGGGCCCACCAGCACAAGCCCCTCCTCCCCCCACCCAGCAGCCACCCACGGCCCCTCCCAGCGGGCTGAAGAAGTACGAGGAACCCTTGCAGTCCATGATTTCGCAGACACAGAGCCTAGGGGGCCCCCCTCTGGAGCACGAAGTGCCTGGGCATCCCCCGGGTGGGGACATGGGGCAGCAGATGAACATGATGATACAGAGGCTGGGCCAGGACAGCCTCACGCCCGAGCAGGTGGCCTGGCGCAAGCTGCAGGAGGAGTACTACGAGGAGAAACGGCGGAAAGAGGAACAGATTGGGCTGCACGGGGGCCGCCCTCTGCAGGACATGATGGGCATGGGGGGCATGATGGTGAGGGGGCCCCCGCCTCCTTACCACAGCAAGCCTGGGGATCAGTGGCCGCCTGGAATGGGTGCGCAGCTGCGGGGACCCATGGATGTTCAAGATCCCATGCAGCTCCGGGGCGGACCTCCCTTTCCTGGCCCCCGTTTCCCAGGCAACCAGATACAACGGGTGCCTGGGTTTGGGGCACATGCCAGGAGTATGCCCATGGGAGGTGCCCATGAATGCCATGCCAGCAGGCCCGCCTAAGACCAGGCATGGGCTGGACCGATACGACTTGCCCCCCCTTATTGCGGGGGACCCAGCAATTGCCCAGAACACCCATGGCCCTACCCAGGGTGGGGGCAGGGTGAGGCGGAGCCGATTCATGACGAGTCCGTGAGGAGCTGCTGCGGCCCACCAGCTGCTGGAGAAGCGGGTCGATGGGCATGCAGCGCCCTGCGGCATGGCACGGGTGGCATGGACAAGAGCATTGGCAGATGGCAGCGGATGAATGCCAGGCACACCGGCAGATGGATCCTGCCATGTTCCCAGGGCAGATGGCTGGCAGTGAGGGCCTGGCGGGCACTCCCATGGGCATGGAGTTTGGTGGAAGCCGGGGCCTCCTGAGCCCTCCCATGGGACAGTCTGGGCTGAGGGAGGTGGACCCGCCCATGGGGCCAGGCAACCTCAACATGAACATGAATGTGAACATGAACATGAACATGAACCTGAACGTGCAGATGACCCCGCAGCAGCAGATGCTGATGTCGCAGAAGATGCGGGGCCCTGGGGACATGATGGGGCCCCAGGGACTCAGTCCTGAGGAGATGGCCCGGGTTCGGGCCCAGAACAGCAGTGGCGTGATGGGCGGCCCGCAAAAGATGCTGATGCCTTCACAGTTTCCCAACCAGGGCCAGCAGGGATTCTCTGGGGGACAGGGACCCTACCAAGCCATGTCCCAGGACATGGGCAATACCCAAGACATGTTCAGCCCTGATCAGAGCTCAATGCCCATGAGCAACGTGGGCACCACCCGGCTCAGCCACATGCCTCTGCCCTCTGCCTCCAATCCTCCCGGGACCGTGCATTCAGCCCCAAACCGGGGGCTAGGCAGGCGGCCTTCGGACCTCACCATCAGTATTAATCAGATGGGCTCACCGGGCATGGGTCACTTGAAGTCACCCACCCTTAGCCAGGTGCACTCACCCCTGGTCACCTCGCCCTCTGCCAACCTCAAGTCACCCCAGACTCCCTCACAGATGGTGCCCTTGCCTTCTGCCAACCCGCCAGGACCTCTCAAGTCACCCCAGGTCCTCGGCTCCTCCCTCAGCGTCCGTTCGCCCACTGGCTCGCCCAGCAGGCTCAAGTCTCCTTCCATGGCGGTGCCTTCTCCAGGCTGGGTTGCCTCACCCAAGACGGCCATGCCCAGTCCTGGGGTCTCCCAGAATAAGCAGCCGCCTCTCAACATGAACTCTTCCACCACCCTGAGCAACATGGAACAGGGTGAGTCAATTGCGCAGGCAGACAGGCAGGCAGGCTCCGAGCAGTGTGCCCATGCTGGGGCTGGGCAGTGAGTCGAGGCCTCTGTACTGGGGCCCAGAGGTGGATGACTCTGCTCGCGGGGCAGATGATGACAGCTGTGGGCTTTCTCAGAGGGCACTACATGAGTCCCTCAGGCATTTTGAGGGATTGTACTTGGTGCCCAGGATCTTCCCCTTGCCCGGGGCCCTGAGGCTGCAGGGATTGCTTGAAGACTAGTGGGCTCGGGAGATACTGGGGGCCTGTGGGTGTGTCTGAAGGACCAGGTGATTTGGGGAACCGACCTCTTCCTAAACCCCCCCAATATCCACAGCCGAACTCATCTGCCCCTCCCCAGTCACCCCTGCTCTCTTTGTCTCCCCGTTTCTGTAGGTGCCCTCCCGCCTAGCGGCCCCCGGAGCAGCTCCTCAGCACCTCCCGCCAACCCTCCCAGCGGCCTCATGAACCCCAGCCTACCATTCACTTCCTCCCCAGACCCCACGCCTTCCCAGAACCCCCTGTCACTGATGATGACCCAGATGTCCAAGTACGCCATGCCCAGCTCCACCCCGCTCTACCACAATGCCATCAAGACCATCGCCACCTCAGACGACGAGCTGCTGCCCGACCGGCCCCTGCTGCCCCCCCCACCACCACCACAGGGCTCTGGGCCAGGTGCGAGGACAGGCCGGGGCCCCAGGGAGGCCAGCTGGTGTGGGCACTGGGATCGGGGAGCACAGCTGTGGTTGTGCTGACTTTTTTGTGCTTCTGAAGGCCCTGGCCATGGGGGTGGAGGCTCCCGGATGCTGTTCCCACTCACTGGAGTCATTAGTGAAATGCAGCCCAGCGCACTCGAGTGGTCTTTCCAACACCTGGTGGTGTCTGGCGACCTGAGCCAGAACTTAGTCTCTTGGCTTCTAGCTTCAGTGCCTCCAGTCCCTTCCCTCCCAGCCAGGGGAAGCCAGTGGTGAAAACTCCGACCCTTGGCACCACCTGGCTTGGGAGTGGAGAAGGCCTGAGCCCTGCACCCTCCCCGAGCTGGGCGCACCGTGCCTGACCCCCGTCTTTATTCCCTACAGGGATCAGCAACAGCCAGCCCAGCCAGATGCACCTGAACTCAGCCGCTGCCCAGAGCCCCATGGGCATGAACCTGCCAGGCCAGCAGCCCCTGTCCCATGAGCCCCCACCCGCCATGCTGCCCTCCCCCACCCCTCTGGGCTCCAACATTCCACTGCATCCCAACCCACAGGGGACAGGAGGGCCCCTCAAAACTCCATGATGATGGCTCCAGGGGGCCCCGACTCCCTGAATGCCCCCTGTGGCCCGGTGCCCAGCTCCTCCCAGATGATGCCCTTCCCCCCTCGACTGCAGCAGCCACATGGTGCCATGGCCCCCACTGGGGGTGGGGGCGGGGGGCCTGGCCTGCAGCAGCACTACCCGTCAGGCATGCCCCTGCCTCCCGAGGACCTGCCCAACCAGCCGCCAGGCCCCATGCCTCCCCAGCAGCACTTGATGGGCAAAGCCATGGCTGGGCGCATGGGTGACACATACCCACCGGGTGTGCTCCCTGGGGTGGCATCAGTGCTGAACGACCCCGAGCTGAGCGAGGTGATCCGGCCCACCCCAACGGGGATCCCCGAGTTCGACTTGTCAAGGATCATCCCCTCTGAGAAGCCAAGCAGCACCCTCCAGTACTTCCCCAAGAGCGAGAACCAGCCCCCCAAGGCTCAGCCCCCCAATCTGCATCTCATGAACCTGCAGAACATGATGGCGGAGCAGACTCCCTCTCGGCCTCCCAACCTCCCAGGCCAGCAGGGCGTCCAGCGGGGGCTCAACATGTCCATGTGCCACCCCGGACAGATGTCCTTGCTGGGCAGGACAGGTGTGCCCCCACAGCAGGGGATGGTGCCCCATGGCCTGCACCAGGGGGTCATGTCATCTCCACAAGGCCTCATGACCCAGCAGAATTTCATGCTGATGAAGCAGCGGGGCGTGGGGGGCGAGGTCTACAGCCAGCCGCCCCACATGCTCTCCCCGCAGGGCTCCCTCATGGGCCCCCCGCCCCAGCAGAACCTCATGGTGTCCCACCCCCTTCGGCAGCGCAGCGTGTCCCTGGACAGCCAGATGGGCTACCTCCCGGCGCCAGGCGGCATGGCCAACCTTCCTTTCTAGAAGTCGCTGCCGGGGCTGGAGCCGGGGCAATGTTGCAAATACGATAACCTTTAACAAAGTTGTTCCCCTCAGTGCTGGGATGGCCTGGGTCGGGGAGGGGGGGTGGAGGGGTGGGAGGGAGCTTGCGTGGGGAGTGGCATTTGTGGAAACCAGATGTGCTGGCAGCTTAGGGGGATGTGGCAGAGTGGGGTGGGGGGATTTTGGATTGGGGTTGGTTCCATTTTGGCCACCAGGACTGCCCCTCCCCCACTCCTCCCAATTCCTATGGAGCCTCTATTTTACCTCTTTCCCTGCATCCCTACACCCGCCACACCCCCTTCAGCTGTGCTTTTGGAGTCCTGGGTGGGATCTGGGGGGAGAGAGGAAGGACAGGTCAGGTCTCCCCCAGCCCTTCTGCTCTTGTCTCCTCGTGTCCGCATTGCTGGAGCTCCACCTCCCTCTTCGTTTCTCTGCACCCGCCCATTTTCCTTCTGTCTTTACCTGCTTCGTATCCTTTCCCTGCTGATGTGGCTGACCCCTCTCCCTCCCCTCCCTGCAGGCGGCTGGCCAGGTGGGCAGGTGCCAGCCGGAGCTGTAAATAGAGCGCTGCGCTTTTGTGCTGGTTTGTGCGTGTGCTGTATTTCTGTGTTTTGATAGAAGTCACACAAAAAAAAAAAGGATAAAAGAAACTCTTCCCCCTTCTTCAAGTTATTGCCCTCTCCATTCCCCTGGACCCAGGACGTGCAGCCCTACATGGCCACCCACTGTTTGCAGTGTCTCTGGGTCCCTAAGGATACCATTCCTGTCCCCTTCCCAAATGGTAAAATGACGTAAATGCCCCACTCCTAAACTGAGGTCAGACCACCTAGGCTTCCACCTGGTGAGCCCTAGCAGGGCTGAGTCCCCCAGGGCGGCAGCCTGTCTGCTGCTGAGTGATTCGGGGAGAACATGTGTGCACATGCACACGGGTTTGCCCACACCGGTGACACGGGGCCCTGGCTTCCCACTTTGGATGCCTGGGCATCCCCTGCTGCTACATCTTAGCCAGAACTTGAAGTCTTTTGTCCCAGTTTGGGATGAAGGAAAGGAGGAAGAGGTGGTGGCTGTGTGGCCCCCTTGAGTGGAGCCATGGAAGGTGTGGCATGGTGCCATTGGGGCCTGTGGCTACAGTAGCCATGGGCCGGGTAACCTCCAGGGCCCTGACTTCCAGAGGCTGCTGCCACCTACTTCTTATCAAAGAAGGGGGAGAACAGTTCATCTGAGTCAGTGCACCTCCCCTCCAGTCTCCACCCCCTGAAGATGGAATCAGGGAAACAGCATCCTGCCGCCTCCTTTCTGCCTGCCAACTCACCGGCAAGGTTGTCCCTCTGCCCAGGGCTCAGGGCCATGTACCAGATCTGTCTGTGCCCACCCAGGCACAGCCACTGCCTCCCCCTAGGCTCCCTGCTCCTCCCCAGGAGAGCTCCCCATCCGCCTTTGGTCAGAGCTGAAGCCATATACGACTGGGTGTTTGTCCCCTACTTTGGCCCCAGGAGTAAAATACTTCTCCTTTTCTCGCTTCCTTTCCTGCCTTGGGAGGTGGCAGGGCAGTTCCCTGGCTGAGGCCTTTTGCGCCCCGCCTCCAGGGCCAAGGGCCATTCTAGACAGGGTGTCTTCTACCAGGACCAGTCCCTAGCCTTCCTGGCCTGGAGGGCCTGGTCTCGCACTGGCAGCTGTAATACAAAGGGAACTTGCCCCACTTCTCCCAGCCTGGTGCTGTCCTCTTGGCCCACCATCAGCCAGGTCCAGCGCTTCCTCTGGGGCTGACAACAGGCCCCTGACTCCCCCCGGCCACCTCCCAGGGGCTATGGCCAGGGCCTCTGTGTTTGGGGGGTCACTTGTCCTTCATCCTGCCAGGCGCTTTGCCCGCCCTGCCTCAGCCTGAGCCCTGTGCCCTTGAGCCCTCCACCCCGGCCCAAGACCCCCCAAACTGTCTGACTCTGTGTTTCCTGCCCTGAGGAGAGGGGTCAGATCGCAGCGGGCCGAGTGCCCTCTCCGTCCCCTCTTCTCCCACCTGCGCCACAGGCCAGCCTACTCTTCCCTCCATCCATGGCCATACCCCTAGCCATTTTGTACCATTATATAAATATATATATATAAATATAAATATATAAATACAATATGTGAAGACATCTTCTTGGTTTTTATTTTGAAACAATTTTAGGCTTGTTCCGGGGTCTCTGTGCTGCCTGTACTGTATTGACCTGTTTTATAGGTGCCTTTTATTAAAAGAAAATTCAAAATCCAGCCTCTTGCCTCTTTGCCTCTGCTTCAGACTCCTCTGTGGATTAGATTACCTAGCTTGCTAGGAGATAGTCAGAGAAAAAAGGCGCATCCCAGGTCTTCCTTGTTCTGCCGTGAAGACACTCTCCCCTGAGCCACAGCTGTTATTTCCCCAATGGGGCCTCCCAAGGAGCTTGGCTGCTTGGCTTGGTGGGACAAGTGCAGGGGTCCCTGACTCCCTACCCGATCAAAGGCTGGGGAGGTGGGAGGGAGTGCCCAGAACTGTGGGAGGGAGTGCCCAGAACTGTGGGAGGGAGGTGGGAGGGAGCGCCTCCCACACCCCAGGTGAGCAAACAAGCACGGAGCAGCTTCCTGCGGTTCCATCTGAGTGACATCCTCGCAGGGGCAGGGCACGGCTTCCTGGGGCCTGGGGACTTCCCTGCCCCAATGTGTTTCTTACACTTCCCTGCCTAAGGTGATGCCACAGAAGGGATGGTTGAGTTGACTCCCACAGGCCCCTTCCAGTCCACCTTTCTCCATTCGGACTCCTGAGTTTCCTCGGGTCTGTAGCTTGTGGGAAGGGAGTGAGGAGGCGACAAGCCAGACTCCTTCCCCATCAGTGCCCACAACCTCCCATCCCCTGGACCCGGCCACCCTAGGAGTTCTCCACCCCACTCCATCTCGCCTGGTGGAGGGGACCACCGGGTTTCATTGATCCATGTCCCTCCTTGGGGTTGGGGAAGAAAGCTCTTTTCTTTCCTCTGTCGGGTTTCTCTCTTGCTTTTTGGCCTTTGCACTTCCTCAGGTCACTGGCTGGTCTCCAAGGGCACCTAGAGACGGCCCTGCCTGCAAACCACCCAGGACCCGGTGACATGGGGAGGACCAAGCACTGTTTCAGTCCGAGCCAGTGGCAGCTACCTGAATTCAACCAGTCCAAGCTTCCTGCTTGGTCAAAATGGCTGCAGGCTTGGGGACTTGGTGGAATGTCTGTGTTTTTAGGGACTGAGTTGTCTGAAGGCCACAGTCTGCTGCCAGCTGGCCTTTCTTCAGCCTTAACCTCCACTCATCCCCTGGTGCTCAGCTTCTCCTGGCCTTGCGGACAGGTGGGTAGGAGGGGAGAGGGGATCAGCTTCTCCTGGCCTTGCGGACAGGTGGGTAGGAGGGGAAACTGCGGAGGTCAGCAGCCCTAAGCTGATGGAGTGTGTTCTGGGAGGGACAGGCGCTCTCCGTTGGCAAGGGCAGAAGTAGAAGTTGTTTCCTGAGCGTTGGGTGATTAGAATGGGAGGTACATGAGGTTCTCTCAGCCCAGGAGGGTGCAGATGGGTAGAGACAGGTTTCACTGTGCCTTCGAGCTGCTTTCCGCTCCCTGGGCTCCAGCCGAGTCCCAGGGCTGGCAGAAGAGCTGGCAGGGATGTCCCAGAAATGGGGGTTGGTTCCTCCAGCTACCCCAGCTAAGGATACTCCTAGGACACTCTAAGCCACCATGAGCCCTTAGGATCCCAGCTCCTGTTGGAGGGAGCATCCAGCATCACTGCGTGCCCCAAGGAAAAGCAGCAATAAAGGGGGACACTGGGACCTAGAACGTGGTGAGGGAGGTGGCATTCTCTGACTCAGAGAGACTGCTCTTGCGCCAGCTAGGGAAGAGCTGGCACAGGGAGGCAGGGCCAGTGCAGCCCAGCTTGGTCAGGAGCCGCGACAGGTCACTGCGGAACTTCACGCCAGCGAAAGTGTAGAGCATGGGGTTGAGGCAGCAGTGGGCCAGGCCTAGGAACTCACACATGGTGATGGCCACGGAGAGAGAGCCATTTAGCTCACAGGTATTGTCCACAGCCTTCAGCCTCACCAGGGTGTCCAGGAAGATGACGATGTGGTAGGGTGACCAGCAGAGGAAGAAGATGCTCGTCACCAGGATGGCCACCCTGACTGCCTTCTGCCGCTGAGGGCGCCGCTGGGCCTGGCGCAACCTGTGCACTACCCCCACATAGCACCAGCCCATCACCAGCATGGGCAGCAGGAATCCCACCACATGGTAGAGGAATCGGGAGGTGAACCAGGCATGCGTTTCAGCTTGGTTCTCTTGGGAGAAGGTGCAACGTGGCAGGGAGTTGTTGGGATGGGCTTGGCTGACTTTGGCAAAGAGAATCTCCGGCAAGGCAAAGAGGAAGCCCACCAGCCAGATGGTCCCGCAGGTGATGTGGATGGAGAGGAGGCGGCGGTGGCGGTAGGCGTGGACGGCGTGGACAATGGCCAGGTAGCGGTCCACGGCGATGCAGGCCAGGAGCAGGCTGCTGCAGTAGAAGTTGACTTTGTGCAAGGCAATCACAGTTTTGCAGAGGAAGGTCCCCAGGACCCAGCCCACAGAGCCCTCGGCCACAGCAAAGGGCAAGATGAAGACCAGCAGGAGGTCGGCCACGGCCAGGTGGAACAGGAAGGTCTCCGTGGAGCTGCGTGTCTGCCGGTGCCGCTCCAGAATCACCAGCACCAGGACGTTGCCGATCACGCCCAGGAGGAAGATGAGGCTGTAGGCCACGGGCACGAACACAGCCTTGAAGGAGGCCATGAGGGGCCCCTCCGTGGCAGAGCAGAGGTGATTTTCCACCAGGGAGGTATCGTTATAGTTGTCGAATTTGTCAAATTCCAAGAACTGCAAGGGCAAGGAGACGGGAGGGTGAGAACCTGAGGACCTGTCTTTCCTCTCTGAGAGGAACCCTAGCTCTCTTGGAGGTTTTTCCTACACAGGGTCCACTGACCAAATGTCAAGTTTCAAATTTCAATGTGGAACAAATCACTTTGTCTTTTCCAACTTCAGTTTTTTGCCTGTCAAAGGGATCGCATTCCTTAGAGTGGTGGTGCAGATGAAGGGAGGTGTGCGGGTGGCCATGCTTTGTAAGTGCTGAGGGGCTGGGCCCCATAAGTCAGCTTGTGTTTTGGGGTCCTCATGTACGGAAGCCTGCAGCCTTGGGGGCTGGAGTCACAGGATTTCAATTTGGGGAATGGACCTGGTTGGTACAAGGACCCGTCTGTTTCAGTTCCGAGCAGAACAGTCGGGCACTGCAACTTAGCATCGTGCTGGGGGCTGGGGGCGGGCGGGTGCTGACGTGGCCTGTGGCTCCCTCCTCATGGGTCTCGCTGTTCCTGACCATCTCCGTTATCACTGAAATGGCAGTAATAGCCTCCCATCTGGTTCAATATGCACAACCTGCTCAAGGTATGTAACAGTGTTCCTTCAGCCAGGCGCGGTGGCTCAAGCCTGTAATCCCAGCACTTTGGGAGGACCCGAGAACGCGCACAAGACGACAATACAACAACAGGAGATCAAGAATAAAACACGGTGAAACCAAGCCCGTCTCAAAACACTAAAAAATACAAAAAAACTAGCCGGCGCAGGTGGGACGGGCGGCCTGTATCCCAGCTACTTGGGAGGCTGAGCGCAGGAGAACGGCGTGAACCCGGAGGCGGAGCTTGCAGTGAGCCAAGATCCGGCCACTGCACTCGCCAGCCGGCGACAGAGCAAGACCTCCGCAAAAAAAAAAAAAAAAAAAATACTATTCCTATTTCGCAGATGTGTCTTGCTAAAGATCAGGTTTGTGTGAACCGACATTTATCTACTTCCAAAGCCAATACTTCCCACTGAACAACCCTGCCTGGGCTTCCTTCTAGGGGCAGCAGATGCAGGTTCCCTGCTACTTCCCATCACTGGCAACCTCCCTGTAGCTAGGAGCACTCAGAAGCAGAAAGCCCAGAGGCAGAGAGAGGCAGGAGAAAGTGAGGGCAACACGGGGAGACTGGCAGGAGAGGAGAGAGCCTACTCCAAGCGCAGGGGGCGTGCCCGTGATGTCTCCGGAAGTTCCCTCCTCCCCATCCTCCTCTTCCTCTCCCCATCACCCCACCTCCATCACCCCAGCACTCAGGTTGTTTACCCAGCTAACCACAAAGGAAGACATGTGCCTGTTTTCACACCTTTCACTCACAGCTGTCCCCTGCACCTGTTCCTCCTCACCTCCCAGCTCTGTTCTTCCCACCCTCCCTACCCAAGCCCCTCCCCAGGCAATTCAAAATCAATTATAACCAACCTATGTGGGTTCAAAAAGACAATACTATAAATGATGAGCCCCAGGAAGGCAGAGGATAGGATGGGGCACCCTGTCCACCAGGCTCTGAGTGGCTTAATGCTGCCCCCATTTTAGGAGAGCAAGGCCCCCCCACAAGGAGGGGATGGTCACACTGGGTGCCACAGGGCTTTCTTGCCTCTCAGGAGCCACAGTTGTGGGTCACACACTCACTCCTAATGCTGAGCAGACGCATTCCCCAACCTGGGTCTTTCTTTCTGGCTCTGAGGGAATGGGGCTCTGTGAGAAGCAGGTGTGGGAGATACATCAGTGCAAGGGCAGAGCCATCTGCCAACCCTTCCCACAGCATCCCTCTGCCATTGCCTCAGTCTAGTCTTCCTTCTCTTCACTCTAATGCTCAGGAGACCATCTCTCCATGGGTCCTGTCTCCACCAGCTTCTCTACTCCTGTCCACATCCTGCACAGAGGACAGGGTGAGTTTTCTAAAACACAAATCCCATTGCATCAGTGTTCTGCTTAAAGTCCTTTACTGGTTCCCCATCACCTATAAGCAGTGGTTTTCTTTTGTTTTTTGTCTTTATCTTTTTTTTTTTTTCAATTTCACTTTTTTTTTTTTTTTTTGAGGTGGATTTTGCTCTTGTTGCCCAGGCTGGAGTGCAGTGGCACGATCTTGGCTCACTGCAATCTCTGCCTCCTGGGTTCAAGCAATTCTCCTGCCTCAGCCTCCCGAGTAGTTGGGATTCCAGGCATCTGCCACCACACCCAGGTAATTTTTTTGTATTTTTAGTGGAAACAGGGTTTCGCCATGTTGGCCAGGCTGGTCTCGAATTCCTGACCTCAAGTGATCCACTCACCTCGGCCTCCCAAAGTGCTGGGATTACAGGTATGAGCTACCGTACCAGGTCTCAATTTCACATTTAATAACAAAGTCAACTATAAGAAAAAGTCATATTTGTGATAATGTTCGTCAGTAGAAGATTTATTGGAGTCTGGGCATGGTGGCTCAGGCCTGTAATTCCATCACTTTGGGAGGACAAGGCAGAAGGATCACTTGAGCCAAGGAATTTCGGACTGCAGTGAACTATGATCATGCCACTACACTCCAGCCTGGGTAACAGACCAAGACCCAGTCTCAAAAAAAAGAGTAGAGTAAGCCAAACTTAGTGCCATTCACACATTGCTAAATTTCAGAACTGCTGGGCACAGTGGCTCCCAGCACTTTGGGAGGCTTAGGTGGGAAGATTGCTTGAAACCAGGAGTTCAAGACCAGCCTGCACAACATAGCGAGACCTCAACTCTACAAAACATTTTAAAAAAAAATAAAGTTTAGAACTAATTGCAGAACATCCCATGCAGTAGGATCCCATGGAATTTCTCTCCCAAACACACACCTTTGTTTTTGTTTTTTGATAGATAGTGTCTTGCTATGTTGCCCAGGCTGGAGTTCAGTGGCTATTAATAGGTGTGATTATAGCACACTACACCTCGACCTCCTGGGCCCAAGTGATCCTCCTCCTGCCTCAGCCTCCTGTGTAGCTGGGACTGCAGGTGTGTGACAACAGCGCCCAGCTCCAAGAACTTTCTTTAGAGTACCCATGACTGTGTGTGTGTGTCACAGGGTTCCCCTGGGGTGGGGAATGGTGTTGTGGCTCCAGGCTCCCCTCCTTGACTTTAAACTATAGCTCTCCACTTTTGACTTGTGTAGTGCTTCACACATAAGCTTTTGTTGAAAAAAATGGTTCTACTTTCATTTGAAAACCATGGACCTGTGGGATGAAGTCTAACCTCCCCAACAGAGCCTTTATGTTCCTCCCAAATGTATATTCCTCTGACCTTTCAAACTTTGTCTTCTATTAATATATTATTGCTCTAGGTCGCCCCTCGGCCTCTCCCTATCAGCCCAACACATTCCTGTCTCCAAACCTCTGCTTGGCCTTTTCCTTCTGCCTAGCAGGTCTTTCTTTCCAAATTGGCCTATCTAATTTCTACCCTTCCTCCAAAGCCGAATTCAATCCCATCTTCCCACATCCTTGCCGGCTCCCCTCTTGGAATTCTCTCTTCTCCTTATGATGCGTGTGCATTTATTACAGCACCCAGGGTTGGGATGACCACTTTCTAACCAGATGGCAAAGGTCTGAGAAGCAGGCCTTCTGTGTCCCCCTCCCAAGGTCATGTGTTTTACATAGGACAGATGTGTGCTGACCTGCTCTGAAAGCAGTTTCCCAGAGAAGGCCAGGAGCCCTGATAATCTGAGACTTAGGCAAGTGTCTCTGCAGGGACTCACTCCGTCGCCTTCTGCATTCTGCCTTCTCCCAATAACCTTGACCGCCTGGATCCTAGATCCTATCTTGAGTGCTCTCTCTCTATTGGGAGCTCTTTCCAGTATTGTCATTGAGCACACCCACTTGACTAATACTGGAATTCAGCAGTCTTCACGCAGAGCCAAGCCATTCATGCAGAGGGAGGAGAGCAGCAGGGCCTGGGGCCGTCAGCAGGGCTGAACTCCACCTACCTTGGCTGTGCCTGGGTGAGGGCTTAGGTCCAACCAGCCTATCTGACCCAGAAAGCCCTGGGTTTCTGTCCCTAGGGCTCCCATCTCCTGAGAACCAGATTTAGAGGGGGGTTGGGAGGGGCCTGTCTCTTCCTCCTTGCCAAGAGGTATTTGTTTGGCAGCGTCAGAGAGAGGAAGATGGGAGGAAGCTGGTTTGAGGGGTGCTGGGAACTGACAGCACATCTCACCAGGAGGTGTCAAACAGACGCTTTGGGGGTTCAGGAGTGGCACATGTTAAAGCCACTTCCCACACATAGGAGTTCTAGCTCCCCCAATCTCCCCCAAACTATAGAGAGAGGCAATAAAGCAAGGTTGGCTCTTGCTTCCTGGGAAGTTGAGGAATCAGGAATCCTGAATACTGTGGGGCATGTTGTGCTGAAGGAAGCCCTTCAATCCTATGCCCAGAGGGAGCATAGGGCAGACCGTTTGCGTGAGCGGTGTACCCATTCTTTGACATGAAAAGCTGTAGAAACCCAAGGCCCTCATGAACACACACACTCTGACAACAACACCCACCTTGCATAGACAAGAAACAAGATGACCAGAATGAGGCTGAGAGTGGAGCTAGAATCTAGTTAGAAAATTGCTGTGAGCACTGCGGAGGAGCAGGGGCTGTAACAGTGTCCAGTATTGAGGGGCTTAGGGAAAGGTGGGGAGTGTAAAGAGATGCAAAGTACTTGGCCTGTGGTAGGGCCCAAAATGTTACTCTTCTCCTTCCCTCCACTGTAGGATGCAGGCTCCTCCCTGGATAATTAAGTTTCCAAGCCCCACCTCACTTCTCCAAATAACGAAGCTGCCCCACTGCCCAGCACTGACCAGCATGAAGCTCAGCTCACATTTGCTAATGGGGATTCTATGTCAGCAGGTACATTGGGCAGGGGTGTCTAGCATGCCTCAGGGATCTATCCTCGGTCCCCTCCTCTTCAGCACTCTCAACCTAGCTTTGGGGGCACTCTCAGGCAACACAGAGTTCTTTACAAGCTGGAACCATGGGCCCAACCTAACCAGATGAAATTGCGTGGGGAAAATATACAAGCCAGGAGTCAGGTTTAAAACTTTACCCATCCAGGGATAAGTTGGGGAAGACCAGGTAACAACAGTTGGTGAGAAAGACTTGGGAGTTTGTTGCCTACAAGCTTAAGATGAGTCATGGGAGTGACGTGGCCAGCAGAAGGGCCACTGTTACCTTCATCTGTTCACCTTGAGTCCATGAGGGCTGATGTCACGGATTGGAAAGAAGCTCCATGGGCAAGAGGAGCAGCAATGGACTCTTGCTGTGGGCTTCCGGGGCAGTCCAGAAGGACTGGGCAGAAGCTGAGGGGGTAGAGTTTCAGTCAAATGAGGGAGAACTTTCTAACAGGCAGAACTGTCCAGCAATGAGATGAGACCCTTGGGAAGGAGAGGAACGTTTGAGCCCAAGTGTGCGGGAAGAGATTCCTGCCCTGGGAAGAAGGAGGCTGGACTCTGCCTTCAAATGCCCCTCACTCTCACTCCCAGATTCTCTGTCTGTCCTGCCCTGCCTGGGGCTGAGCTGGTTCTCAGCGTGATCTCCGTCTAGCTCAGTAGCTGGAGACTTTGCTTTTCTAGTCCATTCTGCCACCAGTGAATGCCCCAGCCTGACCTTGCTTCTCAGCCCCGAGAAGCGGGCAGGGCTGCCTGCGTGCGTGGCTCACTCAGGCCGAACCCCAGGACTCCAAGGCCTGAGTCATCCTGGCCACGGGAGGTGTCTGCACACAGACGCCAGTCATTGCTCTGGCCACGGGGAGCATGCAAGCTCCATCTCCTTTTATGTCCCTGTGTGGATATTCCCAGCTGAGAGTCAGGAGCTGTGAGTGGAGCCAGCCAGGGTATCTGTCATTCCAGCCTTCGGTGGCTTAAGGAGTGCAGGGGTCTGGAGGAATGAGACTGGCTGTGAGTGAGGGTGTAGGTCTGTATCCCTTACCCCGTCTTTCTTCAGGAGGCCCACAGCCCTTAAAGACCATCTGAGACTCTGGCTTGCCATTTGACACATCTCCCTTGTTGCACCCATAGCCTTCAGGGACAAGCGTGTGAAACTCCTCTTCCATCTCTTCCCACGGGTTTTGGCCATTAGAAGCAGGTACTGCGCTGGATGTGGTTTTAGGGGGACAGTTTAACCTACTCCAAGCCTCTGCAGCAAGACTTTAGGCTTAAAGGGGTCCCACCTGGCACCCCAGCATCTCTTTGCCCTTTGGATACAGAGTCACACAATCCAAGGTGCAGATAGACAGGCCTCCTAGGTGTGTGTGGCAGCCTCTTGAAACCATCTCCTGGGCTGGAAATATTTTGCCCCACCACTCTTGAAAGAACGCTCATTCTTGTGTCCTGATTCTCAGGTCCACACACACGGCCACTGTTGATGCCGTTCTGCTAGAGGAGTGGGATCAGCTGCAGACTGCATCCCTGGGGAAGGCAAGAGTTCCTGACAAGACTCTGCAGTCTGTATGCCTGAACCCAGATTCACTTTGACCCTGACCCATCCTCAGCCTGGCCTTGGGGCTCTCCCTCATGTCTGACCCCTCCAACCACACCCCCAGTTGGGCCTGCTCTGCTGGGGTTGCTCTGGGACTTTTGATCTGATTGGCGGGGGGCGGGTGGAGAACCTCCCTTCCCCCCAGAAACAGCCTGAGCTAGTTTTGGTTCCTCTTCTTCACACCTCCGTGATGAAATGAGATGGTCCACGTGGACGGGCTGTGTAGCCTGTGATGCTCTAGTCACAGTGAAGTCATGATGTGTAGTAATTATCTATGGAGAGGGGTCATAGAAAGCCAGGCTCTGGGGCTTGGGCCAGCTTCGCCCTGTGCTATAGCAGCTTCCCTTTCTGGTTGGTGTGCAGGGTGGGGCTGGAGGTATAGTTTATGACCAGCCTCTGTGGGTGCCCCAGCCCAGGCCCTGGTTCTGTTGGAAGGAGGCTCTCAGATCAAGGTTCGCATAGACAGGGGCTGCTCTAGGTCTGCCTGGGTCTGCCTTTCCAGCAGGATGGGTCCCTGGCGTGCCCACCCCAGGACCTGGAATCTTCTGGTTCCTGGCTCTTAGCCATCTAATTTTTTTCTATTTGGACCATTCATTCTTGAGAATTAGCAGCCCCTCCACACCTCCCGGCCCCTGCCTTAAAGAAGTGGACATTTTAAGCGGCTCAAGTTGGTCTTCGAGTTCAACAGGACAAATGGAATATAGAATGACCAACCTGGCTTATGGCCAGGAGCCCCCAGTTCCTTTTCTTTTTTTTTCCTGGCAAGTTTGTGTAGCCAAAAGTCTCCAGTTCTTAGCCCAACATTAGAGTGTAAAACCCAGTGTTCAAGGAATATGAACCAATACTTGGTATGGGCAAGGACAAGGAGGAGACTAGGAAGCAGAATGAATAGAAGAACCTGGACTAATTCCAGAGGAAAATGGTGAACTAAGAGCTTTACTGCATCAAAAATCAATAAATACTTATTGAGAGGCTGTTACATGCAAGATTCTCCTGCCTGTACCACTACGCCCCGGGGTTTTTGTACTGTGACACTGAGGGACAGTCTGCCAAGCTGCTCACGGCCCTTCAGTGAGTAGGTGGGGGTGGAGGAGAGGATCTGTGTTCTGAGGGGACATTGGCCCTGGAGACAGGGTATGTAGGAGATTCGTGAAGGGAGAACGACGCACTGGTGGCTGGCTGAAGAACTCCAGAGCCCAGATGGTCGAGGACTCTTGGACTCCTGGCTAGACCCTGAGTGAGGGATCCAGATATCTGAATGCCTGGCTGAGGATCACTCATTTGAGGTGTGACATGAAGCAAGTCACTAGGTCCCTTTCCCCCAGATGTAGGTTTTCTTGGGACATACCCTGCTGCCCCTGGCCCCTGCCACCACCTGTCTCTAGTAGGTCACTCAGTGAGGTGAGACGCGCAGTTAGGGGAAACTCAAGGTTTCTCAGAAGCTGGGACCCGCCAGGTCTCCAGTCGGTTACTAAGAAATCCAACTGGGTCAGGGCTCGTGGTCAGTTTGAAGCTGCAGGCAGAGGAAGACGCCCAGTAACCTAATCAGGCGAGGCCAGCAGCCGTGACTGGGGACCAGGGTGGGAGCACATTGCCCCTTTGGGGCTTCAGCTTTTTAGTCTGATTTGGGATATTGCCCAGACTCTGTGATTAGACTCAGGGCAGCTTCATAGGCGTGCAACTGGTGCAGTCACACGGGGCCTGCACCCAGCAGGACCCCCCACTTGGTTTAGTGCTCTGCTGTTGCCTTCTTGATATTTTTAATAATTTTTCAACAAGGGGCCCCATGTTTTCATTTTGCACTGGATCCCACAAATTATGAAGCAGGTCCTGATTAGATGAATGGTCCGGCTCTGATTCTGCTTGCGGTTTGGATCCGAGAGGCCAGGCTTTGGGTAGTTAGCCCTTCTGCTCACTTTCTCCCCGTGTCCTACTTATACTTCCCAGCCTTGCGATCTGGGCAAGCGAGAGGCAGGCTTCTCCAAGCAAGTCTGGGAACACGGTTGGTGGAACTACAAAGTCCACTCCAGCTGGGGGAGCAGGAGGGAGTCAGACAATATCTCAGGGTAAGTTTGGGCCAGGAGAGTCGGTAGGAGCCAGGGTTTGGCTCCTTCATACCTTTGGCATTCATAACCCAGAATGCAGTCCCAAGACAAGTCCTCTCCCCAGGGGGAGAAAAGACGGTGAAGAAGTTTCCAAGAAAACCTTACAACCAGCCCCTGCTGTCGGTTCACAAGGAACCGTGTGTTTCTCCGGTTAAGCTGCTCCACACACACATCTTTTGGGAGCCCAGTGACGACCAGGTCAACTGCACCTGTACGCTTCACTGCAGAGACTTGAGTGCTGGCAGCGTAGTGCTGGGGACCATTTTCTTAGCCCACCCAAGAAACCTTTCCAAGAATACCTTATCTCTAGAGATTCTACAGCAGGTTCCAAGACATTTTTTCAGATTAACAGTTTTCTCACCCTGCTCCCCGACTCCAACCTGCTGGGATCCTCTTCCTTGCTACCATCTGTTCTCATACTTCTCAGTTTAGCACATAATTGTTGTCTAATAGCTTCCAGTGAGTGATTTTTTTTCTCTGGCCAGAGCAGAAGCTATTTGAGGGCAAAGACCAGATCCTCAACTTCTCCACCCAACACAGAATGTAGTGCCCTGATGATATAATCATATGGCAAGAGATGAACAGCTATGCACTGATTGACTGATGAGCAATGCCAGCCTCCTTATGGTAAGAAAACCTCCAAAGGTACTTTCCTGTCTAGTTCCATATTCCCACCCTAAGAGAAAAGGAGAGAAAGAATGGGGAAGTGAAGTATCCTGTTCCCGGTCACATAGCAACTCAGAGAAGGATGCAGGGCCTGAACCCACGTCTTCCAGCTTCCTCTAAAGGATGTCTACTAAGGACAGCAGCTCTCCTTATCTGCTTCTTCCACAGAATGGAAAATAAACTCTTGAAGGGCAGGAGCTGACTGACCTGTCTAGATTTTACAGATCCACAGCGGGAGAGGATTCCCATGCTGTCCCCTCTCTCTCAGACTCTGGCAGAGGATATTAGAATTCCAGGCAGGGCCTCGGCGACAGGAAGCTACCCGTGTCTACTCACCAGGTCCTCCAGGTTCTCGAGGTCCATTTCCAGCATTAGCGGGTAGTTCATGGCTGTGCCGGCTGTGAGTCACCAGACTGGTCACTGTCTGATGTTGAGAGGCTCCCCGCCAGGTGCCTCTAGAGAGGTGGCAGCCGTCAGCTGCAAATTTAAGCAAATGAGCTGCGCATCGTCTCCTGGGGCTGTAGGGCCGCGACCTGCCTCACAACTCATCACTTTTTTTTTTTTTCCACTGGGTCTTTTCTGTTTTTTGAAGAAAGAGGGAAAATCCCCCACAGCATCAGTGCTAGTCAAGCATTTCAGCTTCTTTCCCGGCAACAATTGTCTCAACTGGGGCCTATGACTAGTTTAAAGGTTGCCCTCACTTCTCCTCCCTATACCCCCAATAAGGGGCTCACAACTTGTAATGAAACCACCACACAAAGTCAGCAGACTGATGAGGGAAACTCCTGATCAACAGAGAACAGGAGAAGAGCTCTCCCAGCAGCCTCTCCTCCAAGCCACCTCCAGACCTTCATCTTCCTCGCCACTAGGGTGATCAACCATTCCAGTCTGCCCAGGACTGAAAAGTCCCTTGACTTGGGAAACCCCTAAGTCCTGGCAAATCAGGGCACTTGGTCAAACTACTTGCCACCATCCTTTTGCCCAACAGGGGCAAAATCCCTTCCCTTCTCAGCTCAAGTTCAGAAAAGATAGGTTAGAATTTTTCAAATGGAACAACAGTAAAACAATACTGGAAGACAAAAATGAAATCAACTCTGGAAGACCGAGGCAGGAGGACTGCTTGAAGCCAGGAGTTGGATACCAGCCTGGGCAACATAGCAAGACCCTGTCTCTAAAAGAAAAAAAAAAAGTGAAATCACCAAGAAAAGCATATAGTTATAGAGTCATTTTCTGACTCAAAAATAATGATGTCCTATCTATAAATTAAATTGGCTTGCTGATAAATTATTAACCTCATAGATTACTAGGCTAGAGAGGACTTCAGAGATCATCCAGTCTAACCCGCAATTTTTATGCAGGAGGTCCGTGAGGCTGAGAGGGAGAGCAACTTACCCAAGATCCCACTGCTAACCAGTGGCAGAGCTGGGACTTGAACTCAGGTCTTCTGACTCCACCTTTAGTGTTTTCTCTACTCCAAGCTGCCACTCTTGCAGGCACTCATAACCTCTGTCCTTTCCCTCAACTCTGCCCTGTCTGAGGGCCTTTTCCTTTAAGAAGCCCTTTTGTAGATGTTGATCAATTTCCCTTCCAAGTCTCATTTGTGGCTTTTTCTTCCAGAAGTGGGCATTTCCTCTCTTGGTCCACAATGATGTGAAAACAATGTCTGCACGCACAGCGGCACCCACACATGGTGGCTGTTTCTTGGCCCCACCCCCACCTTTGTATCATGCTCCCTTTCAACCAAATCACCTTTCGCTGGGATCCTACCCTTTCCATTCCATTGCTCTCCTTCACCCTCTCCTCCATATTCACCTTCCCTCTTTCCCCTCTTCACACCTTGCTTACTGAAGATGCTTACCTCACTGCATCCCCAACAGATGTACCATTCTTTTTTTTTTTTTTTTTTTTTGAGACAGAGTTTTGCTCTTCTTGCCCAGGCTGGAGTGCAATGGCATGATCTTGGCTCACCGCAACCTTTGCCTCCCAGGTTCAAGCAATTCTCCTGCCTCAGCCTCCCGAGCATCTGGGATTACAGGCATGCTCCACTACGCCCGGCTAATTTTGTTTGTTTGCTTATTTATTTATTTTGAGACAGAATTTTGCTCTTGTTGCCCAGGCTGGAGTGAAATGGCGCGATCTCAGCTCACCACAACCTCCACCTCCCGGGTTCAAGCAATTCTCCTGCCTCAGCCTCCCGACTAGCTGGGATTACAGGCATGCGCTACCACCATGGCTAATTTTGTATTTTTAGTAGAGATGGGGTTTCTCCATGTTGATCAGGCTGGTCTTGAACTCCCCACCTCAGGTGATCCGCCCACCTTGACCTCCCAAAGTGCTGGGATTACAGACGTGAGCCACGGCCGGCCAGCCAACAGATGCATCATTCTTAGGATTAAACAGCCTGAGGCGTTTCCAGCCTCTGTTGGTGGTATTGGGGTCGTTTCCTTGCTCTTCTCCATTCACTGCCTTTAGAAGCTGCTTTCAAGGAGGAAGGCTTTCAGGACAAGGCAGCACACTTCTTACCCAGCACTTCCAGTCCTGATACCTCCGGGAGGAAGCTGCCCCAAGGTTTCCTGTGTCCCAGGCTTGCTGGGAACTCCTCATCCTTCCATTCACCCTATTCTCAACATCCCTGCCCCTCCAATCCCTCAGCATACTCGACTTAGCCTTGGCCACCCCGGCTAGGGACATTGATCAGGAAGGAGTACAGCCTATAGAATCATAGAGGAATTGAAAGGAACTTTGAAAGATAAACCAGACTATCCTCAACCACACCCCCACCCCCAGCAAATGCAAGATTCCTGTCACTGCATCCTTATCAGATGATCACCCAGGATCAATGAATACAAACATCAATGAAGGTGAGACATTTGCTCCTTTCAATAGATCATGTTTCAATGGAGGATGGTTTCATGATTAGAAACTTATTCCTCATGATGAGTCAAAATATGTCTTCCTGTAACTCCACCCCAGAGGTCCTGGCTGTCCCTTCTGTCTGGACTGTCTAACTCTTCTTCAATAAGCATCCTCTGAAGACAGCCAGCACATCCCGAGAGTCTTCTTGTCTCCAAAACACACTTCCACAGTGTCTTCAGTCGTTATTCGAACACTTGGTTTCTGGGTCCTTTGACACCCTGTTTTTTGACTTCTGGGTGATTTCTGGGACATAGATAAGTCATCCTTGGGTCTATCCAAGTCCTGATGGCAAATATTGACAGGATGAAGCCAAAATCAGAATTCTGCTTCATGTCATTAGAGACCTACTATACCCAAAGGTCAGGAAAGACTTCATGGAAGTCTTGGCCACTGGAGGCTTGGAGAGAGCGAAAGCTTGGTGTGCCTGGAGAGGGGGACACGATGGAGAGTGTGGGACATGATAAAAACTGCTTGGAAAAAATGTGTAGAAAGAATTCCCTGGCCGGGCATGGTGGCTCACGCCTGTAATCACAGCACTTTGGGAGGCTGAGGCAGGTGGATCACGAGGTCAGAACAAGACCATCCTGGCTAACATTGCGGGCTCAATGGTGAACCCCCATGTTCCTGACAATATAGCAAAAATTAGCAGGCGTGGTGGCAGGGGCACCTGTCAGTCCACGCTCACTCAGGCGGCTGACGGCCCCGCACCGGACGACACTGGCGTAGAACCCACGCATACCGGCGGAGCTTGCAGTGAGCCGAGATGGCGCCACCTGCAGCTCCGCCCCTGCGCGTGACCATAAAATAAATAAATAAATAAATAAATAAAATAAAATAGAGAAAGAATTACTTGGGGCTCACGTCTGTAATCCCAGGACTTTGGGAGGCCCAGGTGGGCAGATCACGAGGTCAAGGGATTGAGACCATCCTGGCTAACATGGTGAAACCCCATCTCTACTAAAATACAAAATTAGCCGGGTGTGGTGGTGCACACCTGTAGTCCCAGCTACTCAGGAGGCTGAGGCAGAAGAATTGCTTGAACCTGGGAGGTGGAGGTTGTAGTGAGCTGAGATGGTGCCACTGCCCTCCAGCCTGGTGACAGAGCGAGACTCTGTCTCAAAAACACACAAACAAAAAAATTACCTTGTGCCGGGCACATCATAGGCATTCTGTGTGTGGTGATGTGGCTATGGCAATGATGATGATGGTGATGATGATGATGAGATAGGGCAGGGGGAGGAGTGAGGAGGTGATTGAAGCATGTATTGGACAAGGTAGGAGCTGCTCTTATGGCCTTAGTGCAGTGGTACAATCAAGGCTCACTGCAGCCTCGACCTCCTGAGCTCAAACCATCTTCCTGCCTCAGCCTCTCAAGTCACTGGGACTACAGGCACATGCCACCTCACCTGGCTAATTTTATGTTTTTTGTCGAGACAGAGTTTCACCATGTTGCCCAGGCTGGTCTTGAACTCTTAGGCTCAACCGATATGCCTGCCTCAGACTCCCAAAGTGCTGGGATTATAGGCATGAGCCACCATGCCCAGCAGCCATGAGTTCTAATGTTGCCTTGAGAAGGCTCAGAGAGTTACTACCTCTACTAGAAACCATGATCTTACAGTCTTCACACATAAAGCCAGACTAGCTCCCTAGGAGAGAGAGGGCAATGTCTAAGCTGTGATCCTTTGCCTTTGAAGGGAGATGCCAGAGGTTCCACCTGTGTGTGACCATCAGCTGGGAGAGGACCCTTCCAGGTCAGGCAGCCCAGGTTTTATTTCAGTTTGCAACTTGTTTGTATTTCACCTATGCAGGATCCCAATCCCCACCCCATAGGCAGTCTAACTGAGGCTAAATTGTTTTCTAGTCTTCTCGTCAAAATGACCACTGGAGGCTGAGCATGGTAGCTCACCTCTGTAATCCCAGCATTTTGGGAGGCCAAGGGAGGAGGATCACTTGAGCCCAGGAGTTTGAGACCAGCCTGGGCAACATAGGATACCCCAAAAATAAAAATATTAGCTGGTGGTGCACACTAGTGGTTCCAGCTACTCAGGAGGTTGAGGTGGGAGGATTGCTTGTGCCCGGGAGGTCGAGGTTGCAGCGAGCTGAAATTGCACCACTGCACTCCAGCCTGGATGACAAAGCAAGATCCTATCTCGAAAAAAAAAAAAAGACAAAAAGACTACTGATGCATCCGCCAAAGACTGGGGTTGTGTCTGGTTTAGGCATGGGTGGCTGCTTACATCAGCTCAGGTAGATTTTTCTCAGTAATTATACTTTACAGTCCATGGATTACATTGAATTTCTATTTGCTCCAGAGATTAGATGGCAATCACTTGTCTTGGAGTTCATTTTCCATATTCCACACAAAAAGTAAGCTGTTCCACACAGTTTTGGGGTGCTGCTGCGGGGAACGGGCTGGGGTTTCCCCCTCTATTAACCTGGGACTCTCTCCCTTTCTGACCTCGCCAGAGACCTTGTTCTCTTCTTTCTCTAGGTCTTTCCTAACAGCTGAGAACAGAGCTCTCAGGTCCCCAACTCATCAGCCTCAGGAAGAGTAGAGTATGCCTCTCAGCACTGAAGGAAACTCACCATAGCACTTGCAGTCACCGGTCTACACAGTCCCATGAGAGTTTACATTTAATGTTACTTAATCTTTATATTTCACTTAATTTCACATTTAATTATATGTAGTCCTTGAAGCAGCTTGTGCAAGAGGGATTGGCATCACTCCTGGCCATATTTTAGGGGGATAAGGAAACCGAGTCTCATTTTCTTGCTCGTGATTGCAGGGAGGGTTCGTCGCAGAGTCAGAGCCTGAAGTCAGCCATGTAGGCACCAAATCCGGGGCTCCCTCCACAAGACCACACGGCCCTTCTCTCAGAGGCGCTGTTTGCAAAGGACAGGCACTTACCTGGCTGGCTAAAGGGAAAACTATGGCTAAACCCTGCACGAGCTCTTCATCAGGTACTTTCTATGTGCCACAAACTATGATAGGTTTTCACAGGTCGTTTCTTTTCATCCCCTGAACAGCCTTTGAGTATTGAGTTTTTTGTTTTGTTTTGTTTTGTTTTTGAGACGGAGTCTCGCTCTGTCGCCAGACTGGAGTGCAGTGGCACCATCTCGGCTCACTACAACCTCCAACTCCCTGGTTCAAGCAATTCTCCTGCCTCAGCTTTGGGAGTAGCTGGGATTATAGGCACGCGCCAGCACGCCCAGCTAATTTTTTGTATTTTTAGTACAGATGGGGTTTCACCACGTTGGCCAGGATGGTCTCCATCTCCTGACCTCGTGATCTGCCCGCCTCGGCCTCCCAAAGTGCTGGGCTTACAGGCGTGAGCCACCGCGCCTCGCCAAGGGTTGGGTATTTTTATTACCACACTGCAGATGCGGAAACCAAGCTTCAGACCGTAATGGGAAGTAGCATGAATGTTCACAGCTCACTCAGGCAGCAGGGACCCAACACCCCATCACAAGTCAACACAGGAAGTGGGGTGGTAAAGGCTGTCATTGCCGGCAGCCGGCACCCACGCACAGCTCCTCTCTCGTTAGGAAACACGTAGAGTCCTGCAGGGGGGAAATGGGCTGCAGGTGCTGGGTAGGCACATCAAGGTTACCACAAGGTTATGGGGGCCACGAATGAGCTTGGGAACATCAGCCTGGGGCGGGTTGTGTGGCCAGGGTTAGAGTGAGTCTGGTGCTTGGATCAGGCGCTTGTATACTGAGTACTGCAGCAGCCAGAGGGAAGATTCTGCTGGAGGAGCACTTTATCTAACAGAGAAGGTAAAACAGACACATCATGCAAGTTGGCCCGCTCGTATTCACATGCAGCCAGGCACATTTTCAAAGCAGTATACAAAACTCTACCATGTTGCTAAGGTAGTGTGGGTGGAGTCAGCAGTGTGGAAGGCACAGGGAATGGGGGAAATGTGCAGCATTCCTTCACACATGAGTGCTGTGGGTGCACGTGCTGGGTAGGCTGAGTGGGTGACAGGAGGAACGCTGCACTGGAGGCCCAGCACTTCTGCTTCCCAGCAAGACCGCTTTGAGACCAGACCCTGCCTGCTTGTGCAAAGACATACCAAACACAGAATGCCGAACAGGCATCCCTAGGGGAGTGCTCCTCACACTTTATGCCTCAGAGGCACCAGGAGGGCTTGTTACCTCAAGCCCTACCCCAAGAGTGTCTGATTCAGGAGGTCTGGGGTGGGACCTGAGAATGTGCATTTCCAGCATTTCTAACAAGTGTCCAGGTGATGCTATGCTGCTGACCTGAGAACTATACTCCTAGAACCACTGCTCTAGGCCACGAAGGACTGGTACACAGCCATATACCAATTGGTACACTCGCCACCACACAGCTTGTATTCCAACCTGGAGTTCCCAACCACCCAGCAGGGCCTTCAGTCTCTCCACACAAAGGGTACTGTACTTGACATCTCTCCAGAGCAACACAGCATCTCATACAACCAGCACAAAACCCACAACAACAACGACACAGCACCTCATACAACCAGCACACAACCCACAACAACACAGCACCTCATACAACCAGCACACAACCCACAACAACACAG
>NW_016804830.1:1691926-1697903 GCF_001698545.2 Rhinopithecus bieti
AAAAAAAAAAAAAAAAAAAAAAAAAAAAAAAAAAAAAAAAAAATAATAATAATAATATTGTGTATGTAAAAGATTTTTTCTTTCCAAATAGAAATCCTCCATAGGTTCAAAGTGCTATCTCTCTCTCTCTCTCTCATACACACACACACACATACTCTCTCTCTCTCTCATGCTTTTTTTTTTTTTGAGACAAGGTCTTGCTCTGTTACACAGTCTGGAGTGCAGTGGCATAATTATCGCTCACTGTAGTCTCAAACTCCTGAACTCAAGTGAACCTCCCACCTCAGCCTCCTGAGCAGCTGGGACTATAATGTCTACCATGCCAGGCTAACTTATTTTCTTTTATTTATTTATTTTTTGTAGAGATAAGGTCTTGCTATGTTGCCCAGGCTGGTCTCAAACTCCTGGACTTAAGCAAACCTCCCTCCTCAGCCTCCTAAAGCACAGGGATGTCAGGCGTGTGCCTCTGTATCAGGCCCACTCATGCTTTTTAAAGGGAGGTCAAAAAGGAAGGAACTTTGAGCAGGACTTTGAGGGAAGGGGGTCCACAGGTGGTAAAAGCACATTTTGGGGAAGGGATGGTGAGCAGTTTGTCTGGACTGGAGCAGAGGAAGATGTGGGAGAAGGCAAGGAGGGTGGACACTGAGAGGCCCAGATGAGCCTGTCTGGGCATTTGGATGGCAGAGGGGGCGACTGAGACACATGGCAGGGACTTCAGCAACAGAACTTCACGATGAAGAAGCTGATGGTATTTAAGGTGCTTGCCTGCCTGCCTTCCTGCCTGCCTGCCTTCCTTCCTTCCTTCCTTCCTTCCTTCCTTCCTTCCCTCCCTCCCTCCTTCCCTTCCTTCCTTTCTTTCTCTTTCTGTATCTTTCCTTTTTTGGATGGAGTGTCGCTCTCCTCACCCAGGCTGGAGTGCAGTGGCACGATCTTGGCTCACTGCAACCTCTGCCTTCTGGGTTCAAGGGATTCTCCTGCCTCAGCCTCCTGAGTAGCTGGGATCACAGGCAGCTGCCACCATGCCCGGCTAATTTTTGTATTTTTAGTAGAGACAGGGTTTCACCATGTTGGCCAGGCTGGTCTCAAACTCCTGACCTCAGGTGATCCACCCGCCTCGGCCTCCCAAAGTGCTGGAATTACAGGTGTGAGACACCACACCCGGCTAAGGTGTATTCATCTCAACTTCCAAAAAACATGTATGAATGGCTTACCAAATGCCGGCTTCAGCAGTGAACCAGATAGACTGGCCTCATAAAGTCTCTTGCAAGGATGGTGGTGGGTCCTCAAATAACTCACCAGTTTATCATTAGTATTCCTTAAACCCCCACAACATTACAGGCCCTGAACCAGGTGCTGGGAGAGTGATAAGAAATAAAATGGAATGTGGCTTTCGCTCTGCGGTAGCTTATACCCTGGCGAGGAGGGAGGCATTAGACCCATAAACTACGTGCTTAGTAATAATAATAACTTATAATATCGTTAGAAAATGTGAAAGTGCTATGAAGACAAAGAACAGGGTGCTGGGAGAGCAAATAACAGCATGAACTCAATCTTTGTAAACTAATAACGAAGACTGTCATACTCCCAGATTAATTTACAGTTCACGAAGCCCTCCCATTCTTGGTCTCATGAGGGCCTCATCCCAGCCTGTGGAGACAGGCAAGCAGGCGTTCTTGGCCTGCGAAAACTAAGTAAGAGTCCATCGGTCTCATGCGTCATATAAGTCTACTCAGTTAGTGAGGAACCCCAGCTAGTTCTGACTCAGGGCCCAGAGCTCTGTCCTCCAAGGAGCAAGAGATGAGCCGGCCCTGAGCAGGGCAGCTAGCCCGCTTGTTCTGGAGGAGAATCTCAAGACATCAAATGGTGAAAGTTCATCTTCCCCACGTTCAGTCTCGACGGAGCCTCGCAGTGAGGCTAGTGTGAAGAACTGTGGTCAGCAACGCAGAGCTTAGAGGCTCGGCCTTGGGTGGCCCAGAGTGGGGGCAGGCAGGACAGAGTGACCTTGAAAACAAAGGAGCAGGAAACGCCAAAGAATAAAGATGCTGAAGCGGCATCATCAAAGGCGGCCGTGGAACTAACTCAGCAGTGAAAGTGAGCCGGGCCCAGGGCAGAGGCGATGGGCCAACGAAACTCCTCACCGCATTCACCATCACGATTGGGGACACGATTGAGGCCGGCCCACCTGCCACATCTGCACCTTGATCATGGAGCTCCTCCGAGAGAGGTTTCCAAATGACTCGGCTCTGCTACCCCAGGAAGGAAGCCTTCAGGGCTGCAAGGTGGGGGCCACTGGGTGGGGGCCAGGCACCTGAAAGAGAGTAACTGATGACACAGCAGTGGGGGACAGGGCTGCTGACACTGTGGGACCGGCACTGGAGGTGGCAGAGACGGAGCAGCCACCTGGCCTTACCTACCCAAGGGGGACAATGGGAAATCCCGCCAACGGCTCCTGTGAACAGAGAAGCAAGTGCCAACCCTGGCACCACAGTTTATGTCCTCTGTAACCTGGCTCCAATTCCCTGCTTTTGTTTCTCAGATATAAATATTTATAGAATGTCTACCGTGTGTTTCCAAACTTATATCCTGCTTCTCCCTTTGCGGTGCACTGTCCTCCAACCACATGAACTCCAATAGCCTTCCCTCCTCCTGCACCCTCCACCTCTCTGCTAAAGACGTTTCCATTTCTGGAATCTGAGCAGCCCTTCCCTCATATCTCTGCATGACCAAAACCTAAATATCCTCAAGGCCCATCTCAGTACCCCTTTCTCTACAAAGGCTCTCCTAAATCAAAGTAAATGTGCCTCCACTCCCACCCCCAAGCTGATCTGGCACTTTACCTGTATTTTTCACCTTGCACTGTAGTGATTAATGTACTCTACTTTCCTGGTAGGCTATGAGGGCCTTTGGTGACAAAGCCATTTATGATTCTTCCTTCCTCCCCTTTCCTCAAGAGCTTTGCACCCAACAGGAGTATAATAATTGTCTTTGACAGACTGGCTGAATGAATGAGGAGGGAGTGAGGGTGGGGTCAGCGGAGGGTGGGGTGGGAAATCGGGTGGGTCTGACTTCGGCTGTCCTGGGTGTTTTTCTGTGGCCTGCCTGTGGTGCTCATGCTCATCAGGAGAAGCCCAGGAGCTTTGGATCTCAGCTTGGATATCAGTAGCTGCGTGACAGTGGCCAGTCTCTGTCTTCTTCCCCATGTGTAAATGGCACGACCTATCTCAAAGGTTATTGTGAGGATCAGTGTGTGATCAATACACAAAAACACTCAGTACCTAATAGGTGCTCGATAAAGTTTGTTGACGAGTTACACAAGTGATAGTGATTTTTTAGTCTCTTTTGGAGGTTGGGGTGGGGCAGGGTGGCCATCTGCCCTACTCTTCCTTTCAGTACAGACGTCTGTGCCCTTGTCAGTCTTTCCTACTAGATGAGAACCCTGCACAGCGCCAGGCACATAGGGCAGAGCGAGCAGTCAACAGGTTTGGTGAATGGATGGATAAGCACAAGTGTGATACGTAAATCAGTAGTCTCTGGAGTGTAACATCCTATTTCCAATTAAGCAAGGTGTTCTGGAAACTACAGGAGCATAAGCGGCTGCTGTTGTTATTGTTCTGCCTCTGGACAAGAGGAATTCGTGTCTTCTGGGTGGTGAACCAGCTCCACAATCCTCCAGGGTCCCCTGCCGGCTGCTGCAGGGGTGCCGCTGGGAGGGAGGCTCAGCTTGTCGGTGAGGGCAGTTGTTCTTTGCTGCAGGCTGACCCAGAAAACAAACTGGTGCTTCTTGCCCCTCCCAGGCCTGTGGTGGGGAGGAGAAAGCCGCAGGGCACTGAGCCCTATGAACCGGTCCAGTGTCCAGAAAAGGGATACTGGCCAGGCTTCACGGCCCTGGAACCCGCTGTTCTGGAGGCTGAGCCCTGGTCAGCTGCAGAGGGGACTCCTTGGGCTGGGCAGTGGGGAAAGAGAGCAGCTGGGGAAGTGCCCAGGGATAGGAAAGAAGGGGCCCCAAGCTGGCCTCAGCAGCTTTCTGTGCACGCAATTTCTTCTCTGAGGTAAGCAGTTTGAGCTCATCATAGAGAAAGTCTCAGAAATGAACAGTGCCACAAAAGTCTTGTGAAAGGCTGGTCTCTGTCATCTGAGGCTAGTGCACAGTGACGCAGTGTGTGGGGTGTGCCTTTGAGAGAAACCGACTGTGCTGCTGCCCAGTAGCCACTGAGCTGGAGGAATTTGCCATCAGAAGATCCTAGGGAGGCCGCAGTCTCTCTCCAGACTTTTTCTCTCCAGGCAAACTAAACTGTGGGTAACTCGCTTCCAGAGGGCTGTTCCACTCTTCCCTCTCCAAGCTGGAGATCTTTGGTGGGAGTTTCCTATAGCCCTGCTAAAGGCAGGGAGAAGCGGCGAGGGTGTTCTCTTAACCCCATCAACGTACAAAACAGGCCAAGGCTTTGGGGTGTGTGACCTGGAGCCATGTCTCAGAGGGCCCTGGGAGCTCTCCAGGCCTTTCTCCAGCCCCTACATTTGTGTTTAGCTGGAGGCAACCTGAGCCTGCACAGGAAAATAAACAGTTTCGTTGTTTGGGAAGCTTTCATTAATAGTTACAGATTACACTTTCTTTAAAGGCTTTAAAGAAAACAACATGTAATCTGTAACTTTTTCTTTTTTTTTTTTTGAGACGGAGTCTTGCTCTGTTGCCCAGGCTGGAGTGCACTGGAGTGCAGTGGCAAGATCTCGACTCACTGCAACCTCCGCCTCCCCGGTTCAAGCGATTCTCATGCATTGGCCTCCCAGGTAGCTGGGATTACAGGTGTCTGCCACCATGCCTGGCTAATTTTTTTATATTTTTAGTAGAGACAGGGTTTCACCATGTTGGTCAGGCTGGTTTCAAACTCCTGACCTCAGGTGATTGGCCCGCCTTGGCCTCCTAAAGTACTGGGAATATAGGCATGAGCCACCCTGCCTGGCTTATAACTATTAATTAAAGCTTCTTCCAGCATAAAAAAAAAATCTAATTACACAATATTTTCAAGTTAAAATATTTTTAAATTTAATAATTGTTAATTTTTTTGTTTGTTTTTTTGAGATAGAGTTTTGCTCTTGTTGCCCAGGCTGGAGTGCAATGGCACGATCTCGGCTCATTGAAACCTCTGCCTCCCTGGTTCAAGCAGTTCTGCTGCCTCAGCCTCCCCAGTAGCGGGAATTACAGGCATGCGCCACTACACCTGGCTTATCTTGTACTTTTAGTAGAGACGGGGTTTCTCCATGTTGGTCAGGCTGGTCTTGAACTCCTGACCTCAGGTGACTGGCCCACCTCGGCCTCCTAAAGTGCTGGGAATACAGGTGTGAACCACCTCGCCCAGCCTAAATTAAAATATTTTTAAATGAAAAAATAATATTTACCCATTGTTTTTGTAAATGACTTCGCAGTAAAAGCCCTTTGATGGGGACTGTTCTGTGCACTATACAAAAGATAAAATTGGCCAGGTGTGGTGGCTCACTTCTATAATCCCAGCACTTTGGCAAGACAAGGCAGGAGGATTACTTGAGCCCAGGAGTTTGAGACCAGCCTGGGCAACATAGGACCTGTCTCTACTAGAAAAAGAAACCAATCAAACAAACAAATTAGCTGGGCATAGTGGCGCACACCTGCAGTCCCAGCCGGCTACTCATGAGGCTGAGGTGGGAGAATTGCTTGAGCCCAGGTGTTCAAGATTGCAGTGAGCCCTGATCGTGACAGAGTGAAGCATGAAAAAAAAAAGCATGAAAAAAAAAAGGAAAAGGTATAGTTTTGCTTTCTTTTTTTCCTTTTTTTGAGACAGAGTCTTGCTCTGTCACCAGGCTGGAGTCCAGTGGTGAGGTCTTGGCTCACTGTGGCCTCTGCCTCCCGGGTTTAAGCAATTCTCCTGCCTCAGCCTCCAGAGTAGGTAGGTCTACAGGCACGCGTCACCACGCCCAGCTAATTTTGTATTTTTTTTTTTTTTTT
>NW_016804830.1:1698419-1706726 GCF_001698545.2 Rhinopithecus bieti
TGCCCAGCCTGCTTTCTTTTTATATGAAGGATATATTATTCATATTTTGGTAAGTTAACATTTTATTTTATTGTAGAATCAACATTACATATAATTGGAAAATTGTGGGAAAAATCAGTCATAATGTGATGGGAAGTAATATAACTTTGTCCACTATCTTTTTTCTTTATTTTATATATATATGTAGATACATAGTTTTTTTTTTTTCTCAAGACAGGGTCTCACTCTGTCACCCAGGCTGGAGAGAAGTGGCATGATCATAGCTCACTGTAGCCTTGAACTCCTGAGCTCAAGTGATCCACCTACAAAATTATCCCAAGTAAACTAAATAAGAAGGCTTTCCAGCCGGGCGTGGTGGCTCACGCCTGTAATCCCAGCAATTTGGGAGGTCAAGGTGGGCAGATCACCTGAGGTCGGGAGTTTGAGACCAGCCTGACCAACATGGAGAAACCCCATCTCTACTAAAAATACAAAATTAGCCGGGCGTGGTGGCGCATGCCTGTAATCCCAGCTACTTGGGAGGCTGAGGGAGGAGAATCACTTAAACCTGGGAGACAGAGGTTGCAGTGAGCCAAGATCGTGCCATTGCCCTCCAGCCTGGGCTTTCCATGAACTGGACAATTATTGGAAACCAAGTGGATGTGGGGTTGCTAGCTGATTCCGATATGTGCCTAGAATGAGAATACTGATCCAGATTTTTACATTACCCATTCCTCTTGTTTCATCTGAGCTGCAGTCAGAGATCACTGATTGGTTCACAGGAATAAGCAGGTGAGTTTAAATTGCAGAAAAAAAGCTCAAAAACAACTGATAACACTAGAATCTAATAACAGATGTGCCATAGTTTCCGAAACATATTTTTTTCTCTCTCTCCAGTCTCCCATTTTTACTAAAGGAAAATCATGGTAAGAGCAACTTGCTTTATTATATTCGGTCTGATCATTTGTATAAAGTGCAACAAGAATAATTACTTTTCACATAGACTTTTTATAATTGACTTTGATGGAACTTTCTTCCATAAAAAGAATCTCAGATAATACCTTTTTAAAAGCCAAGCCCAGCTATGGGTTTGTACCATCAAATACCTATAGGAGTTGTGTAAATTCCTTTCCTCTTGAGGTCCCGAGATAACTTGGGGCTCCTGGGCCTGTCAGAAAGTGACATTTTTTATTTACCACAGGTCAGAAACCCTGTATAAGGACTGTGCAGACAAGGCACATGGCCAGTTTTCCCAAGGGGGCTTTTATTGCCTCTATAAGTCAAGTTTGATTCGTTAAAGGAAAGCACATCATTCCATTCAAAGCCTTGGTAAAATAACCAGTTTCTCCAATTGTGTGCTGTTGCAAAAAAAAAACATTCTTATTGCACTTATGCAAATAATCATATTGCCATAAGTTAAGAATGCTCATAAATAGTGTCCAAATTCTGACAAAATCAGGAAGAAAAAAACCAATATGCTCCAAATTTTGTTCACAGGCGTTTACTCAATTGTTAGAAGCTGTCAATAGCTCAAAAGAAAAGTTGTCTTCACTCCGAAGTTGGCCAATTAGTGCTGAAGTCTATTTCCTTTGGGTTGGGGGTCTCCCCAGTACAATCCCTTCATGGTTCACCAAGAAGATGTTACTGGAAAGGGGCCCCAATCCAGACCTCAAGAGAGGGTTCTTGGACCCCACACAAGAAATAATTTAGAGCAAGTCCATAGAGTAAAGTGAAAGAAGTTTATTAAGAAAGTAAAGGGATAGGCTGAGCGCAGTGGCTCACACCTGTAATCCCAGCACTTTGGGAGGCTGAGGCTGGTGGATCATTTGAGGTCAGGAGTTTGAGACCAGCCTGGCCAACATGGTGAAACCCTGTCTCTACCAAAAATACAAAAATTAGCCAGGCGTTGTGGCAGGGACCTGTAATTCCAGCTACTCAGGAGGCTGAGGCAGGAGAATCTCTTGAACTCAGGAGGCGGAGGTTGCATGAGCCAAGATTGCAGCACTGCAATCCAGCCTGGGTGACAGAGCAAGACTCTGTCTCAAAAAAAAAAAAAAAAAAAAAAAAAAGTGAGGAATAAAAGAATGGCTACTTCATAGGCAGAGTAGGCAGAACAGCTACATTTTCATTTAGCATGTTCTTAAAAATATTGTTTGGAGATTTTCAGCATGAAATGGCAATATTTAAAATTTCTGCCTCTTACTGTTTCCAAAATGTCAAGATAATAATTAGAGTTAACATGTATTTATTATATTTAATCAACAATTATTATGAAGAACCTACTATGTTCCAGGTTGTGGTCTAGGCTCTGAGGATGTAGCAGTGAAAAAACTAGAAAGGATTCCTATCTTCAAGTCTTCATGGAGCTGACTTACTAGTGGGGAAAAACAGACTATAAACAAAATAAATAAGTAAATTAAATAATACATTAGTTAAATTGGCTGAATGCCATGGCTTATGCCTATAATCACAGCACTTGGGGAGGCTGAGGTGGGCAGATCACTTGGGCTCAGGATTCAAGACCAGCCTGGACAACATGGCAAGACCCTGCCACTAAAAACAATTACAAAAATTAGCCAGGCATGGTGGCGTGCACCTGTAGTCCCAGCTACTCAGGAGGCTGAAGTGGGAGGATGTCTTGAGCCCAGAAGGTGGAGGTTGCAGTGAGCCAAAGTCACTCCACTCCACTGCAGCCTGGGCAACAGAGTGATACCCTGTCTTGAAAGAAAGAAAGAGAGAGAGAGAGAAAGAAAGGAGGAAGGGAGGGAGGGAGGAAGGAAGGAAAGAGAAAGAAAGAAAGAAAGAAAGAAAGAAAGAAAGGAAGGAAGGAAGGAAGGAAGGAAGGAAGGAAGGAAGGAAGGAAGGAAGGAGAAAGAAAGAGAAAGAAAGAAAAAGAGAGAGAGAGAAAGAAAGAAAGAAAGAATACATTGGTTAAATAGTATACAGATAGGGCACATGTGTTCTTTTTTTTTAAAAAAAGGTGACCCAGAAACAGAGGATAGAGAGGGCTGGAACTGTCAGGAAAGACCTAACATTTCCAAGGGGACTTTTTGGGGTTTTTGAGACAGGGTCTCGCTCCATTGCCCAGGCTGGAGTGCAGTGGCACAATCTCAACTTGCTGCAGCCTCAACTTACCAGGCTCAAGTGATCCTCCCACCTCATACTCTTGAGTAGCTGAGACTACAGCCATGCACCACCATGTCCAGTTACTTTTATTTATTTATTTATTTTTATTATTTTTATTTTTTTTATTATACTTTAAGTTCTAGGGTACATGTGCATAACGTGCAGGTTTGTTACATATGTATACTTGTGCCATGTTGGTGTGCTGCACCCATCAACTCGTCAGCACCCATCAATTCATCATTTATATCAGGTATAACTCCCAGTGCAATCCCTCCCCCCGTCCAGTTACTTTTTGTAGTTTTTGTAGAGACGTGGTTTCACCATGTTGTCCAGGCTGGTCTCGAACCCTTGGGCTCAAGTGATCCTTCCACCTTGGCCTCCCAAAATGCTGGGATTACAAGCATGAACCACTGCACCCGGCCCAGGGGGACTTTTAAGTGAAGACCTGAAGGTGTTAAGAACATGAGACATGAGGATATCTTGGTGTAAAAGTGTTTCAGGCAGAACAATGAGCAAGTATAAAGATTCTCAGGGGCAGGAACTTGCAAGGAGGCAAGTAGGCAAAGGGTTGTGTAAAGATGACAGCAGAGAAGTTGAGGCCAGAGTATGGAAGACCTTATAGGCTCTGGCAGAGACTTTGACTTTTACTGTAAATTGAGAAGTATTGAAGGGTTCGAGGCAGAAGTAACATAATGCAACTTCTGTATAAATAGGCTCACTCCGGATGAATGCTATGTTGAGAAGAGGCCATAGGAGAGTATATTTGGAAGCAAGGAAACCAAGAACCTGTTTCATTAAGCCAACTAAGAGGTGATGGTGACTTGGACCAGTGCAGTTAACGGTGCAGTGGTGAGAAAGGGTATTCCAGGTATCTTTTGAAGGTAAAGCCAGGACCTTTGGATGAATGGATAACTCTGAGGACTTTGGCCTGAGCAACTAAAGGAGGGAGTTGCCATTAACTGAGATAGTTAATGAGATAAGGAAGACCTTGGAAAGAGAAGGTTTAAGGGTGGAGATCTTTTTATTTTAATTAATTTTTTCCTGACCACTAGACCACCAGGGATAGGGACAGAGATGGAGAGTTCAGTTTTGGGCTGGGCATGGTGGCTGACACCTGTAATCCCAGCACTTTGAGAGGCCGAGGTGGGAGGATTGCTTGAGCCCAGGCGTTCAAGACCAGCCTGGGGGACATAGGGAGACCCCCCATCTCTATGAAATATTAAAAAATTAGTCTGGAGTGGTGTTACACATCTGTAGTCCGAGCCACTTGGGAGGCTGAGGTGGGAGGATCACTTGAGTCTGGGAAGTGGAGTCTGCAGAGAGCCATGATTGCGCCACTGCACTCCAGCCTGGGTGACAGAGACCTTGTATCAAAAAAAGAAATACAAGAAAAGTTCAGTTTTGGGAAAGTTAGTCTAAAGATACCTACTAGGTATCCATGTGGACCTGTCCATCAGGCAGGCTGCTATATTCCAATAAAGAGTTCAGAGCAGAGGAATGAACTTAAGATATAAATTTGGAAATGACTGATTTATAAATAGTATTTTTTAAAGCAAGTTGTATTGTATTGTATTGTATTGTATTGTATTGTATTGTATTGTATTGTATTGTATTGTATTTTGAGATGGAGTCTCGCTCTGTTGCCTAGACTGGAGTGCAGTAGTGCAGTCTCGGCTCACTGCAACCTCCGCCTCCCGTGTTCAAGCAATTCTCTGCCTCAGCCTCCCAAGTAGCTGGGATTACAGGTATCTGCCACCACACCCAGCTAATTTTGTATTTTAGTAGAGATGGGGTTTCGTCATCTTGGCCAGGCTGGTCTTAAACTCCTGACCTTGTGATCCACCTGCCTCGGCCTTCCAAAGTGCTGGGATTACAGGTGCGAGCTACCATGCCTGGCCCTAAATGGCATTTAAAGCCAAGAAAGTGAGTGTAGGCAGAGAAGGGATTAAGGATTGTGGCCCTGGGCACACCAAGGTTCAGAGGTTAGGGAACTATATGAATTCATTTAATCCTCACAATAATCCTCTGAGGAAATTGCTATTACTGTAGTGTCATCATTTAATTAGTGATGGACCAGGTGCGGTGACTCACAGCTGTAATCCCAGCACTTTGGGAGGCCGAGGTGGGCAGATCACCTGAGGTCAGGAGTTCAAGACCAGCCTGGCCAACATGGAGAAACCCTGTCTCTACTAAAATATAAAATTAGCTGGGCATGGTGGCACGGGCCTGTAGTCCCAGCTACGCCACTGAGGGAGGAGAATTGCTTGAACCCAGGAGGCGGAGGTTTCTGTGAGCCGAGATCGCACCACTGCAATCCAGCATAGCAACAGAGCAAGACTCTGTCTCAAAAAAAAAGTGATGAAGTTGAGGCAAAAAGCAGTTAAATAAATTGCCCAAAGACATGCAGCCAACAAGTAGCAGAACTGGGATCTGAGCCAGCCAGTCTGGCTCAAACCATCATATATTTCACCTCTAGGCTATAATGGGTTGGTTCTGTTAAATGGCACACTTTTCAAGTAGAGAAATTGAGTCTTAGGTTAAATAATTTGTTAATATTGGTGGTTGGTGGCAGAGCTGGGATATAAACTCTCTCACTGCTTCTTTGTTTTGAGAGATCTCTGTGTTTTTGTTTTGTTTTATTTTGTTTTTTTCCGAGACGGAATTTCACTCTTGTTGCCCAGGCTGGAGTGCAATGGCGCCATCTTGGCCTCCCAAAGTGCTGGGATTACAGGCGTGAGCCACCAAGCCCAGCCAGGTCTCTGAGTTTTTAATTACTCTGCGGTATGATCTGTGCAACATTTATTTTTTATTTTCTTTATTTTTGAGACAGAGTTTTACACTTGTTGCCCAGGCTGGAGTGCAATGGTGCAATCTTGGCTCACTGCAACCTCCTCCTCCAGTTCAAGTGAGTCTCCTGCCTCAGTTTCCCGAGTATCTGGGATTACAGGTGCCTGCCACCACGCCCATATAATTTTTGTATTTTTAGTAGTGACGGGGTTTCACCATGTTGGTCAGGCTGGTCTTGAACTCCTGACCTTGTGATCCACCCACCTTGGTCTCCCAAAGTGCTGGGATTACAGGCATGAGCCTCCGTGCCCGGCCCACCACTGGTCCTCTTTTAGTACCACCATGATGGTGTCCTGTCCCCAAACTCTCCCCCAACCCTTGTTAACCACAGCAACAAACAAACCTCCTGGGTTCAGAAAGGGAACTGTATGTAAAACTGGCCAAATAAAAGTTATTAGCTTTTCTAGATAATCCCACTAGCCAGTTCTGAGATCTGAGACTAAACTATCCCACACAGAATGGCACAACTAGAACCTTGTGGTTCACAGTGTGGCCCAAAGATCAGCATTGGATCTGTCACTGAGAGCTTGTTAAAACTGTGGAATCCTAGGCTCCACCCTGGTCCTATTGAAGCAGAGCCTGCATTTAAAGATGATCCCCAGGTGATTGTATGCACATTATGGTCTGAAAAACACTAAACTAAAAAAATATGAGCTCAGAAAATCTGTGGCAAGAAATGTGTGTGAAATCTGTAAGAGGAAATCCACACCATTTCCCCAAGAGACAGCACATAGCGTGTTTCTGGATAGGAATATTCAGTGGGGGGAAGATGACAGTTCTCACTCACATGGAATGGATCAAAGTGATTTTTTTTTCTACTGTCATTTTCTTTTCTCTACATTTTCAAAATTGATATATCATAGTTGTACATATTGGTACATATTGTGGGGTGTGTGTGGGTCAAAGTGATTTTTGAAGTTAATTTGAGAGAATAAATTGGCTGGGCATAGTGGCTCACATCTGTAATCTCAGCACTTTGGAAAGCCAAGACAAGAGGATCCCTTGAGGCCAGGAGTTCAAGACCAGCCTAGGCAACATAGCAAGACTCCATTTCTACAAAAAATTGTTAAAAATTTGCTGGGCTTGATGGGTGTACACCTATAGTCCTAGCTTCTCAGGAGGCTGAGTGAGGGGGATTGCTTGAGCCCAGGAGTTTGAGGCTGCAGTGAGCTATGATAGTGCCACTGCACTCCAGCCTAGGTGACAGAGCAAGACCCTGTCTCTAAAAAAAATTATAAAATAAACAGACAAGAATAGGATTATGTTTCTTTTGGAAAATAAATATAGCAAGGAAAGATTTTCTCTATTAGAAATTATGTTAAGCTGTGTGTAGTGGCTCACACCTATAATCCCAGCACTTTGGGAGGCCAAGATGGGCAGATCACCTGAAATCAGGAGTTCAAGACTAGACTGGACAATATGATGAAACCCCCGTCTCTACTAAAATAAAATAAAATAAATAAAATAAAATAGCCAGGCATGGTGGCGCATGCCTGTAATTCCAACTACTCGGGAGGCTGAAGCAGGAGAATTGCTTGAACCCAGGAGACGGAGGTTGCAGTGAGCTGAGATTGCACCACTGAACTCTAGCCTGGGCAACAGAGCAATACTCCATCTCAAAAAAAAAAAAAAAAAAGAAAAGAAAAGAAAAGAAAAATGATGTTAAGAGGAATTCAGGTTCTGGAGAAAGAAAATCTGGGTTTGAATCAGACTTTGCCACTTCCTGAACGTGTTACTGCTATGGACTGCTTGATGTCCCCTCAGATTCACATATTGAGGCCTTCCTCTTCTTCTCCCTGTCTCCTTTCCCCACCCCCTGCCCAGCACAAAGGAAAGGGCACTTCATGAAGACACGGCGAGAAGGTGGCCATCTACCAACCAGGGAGAAAGCCCTTGCCCAAAGCTGAACCCTGCCAGAACCTTGATCTTGGACATTCCAGCCTCCAGAACTGTGAGAAGATATTAATACATTTCTGTTGTACAAGCCACTCGGTCTGTAGTATTTTGTTATGGCAGCCTGAGCAGACTAAGGTTGCCATCTTGGGAAAGCTTCCTAACATCTTATGGCCTCTGTTTCTTCCTCCTGTAAAATGGGAGTAAGAATATCATTTATACCATTCTTATGAGTATTAAAGGAAATAGCATATGTCAAACACTCAGCAGAATGCCTGGCCCATAACATTTGTTCAACAAATGGCAATTACAGCGGTAACAACTGCAGCACTGGGCAAAAATCTGTAGAAAGACCAATGGAGGCCGGGCGCGGTGGCTCAAGCCTGTAATCCCAGCACTTTGGGAGGCCGAGACGGGCGGATCACGAGGTCAGGAGATCGAGACCATCCTGGCTAACACGGT
>NW_016804830.1:1707559-1713434 GCF_001698545.2 Rhinopithecus bieti
TCCTGACCTCGTGATCCGCCCGTCTCGGCCTCCCAAAGTGCTGGGATTACAGGCTTGAGCCACCGCGCCCGGCCATAAAGAGGCTTTTAAACTTTTTTGGAATATGACCCACAGTAAGAAATATGTGGAACATCTCAGCTGAATATAAGTTAATAATCAAAACAAAAGTTTATAAAGCAATATTTATCCTTATTATGTCAGATGGACTCTGATCTATTCCATTCCTATATTATTAAAAATAAAATTCCAGAATTCCAGGCTGGGCGTGGTGGCTCACGCCTGTAATCCCTGCACTTTGGGAGGCCGAGGCAGGCGGATCACGAGGTCAGGAGATCGAGACCATCCTGGCCAACACGGTGAAACCCCGTCTCTACTAAAAATACAAAAAAAAAATTAGCCGGGTGCGGTGGTGGGAGCCTGTAGTCCCAGCTATTCGGGAGGCTGAGGCAGGAAAATGGCGTGAACCCGGGAGGCTGAGCTTGCAGTGAGCCGAGATCATGCCATTGCACTCCAGCCTGGGCGACAGAGCGAGACTCTGCCTCAACAAAAGAAAAGAAAAGAAAATTCCAGTGTCTATCCAGTAAATTGATCTAATAACTCACTAGTGAATAGCTATCAGCAGTTTGAAGAATATTTCTTATACTAAAATTAGTTTTTAATTTAAAAAAAGAAAACATTATATGTAAATAATATGAGATTTTTTTTTTGAGACAGAGTCTTGCTCTGTCATCCAGGCTGGAGTGCAGTGGCACCACTGGCTCACTGCAACCTCCGCCTCCCAGGTTCAAGTGGTTCTCCTGCCTCAGCCTCCTGAGTCGCTTGGATTACAGGCATGCGCCACCACACCTGGCTAATTTTTGTATTTTTAGTAGAGACATGGTGTCACCATGTTGGCCAGGCTGGTGTCGAACTCCTGACCTCAAGTGATCTGCCTGCCTCGGCCTCCCAAAGTGCTGGGATTACATGCGTGACCCACTGAGCCGGCCAAATAATATGAGATTTTGAAATGAGAAATGACTTGAGATTTTAAAAATAATGAAAAAAAATAACAGAGGAAAACATCAACAAATTTGAGAACACCAGCATTTTAAATACGTTGGGGACCGCATATGGCAAAGGCAGCTATGACAGACAGGATGTGGTCATCACTGGAGAGCAGAGGCCAGTTATTCTTGACATCTCTTTCTTCCTCATATTCGCTCACATGGAACCCAACAGCAAGTCCTGCAGATGCTGCCTCCATTCGTGCACTTTCTCCCTGGCCACAGCCCTGATCTTAGTCCAGACCATCATTCTCTCACTCCGGGACTGCTGTCCCCGCCTCCCAGCTAGTCTCCCTGCTTCCACTGTGCACCCCACAATCCTTTCTCCTCACAGCAGCCAGAGTCATCTTTTTTTTCTTTTTTTTTTTTTTGAGACAGGGTCTCACTATGTTGGCCAGGCTAGTCTCAAACTCCTGGTCTCAAGCGATGCACCTGCCTCGGCCTCCCAGAGTGCTGAGATTGCAGCCATGAGCTACCATGCCTGGCCAAGAGTAATCTTTTTGAAGTATAAATTACATCACTCTCAGTAATCCAATTAAGAAACTGGCCAATGAAAAATCTTACAAGTGCTGAATCTTCTGTCTGTCTGTATTTATATGTGTTGTGTGTGTGTGTGATGTTTATACATAAAAGAGCTCTGATAAATTGGCAGCAGGGAAGGTGAACCCCTTGGGGGGGTTACAGAATTGAAGAGAGGGACTTGAATGTGACAGGCCAGACCTCTCTGCACTTCCACATTCCAAGGAGAAACTGAGGAGTCCAAGAATTCTAAGTTCCAGCTGGCTTCCTGGTTCTTTTTTTATTTTTTATTTTCCAAGATGGAGTTTTGCTCTTGTCGCCCAGGCTGGAGTGCAGTGGCGTGATCTCAGCTCACTGCAACCTCTGCTTCCCAGGTTCAAGGGATTCTCTGGCCTCAGCCTCCCGAGTAGTTGGGATTATAGGCACCCGCCACCACGCCCAGCTAATTTTTGTATTTTTAGTAGAGATGGGGTTTCACCATGTTGGTGACAAGCGGGCACCTGTAATCTCAGCTACTTGGGAGGCTGAGGCAGGAGAATCGTCTGAACCCGGGAGGTGGACGTTGAGTGAGATTGTGCCACTGCACTCCAGCCTGGATGACAGAGGGAGACTCCTCACAAAAAAACGAAAAACAAAAACAAAACAAAAAAACAAAAAACAAAAGACAGCACTTTGGAGATTTCCAGGATTTTAGGAGTTGTATGCTGGGAAATGGTGATAAAGACTAAATATGTATTTCAGAATATCACAGGAGGATAAACCATATTTGGTCTAATAGTCTCTTTATAACTTGGAACTATTAGGTATATGGTCTATGAGCCTCCATCTGTATTCTCGCCCAAGCTTTGGCTTTTGGTAGAGACAGGCTTGGCTGAATGGATGGAGGTCTTGGGCCAGGTTCTCCTTCTTGGGGGATCCAGGGGATACACACACACACAGACCCTTGGAGAGCTTGAGCCCCAACTGAAAACTGACCCTGAAGTCTTTGAAGCTTTTATAGGAATGGAGAGGAAATGAAACCTGTCATTGCAAAGCTGAAGTTAATCCATTTTCATTCTAGGAAAACCCCCTGGAAGGGACTTTTAGTTATATAAATGTAGAGCAGAACTCCTCTTCTGAAATGGAGATGCCTGTGGCCCTGAGGCTCCATGGAGCACTCCCTCCTCTGGTCAGCTGATGAAAGGGCCTGTGTTGTAGGCAGAAAGGCGCCTCTTCAGATCAGGTTTCCCTTTAAAAATTTTGATAAGGTCCAGGAATGGTGGCCCACGCTTGTAATCCCAGCACTTTGGGAGGCTGAGGTGGGTGGATCACCTGAGGTCAGGAGTTCGAGACCAGCCTGGCCAACATTGTGAAACCCCGTCTCTACTAAAAATACAAAAAAAATCAGCCAGGCGTGGTAGTGCATGCCTGTAATCCCAGCTACCTGGGAGGCTGAGGCAGGATAATTGCTTGAACCTTGGAGGCAGAGGTTGCAGTGAGCCAAGATCACGCCATTGCACTCCAGCCTGGGCAAGAGTGAGACTCAGTCTTAAAAAAAAAAAAAAAAAAATTGGCCAGGCGAAGTGACTCACGCCTGTAATCCCTGCACTTTGGGAGGCCGAGGCAGACGGATCATGAGGTCAAGAGATCAAGATCATCCTGGCCTATATGGTGAAACCCTGTCTCTACTAAAAATATAAAAATTAGCTGGGCATGGTAGCGTGCTCCTGTGGTCCCAGCTACTCAGGAGGCTGAGGCAGGAGAACGGCTTGAACCTGGGAGGTGAAAGTTGCAGCGAGCTGAGATCATGCGATTGCACTCCAGCCTGGTGAAACAGTGAGCCTGGTGAAACAGTGAGAAAAGAAAAATTGATATGAAATGTAATTTATACAATTAATATTTAATAAATGATTATTATGTGCCGATACTATGATAAGCACTTGATGTGAATTATCTCACCCAGCCTTCATAATACCCAATATTACTTTCATTATATAAATGAAATGAGCAAACTGATGTTCATAGAATTTAAGTAACTTGTGCAGTGGGTGTGCATTTGGCAAGTGACAGAGAAGGGGTTTGTACCTACATCTGACTCCAAAGCCTATTCTCTGCCTCTGTCATCCTCTGGAATTTTTTCAGGTCGTTAATGGAATGAGTGATTTTCCCAGACTGTCAAAAGGGTTTGAACCAGAGCAACTCCATCTTGAATGGAGTAAATGAGACTGGGTAAAATGAGATTCAGATCTACTGAACTACATTCCTAGGAGGCTACATTCTAGTCACAGGAATAGATAGGAGGTCAGCACAAGATACAGGTCATAAAGGCCTTGCTGATAAAACATGTTGCTGGCCGGGCGTGGTGGCTCAAGCCTGTAATCCCAGCACTTTGGGAGGCCGAGACGGGCGGATCACGAGGTCAGGAGATCGAGACCATCCTGGCTAACACGGTGAAACCCCGTCTCTACTAAAAAATACAAAAAAAACTAGCCGGGCGAGGTGGTGGGCGCCTGTAGTCCCAGCTACTCCGGAGGCTGAGGCAGGAGAACAGCGTGAACCCAGGAGGCGGAGCTTGCAGTGAGCTGAGATCCGGCCACTGCACTCCAGCCTGGGAGACAGAGCGAGACTCCGTCTCAAAAAAACAAAACAAAACAAAAAAAAACATGTTGCAGTTGGCCGGGTGCAGTGGCTCACCCTGTAATCCCAGGACTTTGGGAAGCCGAGGCAGGCGGATCACAAGGTCAGGAGTTCGACCTGGCCAACATGGTGAAATCTCTACTAAAGATACAAAAAATTAGTTGGGCGTGGTGGCGTACTCCTGTAATCGCAGCTACTCGGGAGGCTGAGGCAGGAGAATCACTTGAACCCAAGAGACAGAGGTTGCAGTGAGCTGAGATCATGCCATTGCACTCTAGCCTGGGCAACAGGGAGAGACTCCGTCTCAAAAAACCCTAAAACCAAAAAAAACATGTTGCAGTAAAGAAGCCAGCCAAACCCCACCAAAACCAGGATAGTGACAAGAGTGACCTCTGGCTGTCCTCACTGCTCATTATATGCTAATTATAAAACATTAGCATGCTAAAAGACACACCCACCAGCGCCATGACAGTTTACAAATGCCATGGCAGCGTCAGGGAGTTACCCTCTAAAAAGGGGAGGAACCCTCAGTTCTGGGAATTGCCCACCCCTTGTTTAGCATAAATCAAGAAGTAACAGTAAGTATCCTTGGTCGAGCAGCTCAAGCCACTGCTCTGCGTATGGAGTAGACATTCTTTTATTCCTTTGCTTTCTTAATAAACTTGCTTTCACTTTGTGGACTTTCCTCAAATTCTTTCTTGTACGTGATCCAAGAACCCTCTCTTGGGGTCTGGATCAGGACCCCTTTCTGGTAACAAGATTAGGATGCCATTCTTGACTGACTTAGACTAGAGCAGAGTAGGAGAAATCATCGCCCTCTTGAAGTGTGTGCCAATCGGGGCCATCCTTGCTGATCTTTGGAGGAACTTCTCTCTTGACGCAAGAGGGAAGAGATGGAATCATTTCACAATAAGGCACAAAGACACTGTCTTGGCAACAAGCAGGGAGAAGCCATGACCCTTTCGCCCCATGGGCCAGGCCAGGAAGAGTTGAGCCCCAGGTGGCCATGCCAAGTTCCAAAGGGTGATGTTGAGGAAGACTGCAGGTGATGCTGAGATTGAGCCCGAGTGTTTTACAGAAGCAAGCAGACCCCTGGACAGAGGCCTCTTGACAGAGCAAACTGCTAGGGGCAAGCAATGTTCAGAGTCAGAGCAAATGTGATAATGGCTGGAGCAATACAGAAAATGTAACTACTCCCTCCTCTACCCGCCCCTCCTCCAAGTAACCCTCAACCCGTCTGTCCCAGCTCAATGGTTACACTTCTTGACATTATGTTACAAGCTGTTGGTTCATATTTAGCTTGTGGTTGACCTACAAGCTAAATATGAAGGAACTCTGGCGAGTTCCTTCCATCCCGTGCTTCTAGTACACGTGCAACTGATTTTTGCTCCCGCCTGTAATCCCAGCACTTTGGGAGGCCGAGGTGGGTGGATCACGAGGTCAGGAAATCGAGACCATCCTGGCTAACACGGTGAAAACCCGTCGCTACTAAAAATGCAAAAAAATTAGCCAGGCATGGTGGCGGGCGCCTGTAGTCCCAGCTACTTGGGAGGCTGAGGCAGGAGAATGGCATGAACCCGGGAGGCGGAGCTTGCAGTGAGCCAAGATCGCGCCACTGCGCTCCAGCCTGGGCGACAGAGCGAGACTCCATCTCAAAAAAAAAAATAATAATAATAATAAAATAAAATAAAATAAAA
>NW_016804830.1:1717725-1727038 GCF_001698545.2 Rhinopithecus bieti
TGCCCGGCCCAAAAATGTTTTTTAAAAAAAGAAAATAGGGGCCGGGCGCTATGGCTCAAGCCTGGGCAAAATAGTGAAACTCTGTCACAAAAAAAAAAAAAAAAAAAAATTTGGACCGAGCACAGTGGCTCATGCCTGTAATCCCAGCACTTTGGGAGGCCAAGGCAGGCAGATTCCTTGAGGCCAGGAGTCCAAGACCAGCCTGGCCAACATGGCAAAACCCCGTCTCTACTAAAAATATAAAAATTAGGCCAGGCGTGGTGGCTTGTACCTGTAATCCCAGCTTCTTCGGAGGCTGAGGCAAGAGAATTGCTTAAACCCGGGAGGCGGAGGCTGCAATGAGCTGAGATCGTACCATTGCCCTCCAGCCTGGGTGACAGAGGGAGACTCCATCTTAACAAAATAATTTTTAAAAAATTATCTGTGAACTGTTACAGTGCTTAAATGCCCTTTTCACTCTTGTTCTATCACACACACATACACACACACACACACACACAAACTGTGGAATATTCCAGATGCTATAGGACAACTGATATCGCACTAGAGTACATGCAGCACCAGTTATGAGAATCCAGCTGTCTTTTATGAAGCCAGAGATGAACAAGGTTTGTAAAAATATAAAACAAAGCCACTCTTTTCTCACCAACTTCTTTTTCCTTTTGGAAAACATAGTTGTGTTTCACAAAAGTGTTTGAGTATGTTTGGGCTACTATAACAAAATACCGTAGACTGAGTAATATATAAACAACAGAAATTTATTTTTCACAATTCTGGAGGCTGGGAAGTCCACAATCTAGGTGTCAGCAATTTTAGTGTCTGGTGAAAGCCTGTTCCTCATACATGGCTCCTTCTTTGTGTCCTCACAAGGTGTGGGGAGCAAGGAAGCTCCTTCAAGACTCTTTTATAAAGGCACTAATCCCTTGATAAGGGTGGAGCCTTCGTGACCTAATCACCTCCCAAAGGCCCTGACTCTTTTTTTTTTTTGAGACGGAGTCTCGCTCTGTCACCCAGGCTGGAGTGCTGTGGCCGGATCTCAGCTCACTGCAAGCTCTGCCTCCCGGGTTCATGCCATTCTCCTGCCTCAGCCTCCCAGGTAGCTGGGACTACAGGCGCCGCCACCTCGCCCGGCTAGTTTTTTTGTATTTTTTAGTAGAGACGGGGTTTCACCGTGTTAGCCAGGATGGTCTCGATCTCCTGACCTCGCGATCCACCCGTCTCGGCCTCCCAAAGTGCTGGGATTACAGGCTTGAGCCACCACCCCCGGCCAGCCCTGACTCTTAATATCATCACCCTGGAGATTAGGTTTCAACATATGAATTTTGGGGAGTATGCCAACATTCAGATTCTAGCAAAAGGTATTTATGTATGTTATTTATGTTAACACACAATGAGTTTATTATTATTTTATTCTATTTTTTGAGATGGAGTCTCACTCTGTTGCCCAGGCTGGAGTGCAGTGGCACCATCCCGGCTCACTGCAACCTCCACCTCCCAGTTGCAAGCGATTCTCCTGCCTCAGCCTCCCAAGTAGCTGGGACTACGGGTGCCCGCCGCCATGCCTGGCTCATTTTTTTATTTCCTAAAAATATTTAAGTGAAAACTTTTTTTTTTTTTTGAGATGGGTTGGAGTGGCGTGGCGCAATCACAGCTCACCAAAACCTTGAACTCCTGGGCTCAAGTGATTCTCCCACCTCAGCCTCCCAAGCAGCTGGGACTATAGTCATGCAACACCACACCTGTCTAATTAAAAATATATATATATATTTTTGGCCAGGTGCAGTGGCTCACACCTGTAATCCCAGCACTTTGGGAGCCTGAGGTGGGCTGATCATGAGGTCAGGAGTTTGAGACCAGCCTGACAAACATGGTGAAACCCTGTCACTACTAAAAATACAAAAATTAGCTGGGCGTGGTGGCAGGCACCTGTTATCCCAACTATTTGGGAGGCTGAGGCAGGAGAATCATTTATACCCAGGAGGCGGAGGTTGCAGTGAGCTGAGATCGTGTCATTGTACTCCAGCCTGGGCGACAAGAGTGAAACTCTGTCTCAAAAAAAAAAAAAAAAAGGCTGGGCGCGTGGCTCAAGCCTGTAAATCCACAGCACTTTGGGAAGGCCGAACGGTGGATCGCTAGGGTCAGGAGATCGAAGAGACCATCCTGGCTAAACCACGGTGAACCCCGTTCTCTTACTAAAAATACAAAAAAAAACTAGCCGGGCGGAGGTGGCGGTCCCAGCTACTTGGGAGGCTGAGGCAGAATGGCGTAAACCCGGGAGGCGGAGCTTGCAGTGAGCTGAGATCCGGCCACTGCACTCCAGCCTGGGCGACAGAGCGAGACTCCGCCTCAAAAAAAAAAAAAGTTATTTGTACAGACAGGATCTTGCCATGTTGCTCAGTCTGGTCTTGAAGTCCTGAGCTCAAGAAATTCTCCTGCCTTGCTTGGCCTTCCAAAAGGCTGGATTATAGGCAGAGCCACTGTACCTGGCCAACCATGGTACTTGGTTTGCAATTGATCTGTGAAATGCTTTCTACTCTATGCCTTTTAGAAAAGACTACCAGATGCAGTTTTCTTTTAGTTGGCAGGGCTGCAGTACACCTTCATGTCACTACCTCAGGGCTCCATTCACTTTCTAACCTCTGTCATAATCTAGTCTGAGGAGAGGAACATGTGGTGAGGAACTGAGGCATCCTGCCAACAAGCAACAACAACTTGTAGTGTGCGCCTGGAGTCCCAGCTACTTGGGAGACTGAGGTGGGAAGATCACTTGAGCCCGGGAGGTGGAGGCTGCAGTGAGCTATTGTGCTAACGCACTCCAGTCTGGGTGAGAGAGAAAGGTGCTATTTCAAAAAACAAAACACAACAGAAAAAGCGATTAAGTGCCATGGGATGTGTTGATTTGCTTTAGCAATGAAATTATACCTGGAACAGCAGCTGCAATTGGAGTCACCAGGCTTTGGATAACCCATTTTCATTCTCCTATGTCCTTCAGTCTGCTGACAGGCAAACAGGTGATTTGAGCAGGGACCTGGTAGGAACTACCACCTCTGTGTCTTTCAAGACCTTGTTGGTGGCACGAATCTCATCAAGCCTTCCGGAAATGTGATACTGTTTTTTGTTTACTATTTTAGTATGTAGACACAGTTCTAGTGGATTCCACTTGGCCTTTTCTATCAAGATAGCCTTCATTCTATGGGTCAGAGAACCAATATAACAAGTCTACCAGTTGTTGAGTATGTCTACTCGGACACCTACTGAATATATCCAAACTGCCATGTATACCCATCTGTGCATTCTGGAACCAGGGAAATAATGATGGGGTGAGTTCTGGGAACCACTGCGCTTGCGGTGAGATGGAGCCAAGCCAAAACTTCACAGATCATCTGACTTCCATGAGCCCCTACTCTGACAATGGGACACAGTGGCATTTTGCTTCTCCCGGGATTAGCACCAGTTCAGAGCCAAGGTATACTAACTCCTAAGTATCTGGTCATTTCCCCTTCTCAAAGCACAGTCACCCTGCGTTATGGCTGCAGATCTCTTTGAGGAAATGCTAAGAAGAAGATTTACAGTGTAACTTTTTGACAATGTAGCAAATCCTTCCTCAAAGGATCTTTCCTTCATTCAAGGGGACTGGGCTTGGGGACTGTCTCTAATCTAATAATTGATTGAAGGGCTCTTACTCTTTATTGTCAGAAGTCGGTGGCTCACACCTGTAATCCGAGCACTTTGGGAGGCCGAGGTGGGCGGATCATGAGATCAGGAGTTGGAGACCAGCCTGGCCAACATGGTGAAACCCAGTCTCTACTAAAAAGACAAAAATTAGCTGGGCCTGGTGGTGCGTGCCTGTAATCCCAGCTACTGGGGAGGCTGAGGCAGGAGAAGGGTGTGAACCCAGAAAGTGGAGGTTGCAGTGAGCCGAGATCATGTCACTGCACTCCAGCCTGGGTGACAGAGCAAGACTCTGTCTAAAAAAAAAAGAAGTCAGACTTTTTTTTTTTTTTTCCCAGCATAACTAGAGCTTTTCCACTTACACAAATCAAGTAAGACCCTAGTAGGCTGCCTATCCATTCCTGTCCTTGGAACACTATGATCCATTAGCCAATGCCAACGCTCTGCAGGCCAAACTGCTTTGATGCCTGCCTTGGCTCTGCTACCCATAACAGTAACTACACTAACTTTGTTTTGGTTACTAAGTGCCTCCACTTGGCTGTGGACACCCTAATGTCCCATCATTCTCATTGTATTAATTCAGGGATCCCATTTTGATAATTGCATTTCCCATTCTCAAGCCTTGTCTTCAAAGAGTAACCACTACAGAGTACTTCAAGAATGCCAGTGTTGGCCGGGCGCGATGGCTCAAGCCTGTAATCCCAGCACTTTGGGAGGCCGAGACGGGCAGATCACGAGGTCAGGAGATTGAGACCATCCTGGCTAACATGGTGAAACCCCGTCTCTACTAAAATACAAAATCTAGCCGGGCGAGGTGGCGGGCGCCTGTAGTCCCAGCTACTCGGGAGGCTGAGGCAGGAGAATGGCGTGAACCCGGGAGGCGGAGCTTGCAGTGAGCCGAGATTGCGCCACTGCACTCCAGTCTGGGCGACAGAGCGAGACTCCGCCTCAAAAAAAAAAAAAAAAGAATGCCAGTGTTCTCATGAATGTATTTCTCAAAACCTTGGTGAGGGGAGTCCACCAAACCTTGGGAGATCCTACCAAGGAATATAATTAGCTGATTTTACATTATAAATTCACTCTAGCACCCTGGATACCTTCCTCTTAAGTATTGGGAGTTCTGATATTTTAACTTCATCCATGCAAGCCATCTTTGGGTTTAAGAGCAAACTACTAAAGCCGGGTGCGGTGGCTCATGTCTGTAATCCCAGCATTTTGGGAGGCCGAGGCGGGTGGATCACCTGAGGTCAGGAGTTCAAGACCAGCCTGGTCAACATGGCAAAACCCTGTCTCTACTAAAAATACAAAAATTAGCTGGGTGTGGTGGTAGGTGCCTGTGATCCCAGCTACTTGGGAGGCTGAGGCAGGAGAATCGCCTGAACCTGGGAGACGGAGGTTGCAGTGAGCCGGGGTCTTGCCACTGCCTTCTAGCCTGGGCAACAGAGTGAGACTCTGTCCCAAGGAAAGAAAAAAAAAAAAAGAGCGAACTTCTAAAGCCATTCCCAAACAACTTGAACAGATACCTTAAATTCAGGATCTCTGCTTAGTGCCCTTCTTTAAAAATTGTTTTTTACATTTATTTATTTTTATTTTTTTTAGATACAGGGTTTTTCTCTGTTTCTCAGGCTGGAGTGCAATGAATGGCATAATCCTAACTCTCATTGCAGCCTTGACCTCCTGGGCTCAGGCAGTCCTCCCACCTCAGCCTCCTGAGTAGCTGGGACTACAGGTGTGCGCCACAATATAGTCTTGTAGAGAGATGAGGGTGTCACTATGTTGCTGGTATTAAACTCCTGGTCTCAAGTGTTCCTCCTGCTTCGGCCTCCCAAAGTGCTGGGATTCCAGGCGTGCGCCTGGCTGCTTTGCATTCTTTTATGAGATGGCCAGTCAGGTATGGCCACAAGAGGAGACAGGAGAGGTTCAGGAAAACAGAGTTTATTGTACTCCTCGGTCCTAGGGACAGGAAGCATGCAGGGCCCTGAGGAAAAGACACTGGGTGGTCAAAGGGCAGAAGACAGAATTATGGGGAAGGTCTAGGCTACTGCTCTTTGGGGTGGCGCATTTTGTGGGAAGGGCAGGGTAGGGTGGGGTGAACCTTTAGTATTGACTAGTTCGAATAATTTCAGTGGCTTTGGGGTATAGGTTAGTCCCTAGTTGACTGGGACCTGGCCCTGAGGAGAGAAATTTTGCCTTTAGGGATGTATAGGACAGTTAGAGGGGGTGTGGCTCTGGGACTGGTTCGTTTGCATATCAAATACATGCTTCTGGCTAAGCCCTTTGCTATCTCTATCTCTAAGAACTGGCTAGCCTAGGGAGGGGCAGTCTCTCCTCAGCCAGAAGCCAGAAAGGTTTATTTTATTTTATTTTGTTTTCTTGTAGAGATGGGGTCTTGCTATGTTGCTCAGGCGGGTCTCAAACCCCTGGCCTCAAGCAATCCTCTTGCCTTAGCCTCCCAACGTGTTGGGATCACAAGCGTGAGCCACCGCACCTGGCTGATAAAGGTTTTTTTAGGGTGTGCATTCTTACTAATAAATTCATCCAGGCCAGGCATGGTGGCTCACCCTGTAATCCCAGCACTTTGGGAGGCCGAGGTGGGTGGATCACCTAAGGTCAGGAATTCGAGAGCAGCCTGGCCAACATGGTGAAACCCCACCTCTACTAAAAATACAAAATTTAGCCGGGCGTGGTGGCAGGCGCCTGTAATCCCATCTGCTCAGGAGGCTGAGGCAGGAGAATCACTTGAACCCAGGAAGCAGAGGTTACACTGAGCCAAGACTGTGCCAGTGCACTCCACCTCGGCAACAGAGAGAAACTCTGTCTTTAAAAAATAATAAATAAATAAATAAATAAATTCATCCAAATCCAAAATTATATTTCTTCCATCCTGACCCAACTCTTTCAAGATCTGTTCCCCTACATATTCCCTGAGTTTCAGTCAGTAAATAAATCAGCATTTAAGGATCTTGGTAAAAGGTAAAGGGAATTGTTTGTACTATTCTTATAATTTTGCTGTAAATATGAAACTATGTCAAAAGAAAACATGAAGCAATGTATACATTGACAAACTCTCAATATTCTTTTGATTTGTATGGTATTTCCTCATGAGTCACCCTGGGGCCTGCTGTGACTTGAATCTCTGCGCTTACAGATCTAAAAGAGGTGGAAGGGTTAGATTCCTATGAGGAGGTCATCCCAGGTTCTTCAGGTAAGGGAAGATTAACTGCAGATATAGAGGAAGGTCACTTTCTTTGGCTGAGGAGGGTCAGCTGAATTTAGGGTTTAAGGCAGGGGTGTCCAATCTTTTGGCTTCCCTGGGCCACATTGAAAGAATTGTCTTGGGCCACACTTAAAATACACTAACAACAGCTGATGAGCTAGGAAAAAAAAAAAGAAAAAAAAAAGTCACAAAAAAACTCATAATGATTTTATTGTTGATGTTGTGTTTTTTTGGTTGGTTTTGTTTTGTTTTTGTTTTTGTTGTTTTGAGACGCAGTTTTCTCTTGTCGCCCAGGCTGGAAGGCAGTGGTGCTGTCTCGGCTCACTGCAACCTCAGCTTCCCAGGTTCAAGCGATTCTCCTGCCTCAGCCTCCCAAGTAGCTGGGATCACAGGTGCCTGCTACCACACCTGGCTACTTTTTGTATTTTTAGTGGAGACGGGGTTTCGCCACGTTGGCCAGGTTGGTCTCAAACTCCTGACCTTAGGTGATCCACCTGCCTCGGCCTCCCAAAGTGCATGATTACAGGTGTGACCCACCGCGCCTGGCCAAAGTTCATGTTTTAAGAAAGTTTGGCCGGGCGCGGTGGCTCAAGCCTGTAATCCCAGCACTTTGGGAGGCCGAGACGGGCGGATCATGAGGTCAGGAGATCGAGACCATCCTGGCTAACATGGTGAAACCCCGTCTCTACTAAAAAAATACAAAAAACTAGCCGGGCGAGGTGGCGGGTGCCTGTAGTCCCAGCTACTCGGGAGGCTGAGGCAGGAGAATGGCATAAACCCGGAAGGCAGAGCTTGCAGTGAGCTGAGATCCGGCCACTGCACTCCAGCCTGGGCGACAGAGCAAGACTCCGTCTCAAAAAAAAAAAAAAAGAAAGAAAGTTTATGGTCGGGTGTGGTGGCTCAAGCTTGTAATCCCAGGACTTTGGGAGGCTGAGGCGGGTGGATCACCTGAGGTCAGGAGTTTGAGATCAGCCTGGCCAACATGGTGAAACCCCATATCTACTAAAAATACAAAAAAATTAGCTGGGTGTGGTGGTGCGTGCCTGCAACCCCAGCTACTTAGGAGGCTGAGGCAGGAGAATCACTCACATCTGAGAGGCAGAGGTCTCAGTGAGCTGAGATCGTGATACTGCACTACAGCCTGGGTGACAGAGGGAGATTCTGTCTCAAAAATAAGAAAGTCTATGAATTTGTGTTGGGCCACATTCAAAGTCATCCTGGGCCACATGCAGCCTGCAGGGCCACAGGTTGGTTGAAGGTCTTTGGCCGCATAGGAATCCATCCACATGTCTGTATCCTAAGGCTCATGGTGACTCCTTCCCAATCTATGTCTTATTTTGAACATAAGACACCCTGGTAGGTTATGAATTCACTTTGCATTGAAATTCAGTCTGCTGCAAGTGGACACTTAGGGTTTGGTGATCAGAAATCTTGACCTTGAGGCCACCAGAGATAAGAGGTTTTTTTTTAAAGGCAGTCTTCAAGTTTTTTGGTCCATTTTCCAGATCTTGGGATGGAAATTTAAAGCCTTTAGCTCATTGTTTTTTTTCTCCAAACTTTTCCCATATGTAGAAGCAACCAACATTCCTCATTACATTCCTATTTCTATTAGAATCTTCTACAGCAGCAAATAATTGGCTACCCAAAGCTTTGCCTTCTGTAAGCATTTATCACAAATGATTACATGTAGAGTTTAAGAATTTAAGTTTACTGCTGGCAACAATCATGAATGTACTTAAGTTTAATCAGATCAGAGAACCAGTTTCCAATTCCTATCCTTAATGTTATCTGTCCCCTGAAACCATGGCCAGTACCAGTAAGTGCATCAGTCAGGGAGGCAGAACCTTTATGAATGATGAGATAAGGAATTTATTATGGGAATTATGCTTTACACAATTGTAGAAGAAGCTGGGGAAGTGAAAGACCAAGAGGTTAGTCAGAGAATCAAAAGAGGAGTCACCAACGTGGGGAGGGAAGTGCATCTGGCCACTGACATTGGGCTGTGCTGAGAAGGCTCATGAAGAGCCATCTGGGCAGCCGCCACCTCTGTGGATCCATCACCAAGTGTCTGGTGGTCACTGGTGGTCAACAGGGTCAGGAATCGGCAAGCATTTCTGGACACTGATCAGAGCAAAGCAAGGACAAGCTAGAGCTCACTAACACTTTTGTCACCATATCTAACCACATGACATTTAGAGAATAATACTTGCGGCTGGGCGTGGTGGCTCACGCCTGTAATCCCAGCACTTCGGGAGGCCGAGGCAGGCAGATAACGGGGTCAGTTTGAGACCAGCCTGGCCAATATGGTGAAACCTCGTCTCTACTAAAAACACAAAAATTAGCCAGGTATGCTGGTGCATGCTTGTAGTCCCAGCTACTCAGGAAGCTTCATTTCTGCCTTTTTTTTTTTTTTTTTTTTTTTTT
>NW_016804830.1:1728254-1738146 GCF_001698545.2 Rhinopithecus bieti
CCTCCCAAAGTGCTGGGATTACAGGCTTGAGCCACCGCGCCCGGCCGACATTTTTTAATAATAAAGAAACAGGGAAAATAAAAGACTTCTCTTGATTCTTACCTTCGCTGGAAGGCTTTCCTCCCCACTCCTGTTACTGCTTTAAAGTCTGTGCTGTCCATCCTTTTTCTTTCCAAGGTATAGCTCTGAGGCATATATCATACTGTACTTTATTTTCTTGTTTTCTGGTCTCTTCTCTCTGTAAACTTTGAAGTCCTTAAAGGGCAACATGCTCTCTTTCATCTGTTTTTTTTTTTTTTTTTTTTGAGACGGAGTCTCGCTCTGTCGCCCAGGCTGGAGTGCAGTGGCCAGATCTCAGCTCACTGCAAGCTCCGCCTCCGGGGTTTACGCCATTCTCCTGCCTCAGCCTCCCGAGTAGCTGGGACTACAGGCGCCCACCACCTCGCCCGGCTAGTTTTTTGTATTCTTTAGTAGAGACGGGGTTTCACCGTGTTAGCCAGGATGGTCTCCATCTCCCGACCTCGTGATCTGCCCGTCTCGGCCTCCCAAAGTGCTGGGATTACAGGCTTGAGCCACCGCGCCCGGCCTGCTCTCTTTCATCTGTAACTGTCCAGCATTTATTCCTGTACCTGGCACAGGATTGGGTGATCCATTCATCCTCGTTCAGTCAAGAACAGAAGAAAGTCTAATTTAGGAATTTTCTTCAGGGCTACCAATTCAAGTGACTCTAAGAAGAGCAATGGTTTGGGGTTTTAAATTTTTGTTTCACATTATAGAAGTGATGCTTGCAAATTACAATAATTTAAAAACAAACTAAAAAATAAAGTAATTTCATTCCTGTCATTTACACACTTGTCAGAGTTGAGTTTAGCAAGTATCCTTCCAGAACAATTTCTATGCAATTATAAACACACACACGCACACACATACACGTGTACTACTATAAATGTCATCTGGAAACTTACTTTTTAAAAATCTAATAATATGGAGCTTACCATATTTGTGTATAAATAGATCTGCATCATTCTTTACACAGGCTATGTAGTAATTGTATGGCTGTGCATTGATTTTATTTCACTACCGCATTTGAATAAGCATGTGGGTACAGAAGCAGTCTCTACATGAAATGACTACCCCAGACAAAAAGGGATTTGGCAACCAGTAGCCCAGACAAAAAGGGATTTAGCCTTGAACTGTGGGTACAAAGTCAGAGTAAACTGGCAAGGAAAGGAATTTACCAGAAGTCTCAGCTTACAGAGTCCTGGTCTATTCAAGGAACAAAATAGAGATCATGGAAGAGAAAGAACCAAGTATGAAACTGAATGGAGCCAAGTGACAAGTGTGAGACCTGTAAGCACCTAATTTGTGTATGCCGAGTTACCGTCCCACTGTATGAGCATAGTCCCTGCACCCTCAGGCAGCCAAGACACTACACAGCCTCTAGGAACAAGTGAAAGTGATAAGTGTATGGGCCCTGGTTCATCTGGGACGAGAAAGTCCCACTGGCTTCCCAGTGACAACAGAAAGTTACCCAAGCAAGTGTGGATGAAATCCTGCTAATGTTTCTAGAGCCAGCCAGTCTCATCACGGGTGCCCCGACCGCTTTCGCTTTCCCCAGTCATTTCTTACGCACGAAAACATGCCCCTTTTGCTGGCAAGCCCTCCCTCCTTTCTGAGAGTCCTCACCCACCCCAACTATCCAAACTCATTTCCCTCTTAGTTTCTTTTCTTTCTTTCTTTCTTCCTTTTTTTTTTTTTTTTTTTTTTTCCCCCAGACAGAGTCTCTGTCACCCAGGCTGGGATGCAGTGGCGTGATCTCAGGTCTCTGTAACCTCCACCTCCCGGTTTGAAGCGATTCTCCTGCCTCAGCCTCCCGAGTAGTTAGGATTACAGGCGCATCCCACCAAACCTGGCTAACTTTTGTATTTTTGGTAGAGATGCGGTTTCACCATGTTAGCCAGGCTGGTCTCGAATTCCTGGCCTCAAGTGATCTACCCTCCTTGGCCTCTGAAAGTGCTGAGATTACAACCATGAGCCACCACGCCCGGCCTTATTTCCATCTTAGTTTCTTTTTCTTTTTCTTTTCAACACGGAGTTTCGCTCTTTTTGCCCAGGCTGGAGTGCAATGGTGCGATCTCAGCTGACCGCAACCTCCGCCTCCCGGGTTCAAGCGATTTTCCTGCCTCCGCCTCCTGAGTAGCTGGGATTACAGGCATGAGCTACCACCCTGGCTAATTTTGTATTTTTAGTAGAGACGGGGTTTCTCCATGTTGGTCAGGCTGGTCTTGAACTCCCGACCTCAGGCGATCCACCCGCCTTGGCCTCCCAAAATGCTGGGATTACAGGCGTGAGCCACTGCGTCCGGCTCCCTATTGGTTTCTAATACCCATCCTGTTAACTCAAACTGGTACTGTGTCAACAAAATGATGATGGAGCGCATTGAGACTATTAAAATGGGTTGTATAATCATTGCCTGCCTGTATCAAAACATCTCATGTATCCCATAAATATATACACCCACTAAGTACCCACAAAAATTAAGATGAAAAATTTATTTAAACAATTAAAACTTTTTTTAAAAAAAGAGTTGTGATATCCTGATGGTGTTGCTCACTCCAAAACACGGCATGAACCCATCCCTGTCAATTCGTCTTCACTGCCATGTCACAAATATGTGCTCATGGCCCTGTCTGCTGCTAAGCACAAGCATTTCTGCAAGTAAAATAAATAGTAATGAGTTTATATGCACAGTTTGCTTTATATAAATCCAATGAGTGGTGATCCAAGAAGTAACAAATTTTGGTAAATACTAAAACTGGGAATTTCAATCTGGGATTCTGTATCGCGTTAGGAAAGCTCAATGTTGATTATTTGAATGCTATTCAATAATGTTCATTGGCAGTTTTTCGTGTTTGAATATTCGCTCTGGGTTACAGTCATCTGTAAATACTTTAGCAGAAGAAATGCAAAAGAAGAGATAATGCTGTTATAAAATACCAGTGAAATCGGAACTAATCTATAATCTGAATTTGCAAAAATATTATCAACTTCAACAGTAAAACCAAAATCAGGGCAAGCATTATAAAAGTAAATGAGCTTGTATGAAGCATCATGTACTCTAATCCCTAATTTAAAGACGCTTCTGGATGTATTTTTAGCAATTCAACTGACATCAATTCAAATGAAAGGGATTTCTCTTACATCTGGACTATCTGTCAGGAATCAAATATCAAGACTATTAGACAAGGCAACTAATGCTTTGCATGTTTATGTTTTTCTTTTTCTTTTCTTTCTTTCTTTTTTTTTTTGAGATGGAGTTTCAGTCTTGTTGCTAGGCTGATGCAATGGCACGATCTAGGCTTACCACAAACTCCGCCTCCCGGGTTCAAGCGATTCTCCTGCCTCATCTTCCCAAGTAGCTGGGAATACAGGCATGCACCACCACCCCTGGCTAATTTTGTATTTTTAGTAGAGATGGGGTTTGTCCATGTTGGTCAGGCTGGTCTTGAACTCCCGACCTCCGGTGATCCATCCGCCTTAGCCTCCCAAAGTGCTGGGATTACAGGCGTAAGCCACCGCGCCCGGCCTGCATGTTTATGTTTTTTATTTTAAGAATGTTAACTATTTTGGCTGGGCATAGTGACTTATGCCTGTAATCCCAGCACTTTGGGAGGGAGGTTGAGGCGGGAGAACCGCTTGAACCCAGGAGGCAGAGGTTGCAGTGAGCTGAGATCGCACCACTGCACTCCAGCCTGGGTGACAGAGAGAGAGACCATGTCTCAAAAAAATTTTAAAATTAAAAAAAGTCTTTTTCTTTGAAGATCTTGCATACTAACATTTAAAACATTAAATCAAGTGTTATGAAAATACAGAATAGTTTTTAATATCAAGAATTTCTGAGAATTCCTGGGAATTTCTATTTTATTCCCAAATCCTAAAAATTGGCCATAAAATGATAATTTTGAAGCTATTGATGGGAATTTTGGGTGCTATAATATAATTGTATCTATTCTCATATATGCTTAAAAGTTTATTTTTTTGAGTCGGAGTCTCACTCTGTTGCCCAGGCTGGAGGGCAGTGGCACGATTTCGCCTCACTGCAACCTCTGCCTCCCTGCTTCAAGTGATTCTCGTGCCTCAGCCTCCTGAGTAGCTGGGATTACAGGTGCCGCTGACACATCGGCTAATTTTTGTGTTTTTAGTAGAGACAGGATTTCACCATGTTGGCTAGCTGGTTTTGAACTCCTGACCTCAAGTGATTTGCCCACCTTGGCCTCCTGAAGTGCTGGGATTACAGGCATGAGCCACCGTGCCTGGCCTATGTTTAAATTTTTCCAAACCAAAACTGGATAATTTGGGCTACATTCCTGCACAAACTACTTTGATGACTTTCTAGCACCCTCAGGATGAAAGCCAACCTTTTTGTGCCCTTTAAAGCTTGCATAATTTTGACCTGTTCACCCTCCAGCTCCAACTCTCACTCTCCTACTACTTTCCAGTGACATCAGCCTGCTCTCAGTTCCTCAAACTCATTACTTTACTGACTCAAGGTCTTTGCCCATGCTGTTTACTCTGCTCAGAATACCTTTCAGGCCAGCACTTTGGGAGGCCGAGATAGGTGGATCACATGAGGCTAGGAGCTTGAGACCAGCCTGGCCAACATGGTGAAACCCTGTCTCTACTAAAAATACAAAAATTAGCTGGGCATGGTGGACCAGGCCTGTAATCCCAGCTACTCAGAAGGCTGAGGCAGGAGAATCGCTTGAAGCTGGGAGGTAGAGGTTGCAGTGAGCCGAGATCAAGCCACTGCACTCCAGCCTGGGCGGCAGAGCGAGACAACATTGCAAAAAAAACCCAAAACAACAACAAAAAAAACTCATGGTCGCGTGCAGTGGCTTATGCCTGTAATCCCAGCACTTTGGGTGGCCTAGGCGGGTGGATCACAATGTCAGGAGTTTGAGACCAGCCTGGCCAATATGGTGAAACCCTGTTTTTACTAAAAATACAAAAATTAGCCAGGCGTGGTGACTTGTGCCTATAATCCCAGCAACTTGGGAGACTGAGGTAGGAGAATCACTTGAACCCTGGAGGTGGAGTTTGCAGTGAGCCAAAATCGTGCCACTGTACTCCAGACTGGGCGACAGAGCAAGACTCTGTCTCAAAAAAAAAAAAAGAAAAAAGAGAATACTCTTTCTGCTCTATTACCCTGGCTAACTCTTACTTATCTTTATTTTATTTTATTATTTATTTATTTATTGAGATGGAGTCTCGCTCTGTCGCCCAGGCTGGAGTGCAGTGGTGCGATCTTGGTTCACTGCACCCTCCAACTCCCGAGTTCAAGACATTCTTTTGCCTCAGCCTCCTGAGTAGTTGGGACTACAGGAATGCATCACCACACCCAGCTTTTTTTTTTTTTTTTTTGGATTTTTAGTAGAGATCGAGTTTCACCATATTGACCAGGCCAGTCTTGAACTCCTGACCTCATGATCCACCTGCCTCAGCCTCTCAAAGTACTGGGATTACAGGCTTGAGCCACCATGCCGGGCCTCTTACTTATCTTTAAATATGAGTTCCTCTTAAAGGTTTTCCTTAGACCAAGCTCCTCCCTGCTGCCAAATCTAAATCAGGTCTTCCTGTGAAATTCTCCCACCATCCTGCCATCCTTCATATCACTTCTCACAGTTTATAGTGATATATTTATTCATGCGCCTTTTGGTTTAACGACTGTTCCTCACTACATGGTAAGGGCAGGGGGCATGTCCTTTTGGTTCACCCCTATTGTATCTATCTACACTCTTAGCACAATGCTTGGTACGAAATTGGCCCTCGGTAAACAATCCAACTGTCCAAGGAAGACATATACTTTGACAAGAAGGAAATCAAGTTCAGCAGAATTGCTCTTAGTGAATATGTGAGAGCTCTCAGAACCACCAATTCTTTTTTGTATTGCCCACAAATCCCATTCTAGAATTTCACCTAAGATCAACATTGAGCTTGCTATTTATCATTTCTGGAATCTACCTCTCTCATTCTTCTTATTCTTTTTTTCTGAGATAGGGTTTCACTATGTCACCCAGGCTGGAGTACAGTGGTACGAACATGGCTTACTGCAGCCTTGACCTCCAGGTTCAAGCAATCCTCGTGCCTCAGCCTCCCATGTAGCTGGGACCACAGATGCACGCCACCACACCTGGCTTTTTTTTTTTTTTTTTTTTTTTGGTAAAGAAGGGGTTTTGCCATACTGCCCAGGCTGGTCTCGAATTCCTTGGCTCAAGCAATCCGCCCACCTCAGCCTCCCGAAGTGCTGGGGTTACAGTGTGTGCCATTGTGCCTGGCCCCTTTCTTCTTTTTTGTTTTATTTTGTTTTGTTTTTTTCAGATAGAGTCTCACTCTGTCGCCCAGGTTGGAGTACAGTGGCGTGATCTTGGCTCACTGCAACCTCTGCCTCCTGGGCTTAAGCAATTCTTGTGCCTCAGCCTCCCAAGTAGCTGGGATTACAGGTACATGCCACCACGCCTAGCTAATTTTTGTATTTTTAGTGGAGACCAGATTTCATCATGTTAGTCAGGCTGGTCTTGATCTCCTGACCTCAAATGATCCACCCGCCTCGGCCTCCCAAAGTGCTGGGATTACAGGCATGAGCCACTGCGCCTGGCCCCTTTCTCCTTCTCCTTCTCCTTCTCCTTCTCCTTCTCCTTCTCTTTCTCCTTTTCTTCTTTTTTAGATTGGAGACAGAGTCTAGTTCTGTCGCCCAGGCTGGAGTGCAGTGGCACGATCTTGGCTCACTGCAACCTTTGCCTCCCGGGTTCAAGCAATTCTTCTGCCTCAGTCCCCGAGTACCTGGGATTACAGGTACCCGCCACAACGCCTGGCTAATTTTTTGTATTTTTAGTAGAGACGGGGTTTCGTCGTGTTAGCCAGGATGGTCTCGATCTCCTGACCTTGTGATCCGCCCACCTTGGCCTCCCAAAGTGCTGGGATTACACAGCGCCCGGCCCGGCCCCTTTCTTCTTAACAACCTTAATTAAATAGAAAACTGATTCTTTAAGGCTGGCAATGGAGGGAAAAGGCAGCTCAGCAGAATTAACAGGCATAGCAGTCAATTGCTATGTGTGGAACTGATTTGCCTAGAATTCCATGTGTTTTTTTGTTTGTTTTTTTTTCCTTTTTTCTTTTTTTCTTTTTGGCTTGTCAAGTGAAACAGTAGGGAGTGGAGAAGGAACAAAGAAATCTGTGACTGGTTGTGATAAATTAGTTGTAAACACCACTGCACTCGGACCATCCCGAAGTTTTTTTTTTTTTGAGACGGAGTCTAGCTCTGTTGCCCAGGCTGGAGAGCAGTGGCGCGATCTCGGCTCACTGCAAGCTCCACCTCCCGGGTTCACACCATTCTCCTGCCTCAGTCTCCTGAGTAGCTGGGACTACAGGCGGCCACCACCACGCCCGGCTAATTTTTTGTATTTTTAGTGGAGACGGGGTTTCACCATGTTAGCCAGGATGGTCTCGATCTCCTGACCTTGTGATCCACCGCCTCGGCCTCCCAAAGTGCTGGGATTACAGGCGTGAGCCACCGCGCCCAGCACAAAATGGGGAACATTTTTGAAAAGGGAGTTTGGAATCCATCAGAGTTCTATTAATCATCTCCCCCTTCATCCTCCTCTCCTTTGTCAGTATCTTCCAACCCTTCATCATCATCATCATCTTCTTTTTCTTTATCATCTATATCAGGAACCAAGTAGAACTGTAGTGGTTTGGCCAAATATCATCTTTGATGACCTCTCCTAACTCCCCAGCACCTGCATCAGAATGATCAGTGAACCAGGTAAAAAAACCTCTCCGATTCCTCACTCTGGCTTTATTCTGTGTCTGACTTGAATGCTTTGTCAAATTCCCTGCAGATTTTCAGTTGATTGCAGTGGACTTTGAAGATGGATCACCACTCTCATTCAGGTGAAATTTTTTGGAGATAACTTTATTTTCATAGTAAGAATTTTCATCAAAATAAAAATCTAATCTGTAACCTAATAAATATATTCAAATTCTGTCAATTCAACTCTGGTCAAATAATGCAGTGCCTCTTTATCCTCCTCCCCCAGCAGTGCAAACACTTGTGGATGGTTGACAAATAGTTACCCCAAAATTTGGGATTTTGGCAATCAACTCTGATCTCTTTGGGAAAAATAGTTGGCGGAGTTTGCTATATTTCTTTTCTAGTTTCAAAATCTCCTCACTGGCTTGTTCATTAAGTCTATTTCATTTTGTACTTCATCAATACATTCAATTGCTTCCTGCTGGTTGTTTTCTGTCTTCTTCTGCAAGCCCAGAGAGGTAGATGTCTTCCCTGGTCTCAGAGCATGAGGCAGTCTTGGTTTCTTCTTTTGAGGCAGTAGTGGAGACTGGCATTTCAGGGCCATGCTGCTAGAAAAGTCCAACAACCAGATCACAAATCTCATTGCTCAACAGGATGAAGCTCAGAAAACCACCTACAGATTTTTTTAAAGTGGCATGGATAGAATGAAAGTGAAAGGAGTCCTTCCAGAACCCTTAATAAAATCAAGCCTGTTTCCAAGAAGATAAACTCTATAAGGTAAGGACTTCATCTGCCTATTCACGACAGCTCCTAACAGGCCCCAAATATTTGTTTAAGGTTGAGTGTTGACTCCTCTAGGGTTGGCCATGGAGAGAGATCCCTGGTGCACAGCACAAAGTGCGGAAGTAAGGTTACAAGGTGAATCGTGGGCAAAAAAAGTCTTGGTGAAGGTTTGGGTTTGGGGTGTTTTCATTGTTATTGTTACAAATTTTGGTTTTGAATTTGGTTAAATGTTTTTTATGCATCTAAGATAATCATATGGTTTTTCTCCTTTATTCTACTAACATGGTGAATTACGTTAATTGCTTTTCAAATGTTAAACCCATCTTGCATTCCTAGAACAAACTCAGTTTAGAAGGCTGTATTATCCTTTTTACATATTGCTGAGTTCAATTTGCTAATATTTTGTTAACAATTAACTCACCAGGGCCTAAGATTTTAAATTTCAAATCCAGTTTATTTAATTGATATAGGACTATTCAGGTATTTTATTTTTTCTTGAGTCAGTGTGGTCATTTGTGTCTTTCCAGGAATTTATTCATTTCATTTATGTTGTTAAATTTATATTCATAAAAAGTTGTTCATAATGTTCTACTGTCTTTTCAATGTCTGTAGAAACAATAAAGAAGTGCCCTCTTTCACTTGGACCAAAAACTAAATCTTGGGATAAGAGTCAAAACTTGGGGCTGCCAGGCACGGTGGCTGACACCTATAATCTCAGTACCTTGGGAGGCTAAGGGGGGAGAATTGTTTGACCCCAGGAGTTTGAGACCATCCTGGGCAACATAGTGAGACCCCATCTCTTTAAAAGTAAAAGTTAGCCAGGCATGGTGTTGCAATACTGTCATTCCAGCTACTTAGGAGCTGGAAGTGGGAAGATCATTTGGGCCCAGGAGTTCCAGGCTGCAGTGAGACCTGATCCTGCCACTACACTCCAGCCTGGGTGACAAAGCAAGACTCTGTCTCTTAAAAATAAATAAATTAAATATAAACTACAGGGCCGGGCACAGTGGCTCACGCCTGTAATCCCAGCACTTTGGGAGGCCGAGGCGGGCAGATCACGAGGTCAGGAGATCGAGATCATCCTGCCTAACACGGTGAAACCCCATCTCTACTAAAAATACAAAAAAATTAGCTGGGCATGGTGGCGAGGGCCTGTAGTCCCAGCTACTTGGGAGGCTGAGGCAGGGGAATGAAGTCAACACAGGTGGTGGAGCTTGCAGTGAGTCGAGATCACGCCACTGCAGTCTAGCCTGGGCGACAGAGCAAGACTCCATCTCAAAAAAAAAAAAAAAAACCAGG
>NW_016804830.1:1739347-1742697 GCF_001698545.2 Rhinopithecus bieti
GGGAAAAGAGCAAGACTGTACCTTAAAAAAAAAAAAAAAGAAAAAAGGGAAGAAAAAAACATTAAAAAATGGGATTATAGAAAATCAGCAAAGGGAGAATTTGAGATACTTCGGTGGGTTAAGTAGGCATTTTGACAACATGGCTTCTCCTTTGGCATATTTAATGGACATCATTAAGATAACACTTTTTTTTTTTTGAGACGGAGTTTCACTGTGTTACCCAGGCTGGAGTGCAGTGGCGTGATATCGGCTCACAGCAAACTACATCTCTTGGGTTCAAGTGATTCTCCTGCCTCAACCTCCTGAGTAGGTGGGATTACAGGCATGCGCCACCATGCCAGGCGAATTTTTGATTTTTTGTTTGTTTGTTTGTTTGTTTTTTTGAGGCGGAGTCTCACTCTGTTGCCAGGCTAGAGTGCAGTGACGCAAACTTGGCTCACTGCAACCTCTGCCTCCCAGGTTCAAGCGATTCTCCTGCCTCAGCCTCCCGAGTAGCTGGGACTACAGGTGCATGCCACACCCAGCTAATTTTTGTATTTTTAGTACAGATGGGGTTTCACCATGTTGGCCAAGCTGGTCTCGAACTCCTGACCTCAGATAATCCACTCAGTTCGGCCTCCCAAAGTGCTAGGATTACAAGCGTGAGCCACCCACGTCTGGCCAATATAACACTTTTAAAATAAAGTTTTACATTGATTTATTTATTTAGAGATGGAGTCTCACTCCGTCGCCCAGGCTGGAGTGCAGTGACTTGATCTCAGTTCACTCCAACCTCCATCTCCCGAGTTAAAGCTATTCTTCTACCTCAGTCTCCTGAGTAGCTGGGACTATAGGCATGCGCCACCATGCCTGGCTAATTTTTGTATTTTTAGTAGAGACAGGGTTTCACCATATTGGCCAGGCTGGTCTCAAACTCCGGACCTCGTGATCCACCTGCCTAGGCCTCCCAAAGTGCTGGGATTACAGGCGTGAGCCACAGTACCTGGCCTATTTATTTGTTTTTTTGGTACAAGATTTTGCTCTGTCACCTAGGCTAGAGTGCAATAAGGCAGTCACAGCTCACTGAAGCCTTAACCTCCCAGGCTCAATCGATCCTCCAACCTCAGCCTCCCGACTAGCTGGGAGTACAGGTGTGCGCCACCATGCCTGGCTAAGGTTTGTATTTTTTGTAGAGACGGAGTTTCACCATGTTGCCCAGGCTGATCTCAAACCTCTGAACTGAAACCATCTACCTGCTGGGGCCTCCCAAAGGGCTGGGATTACAGAAGGTAGCCACAACCCCTGGCCCAGATGCTCAGTTTTAAACATTAAAAATGTACAAGTTGCTTTGTAGCCAGGTGCAGTGGCTCATACCTGTAATCCCAGCACTTTGGGAGGCTGAGGAGGGTGGATTACCTGAGGTCAGGAGTTTGGGACCAGCCTAGCCAACATGGTGAAATTTTGTCTCTACTAAAAATAAATTTAAAAAAAAATTGGCCGGGCGCGGTGGCTGAAGCCTGTAATCCGAGCACTTTGGGAGGCCGAGACGGGCGGATCACGAGGTCAGGAGATTGAGACCATCCTGGCTAACATGGTGAAACGCTGTCTGTACTAAAAATACAAAAAAAAAAAAAAAAAAAAAAAAAAAAAAAAACAACTAGGCGGGCAACGTGGCGGGCACCTGTAGTCCCAGCTACTCAGGGAGGCTGAGGCAGGAGAATGGCGTGAACCCGGGAGGCGGAGCTTGCAGTGAGCTGAGATCTGGCCACTGCACTCCAGCCTGGGTGGCAGAGCGAAACTCCGTCTCAAAAAAAAAAAAAAAAAAAAATTAGCCAGGTGTGGTGGCGTGTGCCTGTAGTCCCAGCGACTGGGGAGGCTGAGGCAGGAGAATCACTTAAACCTGGGAGGCAGAGGCTGCAGTGAGCTGAGATCATGCCACTGCACTCCAGCCAGGGCAACAGAGTGAGACTGTCTCAAAAACAAAAACAAAACAAAACAAAACAAAAAAATGTACAAGTTGCTTTGGTACAATAAAACTAAACATACACAAATGCACAAAATAAATAAATCCATGTGTGGGGGCTGGGCGAGGTGGCTCATGCTTGTAATCCCAGCACTTTGGGAGGCCAAGGTGGGTGGATCATGAGGTCAAGAGATCGAGACCATCCTGGCCAAAATGGTGAAACCCTGTCTCTACTAAAAATACAAAAATTGGCTGGGCGTGGTGGCCCGTGCCTGTAGTCCCAGCTACTCGGGAGGCTGAGGCAGGAGAATTGCTTGAACCTAGGAGGCAGAGGTTGCAGTGAGCCGGGATCATGCCACTGCTCTCCAGCCTGGTAACAGAGCGAGACTCCATCTCAAAAAGAAAAATAATATCCATGTGTGCTTGTGTCCAAAACTTCTCTTCCCTCACCCAATTCTCCATAATTTCTCACAAATTAGTTTAAATAATTACTACACCTACAAGTTCTTTCAGTGCCCTAGGAGGTAATTTATCTGGGCCCAAGAGTCTTGAACTCCTTGAAATATACAGAGGCCCACTTACTATCTTTCCCATATTTTGGGCTTTAATTTACATTTAATTCCCTTCTTCTGGCTCCATATGCCCAAGCACTAGATTAATATCTACCTGCTCTAAACAATGAAATCCAGCTTCATTGAAATAGAATTCACATATTATTTAAGTGTTTTTTTTTTTTTTTTTTTTTTTCCTGAGACAGAATCTCACTCTGTCTCCCAGGCTGGAGTGCAGTGGCACAATCAAAACTCACTGCAACCTCAAGCCTCAACCTCCTGGGCTCAAGCAATCCTCTCGCCTCCTTCCAAGTTGCTGGAACTTCAGTTGCATATACTATCACGCCCAGCTAGTTTTGTTTTTTCAGTAGAGATGGAGTCTCACTATTTTGCCTAGGCTGGTCTCAAACTCCTGGGCTCAAATAGTCCTCCCATCTCAGCCTCCCCAAGTGCTGGGATTACAGGCATGAGACACTGTGCCTGGTATTCACACATCATTTAAAGAATACACATATTCGGCCAGGTCTGGTGGCTCACACCTGTAATCCCAGCACTTTGGGAGGCAAGCGGATCATGAAGTCAGGAGATCGAGCCCATCCTGATTAACATGGTGAAACCCCGTCTCTACTAAAAATACAAAAAATTAGCCAGGTGTGGTGGTGGGCCCCTGTAGTCCCGGCTACTCGGGAGGCTGAGGCAGGAGAATGGCATAAACCTGGGAGGCGGAGCTTGCAGTGAGCCGAGGTCATGCCGCTGCACTCCAACCTGGGAGACAGAGCGAGACTACGTCTCAAAGAAAAAAAAAAAAGCAATACAGATATTCAAGTGTACGGTTCAATCTTTTTTTTTTTTTTTTT
>NW_016804830.1:1743063-1800961 GCF_001698545.2 Rhinopithecus bieti
TTTTTTGAGATGGAGTCTTGCTCTGTTGCCCAGGCTGGAGTGCAGTGGCACGATCTCGGCTCACTGCAAACTCCGCCTTTCGGATTCAAGTGATTCTCCCACCTCAGCCTCCCAAGCAGCTGGGATTACAGGCACCCGCCATCATGCCTGGGTACTTTTTGTGTTTTTAGTAGAGACGGAGTTTCACCATGTTGGCCAGGTTGGTCTTGAACTGCTGACCTCAGGTGATCCGCCCACCTCAGCTTCCCAAAGTGCTGGGATTACAGGTATGAGACACTGTGCCCAATGATCATTAGCTTTTTTTTTTTTTTTTTTTTTTGAGACGATGTCTCACTCTGTTGTCCAGGCTGGAGTGCAGTGGTGAGATCTCAGCTCACTGCAACCTCCAGCTCCTGGTTCAAGTAATTCTCCTACCTCAGCCTCCTGAGTAGCTGAGGCTTCAGGTGTGCACCACAACACTCAGCTAATTTTTTGGTAGAGACAGGATTTCACCATGTTGATGAGGTTGGTCTTGAACTCCTCAGGTGATCCACCCTCCTCAGCCTCCCAGAGTGCTGGGATTACAGATGTGAGCCACCATGCCTCAATCATTTTTAGTATATTTACAGGCCTGTGCAACTATCTCTACAATCTAATTTTAGAACATTTTCATGCTCCATTAGCAATCAATCCTAAACACTTTTAAAGTGTTTAAAGGACAGTGTTCTTCATTACTGTCCTTAGTTGTTTCTCTTTTTAGTCTAAAGAGGGCTTCGGCCTCCTGAGAATTGCTCCTGTGACTGACCGGTACACACATGCTCTGCTATTTGTCTTTGAGCTTGCCCTTCTGTTTTCTTTCTTTATTTTCTTTTTGATTTATTTATTTATTTAATTAATTATTATTTTCTGAGACACAGTCTCACTCTGTCACCCAGGCTGGAATGCAGTGGTACGATCTTGGCTCACCCCAACCTTTACCTCCTGGGCTCAAGCGATCCTCCCACCTCAGCCTCCCACATAGCTGGGATTACAGGCGTGCGCCACCACACTTGGCTAATTTTTGTGTTCTTAGTAGAGATGGGGTTTCACCATGTTGGCCAGGCTGGTCTCCAACTCCTGACCTCAGGTGATCTGCCTGCCTTGGCTTCCCAAAGTACTGGGATTGCAGGAGTAAGTCACCATGCCCAGCCCCTCTTTTGGATTAAAAAAAGTGTTTTTGTTTGTTTGTTTGTTTGCTTGCTTGCTTGCTTTTTAGTAGAGACAAGGTTTCACCGTGTTGCCCAGCTGGTCTCAAACTCCTGGGCTGAAGTGATCTCCCTGCCTTGGCCTCCCAAAGTATTTTTTAAAAAAAATTTTTTTTTTCTTTTTTTTTTTTTGAGATGGAGTTTCATTCTTGTTGCCCAGACTGGAGTGCAATGGCACAATCTCAGCTCACTGCAACCTCAACCTCCCAGGTTCAAGCGATTCTCCTGCCTCAGCCTCCCCAGTAGCTGGGATCACAAGCATGTGCCACCACGCCTGGCTAATTTTGTATTTTTAGTAGAGATGGGGCTTCTCCATGTTGGTCAGGCTGGTCTCGAACTCCTGACCTCAGGTGATCCGCCCACCTTGGCCTCCTAAAGTGCTGGAATTACAGGCATGAGTCACTGTGCCCGGCCTAAAAAAATTTTTTTTATAGCGACAGGGTCTTCATATGTTGCCCAGGCTGTTCTCAAAGTCCTGGCTTCAAGTGATCCTCCCATCTTAGCCTCCAAAAACGCTGGGATTACAGGAATGAGCCGCCATGCCAGGCCTGCCCTTCTGTGTTCTTCTTTTTTACTATATATATTTTTTCAATTTATTTATTTATTTAAAAAATGTAGAGACAGGGTGTCACTCTGTTGCCCGGGCTAGGGCTATGGACGTGTGCCACCACACTCAGCTAAATTCTTTGTTTTTTTTTTTTTTTTTGAGACGGAGTCTAGCTCTGTCGCCCAGGCTGGAGTGCAGTTGCACGATCTCGGCTCACTGCAAGCTCTGCCTCCTGGTTTCACGCCATTCTCCTGCCTCAGCCTCCCGAGTAGCTGGGACTACAGGTGCCCGCCACCAGGCCCGGCTAATTTTTTGTGTTTTTAGTAGAGATGGGGTTTCACCATGCTAGCAAGAATGGTCTCGATCTCCTGACCTCGTGATTCGCCCATCTCAGCCTCCCAAAGTGCTGAGATTACAGGTGTGAGTCACTGCGCCCGGCCATTTTTTGTATTCTTTATAGAGACAGGTCATGTTGCCCAGGCTAGTCTCAAACTCCTGGACTCAAGTAATCTGCCTGCCTCGACCTCCCAAAGTGCTGGGATTACATGTATGAGCCACTGCACCCAGCCGTGAGCCACCTGTTTTATCCTTGCCCTTAGGACCGTAGTGGATGGGCATAGTGGGTGTTGTCTCCACAATATCTATTTCACTCTCCCTCAATTATGTAGCAGCATGTACAGTTGGAGCTCCAACTGCTGGGGGAGGAGGTTTTGACTGTATCGCACCTGAAGTCTTTATTTCCTCTGTACTTTTCAGTTGAATGACCCAATACATTTCCTTTATTCTTTAAGGCCATTTGTGGTGTGTTTTTGTTAAATTGATATGGCATCCTACTTAGGAGTCATTCATTTGTTATTTTTTAACAGCTTAATTGAGATGTAGTTTACATACCATGCAATGCACCCATTTAAAGTACTCATACAGGCTAGGTATGGTGGCTCATGCCTATAATCCCAGCACTCTGAAAGGCAGAAGTGGGACAATCACTTGAGCCCCGGAGTTGGAGACCAGACTGTGCAACACAAAGAGACCTCATTTCTCAACAAAATTAGCCAGGTATGGTGGCGCACGCCTGTGTCTCTGCTACTTGGGAGGCTGAGGTGGGAGAATCCCTTGAGTCCAGGAGGTTGAAGCTTCAGTGAGTTGTGATCGTGCCACTGCACTCCAGCCTGTATGTGCCTGGGTGACAAAGTGAGACCCTGTCACAAAAACAAAACAAAAACAACAAAAAAAAAGGAAAACAAAACAAAACAAAACAACAACAAAAACAAAAAACCCCAAACAACCCAAGGTGGGGATATACAAAATGGTTTTTGGTTTATTTACAGAGCTGTGCAACCAGCGAAGCAGGCAGATCACTTGAGCCCAGAAGTTTGAGACCAGCCTGGGCAACATGATGAAACATTGTCTCTACTAAAAAAAATCACTACAATTAATTTTAGGATATTTTCGTCACCCCAAAAAGGAGCCCTATATTCATTAGCAGTCACTTTCCATTTCTACCCATGTTGAACTCCTGACTTCAAGAACTGTAAGATAATAAAGTGGTATTGTTTTAAGCCACTACGTTTGTTACGGCAGCAATATTTATATATCTTCTTTGGAGAAATTTCTATTCAACTCATTGCCCATTTTTCTTTCTTTCTTTCTTTCTTTTTTTTTTTTTTTTTGTTCTTTTTGTTTTTTGAGACAGAGTTTTGCTCTTGTTGCTCAGGCTGGAGTGCAATGGCAATCCCGGATCACCGCAACCTCCACCTCCCGGGTTCAAACAATTCTCCTACCTCAGCCTCCCAAGTAGCTGGGATTACAGGCATGCGCCACCATGCCCGGCTAATTTTGTATTTTTAGTAGAGATAGGGTTTCACCAGGTTGGTCAGGCTGATCTCAAACTCCCAGCCTCAGGTGATCTGCCCGCTTTGGCCTCCCAAAGTGCTGGGATTACAGGCCTGAGTCACTGAGACTGGCCTTTTGCCCATTGTTCAATTGGATTATTTGTCTTTTTATTGTTGAGTTGTTAGAGCTCTATTTATTTTGGATACAAGTCCCTTATCAGATACATGATTTGCAAATATTTTCTCACATTCTGTGAGTTTTTTCACTTTCTTGATTCTGTGTTTTGAAGTACAAAAGTATTTAATTTTGATGATGTCCTATTTGTCTATTTTTGTTGTTGTTTGGGCTTTTGGTCATATCTAAGAAGACTTTCTCTGACCTAAGGCCATAAAGATTTATTCTTGTTTTCTAAAAATTTTATAGTTTTAGCTTTTACATTTAGGTCTATAATCCAGCTCAGTTAGTTTCTGTATGTGGTGTAAAGAAGGGGTCCAACTTTCTTCTTTTGCATGTAGATATCCAGTTGTCCCAGCACAATTTATTGAAAAGATGATTCTTTCCTCACTGAATTGTCTTAGAACACTTTTTGAAAATCAGTTGATCATAAAGCTAACAGTTTATTGCTGAACTTTCTGCCATTGATCTATGTGTCTATCCTTATGCCAGTACCATACAGCCTTGATTACTGTAGCTGCTTGTGATTTTTCAATAAAATTTAAAACATTTTTTAAAATTTTGCCGCATGTGGTTGTTCATGCCTATAATCCCAGTAGTTTGGGAGGTTGAGGCGGGCAGATAATTTGAGGTCAGGAGTTCAAGATCAGCCTGACCAACATGGTGAAACCTTCTGTCTACTAAAAATACAAAAATTAGCTGAGTGCAGTGATGTGCACCTGTAATCCCAGCTACTAGGGAGGCTGAGGCAGGAAAATTGTTTGAACCCCAGGAGGCAGAGTTTGCAGTGAGCCGAGATTGCACCACTGTACTCCAGCCTGGGTGACAAAGCAAGACTCTGTCAAATAAATAAATAAATAAATAAATAAATAAATAAATAAATAAAATTTTTTGTAGAGACAGGGTCTATGTTGCCCAGGCTGCTCTCGAACTCCTGGGCTCAAGCAATCCTCCCTCCTAGGCCTCCCAAAGTGCTGAGATTACAGGCGTGAGCCACCGCACCTGGCCTTGACTTTTCTCTTGAGTGAGATGGGAGGTTCTGAGCAGGGGAGGGCCATAACCTCAGGTGTTCACAGACCCCACCTGGCTGAGTATGGAGGATAGACCAGGAGGGGTAGGGCAGGAGCCAGGGGGATAATGAGAGACTGCTGCCTTAGGCCAGTGGGAGCCAAGGATGGACAGGACCAGCATGGGGACTGTAGGAGGAGGGGAGAAGAGAGTGAATTTGGGACGATTTCCAAAGGAGATAATAACACCAAGCCTAGAATTTTCTCTACTGTTATTAAAAGGGACTTTATGGTGACTTCATTCTGATTCCCACTTTCCCAACACAAACACCCAGCTTGGTTTATTATCCTTTCCCCACTTGCTAGTCCAGCCACACCCACCATTTACTGAACAGTAAGGGCGCTGGGGCAGTGTCTGTCAAAGCGCAGCAGATGGGAGATGCACCAAGAGCTTGTATCCCCACTGGGGCTCTGCCCCAAACTAAAGTGGCCATGACTGCTGCTGTAGGACCTGAGCATCGATGTGTGTGACCAGTGGGCCCAGCAGGTCCCAGGCATGGTGAAGTTTGAGGGTGTGAGGCTGCTGGTAACCAACTAGGGATAACACTGCCCCACCTCTATTCCAGGGGACATTTCGAGACACTTCTGATGATCCCCGCTGGAGGCGCTGTTACTGGCATCTAGCGGGTAGAGGCCAGGAATGCTGCTAAACATCCCATAATGCACAGGACAATTCTGACATCAAAAAGTGATCTAGCCCCAAAGGTCAACAGTGTCAGGGTTCACAAACCCTGGTCTAGCCTCCCAAATCCTAATGGTCAATCACCAAGAGGTCTGGTAAAAATGCAGCTAGGGATTCAAAGTGCGTGTCCCAGATTCTACACATCTGAAAAGCAGACTTCTAGGCCCTTGATTCTGACAGCTGCGGTCTGGGAAACAGTATCATCAACATCACCTAGGAGCTCACTGAAAAAGCAGACGCAGCCAGGTGCGGTGGCTCACATCTGAAATCCCATTGCTTTGGGAGGCCAAGGCGGGCGGATCACATGAGGTCAGGAGTTTGAGACCAGCCTGGCCAACGTGGTGAAACCCCATCTCCACTAAAACTTTGAAAGTTAGCCAGGGGTGGTGATGCAAGTCTGTAATCCCAGCTACTCCGGAGGCTGAGGCACAAGAATCGCTTGAACCCGGGAGGCAAAGGTTGCCTTGAGCTGAGATCGCACCAAAGCACTCCAGCCTGGGCGACACAGTGAGAGTCTGTCTCAAAAAGCAAAAAAAAAAGGAAAGAAAAGAAAAAGAAAACGCTCAATTCCTCCTCAGATCAGATGAATCAGAACCTGCATTTTATCACGACACCCAGGTGGTTCTCAGCTACGTTCAGTGACTGTGAATGCCCCTGAATTCAGAGTGTCCCTGAAGGCACATCAGGGAGCTAGGGAAAAAAAGTCTCCATGCCCAGGCCTCAGGCCCTTTACACAGGAAGAGGGAAAAGGGGAAAGGCAGGCATGGGCACGTTGTAAACAGTCCCCACCTGATTCTAACAGGGTTAGTGCAGCCAGGGTTAAGAAAAGAAGCTGCCCTGGAGGAAGCAGTCTTCTCTCTCTGGCAAGCAGGAACAGTCCTTTTTGTGCAGGTACCACACAGGCCCCCAACGCTGGCGACAAACATCCTGACAATTCTCAGCTTCCTGGCATCAAATAACCTGCTGCCCCCAGCAGAAGGGCTGCTTTTGGCACCTGAAGGCTGGCTGACTGCCTGACGCCAAGCTCCTGGGCAAGAACCAGGCTGGTGTGGAGAAACAGAAGTCAAACGCAAGCGTCTTACCTGTTGACAAGAAACTAGAGGAAAGAGAAAGCCGTCTCACCTCAAGTTAAAATTGGAAGGTGATACACTTACGTAGCACATCCTGTGTGCACTTTTCTAAGCACAGGAAATACTGTCCCATTGTACAGATGGGAAAGTTAAGGTGAGGCACATGGAAGGCATTTGCCCAAGGTGTAAGTGGGGAAGTCGGAGTTGAAGCCGTGAATCTGGGCTCCTAACTGCGGCTCTATCCAGGAAGCCCTGTTGCTTTAATACCTTCCCCACCTTTGACACAAAGAAAAGAGATGGTTAATTCCCCACAGCCTCAAGCAGCATGCCCAGTCTGGCCTGGCTGCTTTCTGGAGCTTCTCCAGGGCAGACAGCTTTGGGCTGATTTACTCTGGGGAAGGAGAAAGCGGGCTTCAGGCACAGAGCGCCAACGCTTTGCTTGTATGACGGTGCAGCTGGGTCACCTTTGGAACAAAAAGGACAACCACGTTCTTGACTGGGAAGTCAGGGAGCCCACCCAAGGGGCGAAGGGTCTCTTCCCTGTGGCCCTGCGCCCCTGGGTAAGGGCCCTGAGAAGGCTGGGAGGAGACAGGGAGGGGCCCGGCCTCTGGGTCCACCACCTCTCTTCCTAGATGCCAAAGTCAGCTCCCCACAGACCTCCTCTCCGAACACCCCTGGGATGGAAGCAAGTGGAGGCTTTGGGGAACAAACTACATATCCCTCCCACCACATTCTCACCCTTGTTCACCCAACTGTGTGCATGGCTGGCTCCTTTTCATCTTTCAAGTCTCAGATTAAATGTTACCTCCTTGGACAGGCCCCGTCCTCAGCCCTCTAAGACACCCCTCCCACCAATACCACTCACTTCACCTTATCCTGGTTTAGTTTCTTTCCTTCCTTTCCTTTCTTTTCTTTCTCTCTCTCTCGCCTAAGCCGGTTTTGAACTCCTGGCCTCAAGTGATCCTCCTGTCTCAGCCTCCGTGGTAGCTGGGACTAGAGGCATGTGCCATCACACTTGACCTAAACAATTGTCTTTGTAAAATTAGCAGGGCATGGTGGCATGTGCCTCTCTAGTCCCAATCAGGAGGCTGAGGTGGGAGGTCTGCTTGAGCTAGAGAGGTTGAGGCTGCAGTGAGCCGAGATTGTGCCACTGCACTCCAGCTTGGGCAACAGAGAGAGACTCTGACTCAAAAAAAAAGAAAAAAAAATTTTTTTTAAGAGATAGACTCTTGTTCTGTTGCCCAGGCTGGTCTCAAACTGGCCTCAACTGATCCTCCTGCCTTGGCCTCCCAAAATGCTACGATGGTTGAATGTCTTAATGGCACTACCAATCACTTCTGATATATACTGTTTATTTCTAGTCTGTCTCCTCCACCAGACCTTGTACTCCAGGACAGCAAGGACTAGGTCTGTCTTGTTTACTGCATACCTGGGCGTTGAAACTGTGTTCAGCACAGACAAGAGGTCCTAGAAACATTTGTTGAAGGAATCCACAAATCTTGACTTCCAGTCAGGTTCATGAAATGACTATTCTCTTCTTTAGGGATCACTACAACAACATGCTCTAGTTGGCCACAGAGTTGCCTGCATGAGAGGCATCTGTGGAGTACCAGCCATATTCCATAGCAGCCTACAGAACAATCACTATTGTTGTCATCAACATTTATGACACCAACAGTAAGGCAGCTAACATTTGATGCACACTTGCTATGTGTCAGGACCTATGCAAAAAGATCTTTACTAGTTCCAAGCTCATTAGTAAGCTGGTCACATAGTAACTTGTTCTTTTACTCATTTTGTAGAAATGAACACCTAGGATTAGAGATGGTTTGTTTCTTGCCCTCGCCTAGTCTGCTAGTTTCCAAGGTTTTCTCTTTATCCGTAATGTTTTGCAGCCTCACAATAATCTATCTAGGGGATTTCTTTTTATCCAGTCTCTGCTTGGCACTCATTGTGAGCTTTCAGCATTGAGATTCAAGTCTTCAATTATGACACATTTTTAGCATTAGTTCTAATACTGCCTCCCCACCACTCCTTCTAGCTTTATTTCTGGAAATCCTACTAGATGTATGTTTCTTCTCACTCTACCTGTTATGTTACTTCTATGTATTTTATCTCTATTCTATACTCAGAGTGAATTTGATTTACTAATTTTCTCATTGACTGTGCCTGGTGTTACTTGCCCAAGGTCACACATTAGTAAGGATGGAATCCAGCCCTTAACCGCCTCACTGCCCCGCCCTGCACAGGGCTCACACAGCGCTCCCTGAGACTGGAAGGAGAGCGTATCTGCAAAAAGTGCCTCATTGTTCTCAGGAGATTCAGCTGGGTTGGGTCTTTCTCCCAACTTCTCCCACAAAGAACACCTAGTTTCGTGCAACTCCAAAAATCCCCACTCGAATCACGCCTGTGTTAAGCAAGCTTACTGATCAGGGTTAGAGTTGCAATTCCTCATCAGTGCTGAGTAATCTTTTTTTTTGGAGATGGGGTCTTGCTCAGTCACCCAGGCTGGAGTGCAGTGGTGTGATCTTGGCTCACTGCAACCTCTGCCTCCCAGGCTCAAGTTATCCTCCTACCTCAGCCTTCTGAGTAGCTAAGATCTCAAGATGCAAGCCACCACGCCCAGCTAATTTTTGTGTTTTTTGTAGAGATGGGGTTTCAACATGTTGCCCAGGCTGGTCTCGAACTCCTAAGCTCAAGTCATCCACCCACTTCAGCCTCCCAAAGTGCTAGGATTACAGGTATGAGCCACCATGCCAGGCCTGAGCAATCTTTTTTGGATGAAATCACTGTTTCTTAGGCTCACGAGATGAATATCACCTCCCCTGGAACTGAGCTGGTCTCTCTGCATACCTGAGGTTAAGACCCGATTACCCTTCACGGTCAACGCCACCACAGTGCCTAGGAGCAGCAGCAGCAGTTAACTTTTTTTTTTTTGAGATGGAGTCTCACTCAGTCACCCAGGCTGCAGTGCGGTGGCGCCATCTTGGCTCACTGCAAGCTCCGCCTCCTGGGTTCACACCATTCTCTTGTGTCAGCCTCCCAAGTAGCTGGGACTACAGGCGCCCGCTGCCACGTCCGGCTAATTTTTTGCATTTTTAGTAGAGATGGGGTTTCACGGTGTTAGCCAGGATGGTCTTGATCTTCTGACCTCGTGATCCACCCGCCTTGGCCTCCCAAATTGCTAGGATTACAGGCGTGAGCCACCGCGCCTGGCCAAGCAGCTAACTCTTAAGCCAGTGCCTGTGCCAGACGCTTTAACATTCCAACTCATGTAACCTTCACAACTGCTCCGTGGGGCAGGCCCTACCATTATCCCACTTAACAGATGAGAAAACTGAGGTCCTGAGAGGTGCAGTCCCTTGTCTGAGGTCACCCAGCAAGTAAGCGACAGAACTGGATTTGAACTCCCAGCACGTGTCTCCAGGGTTGGCTTTCAACCACCGCCCTCCGCTGCCTCTCTAGCCCAGATGTGGCATTTGCCCAGAAGATACTGCAAGTTAAGTTCTGTTTAGATGTTAGTAGAGTCACATGAGTCATTTATTTACTCATTTGTTCAGACGTGTTTTTAAAACCTACTGCACAGCCAGGATTGGGCCAAGGGAAATAGATGCAAGGCCTCTGCCCTCCCAACATTTTGCATAGAGGGACTAACAAATGAAAAGGCAATTTCAACATGGCCTGGCCAGGATGTTGGGGTAGAGGGGCAAGGGCACCATGGTATGCCTGCCAGAGAAGTCTTGACCCCAGGAAGACACCCCGGGGAGGCCACAGGAACCTGTAGGGTGGGTCCTGAATAGCCAGGAGGAGCTAAGAGTGGACAAAGATGCCCCGCTTGACCCCTGTCTTTTTCTGGCTGCCAGAGGTCACAGTGGGAAAGCCCACGTTGTCCAGCCCCAGCCGCTCTCCCCCCACAGCCACATTCATAAGCACCGTTAACTGGGAGAGCCATAAGCCACTATACACCCCTTGGAGGCCAGGGTATTCTGAAAGAGTCCATTATGGAGAAAGCTCTGAAGATGTGCATGTGGCCTGCAAATGCTGGAGCCATTTACATGATGGGCTTTGATCCAGACGGCAGAGGCTGCCCCTAACTAGCTGTGTGACCTTGGGCAAATGACATAGCAGCACTGGGCTTGTCTCCACATCTGTAATGGACCCGACACTGTCCACCTCATAGGGCTGCTGCAAAGATTACATGGGTTCACCCAAGTAACTGCAACGCCAAGCACATGGTGAGTGCTCAAAGAACATTACCTATGATTATCTCCAGTACCTTGACAGCACAAAAAAAAAAAAAAAAAAAAAAAAAAGGGCACACAGTAGGTGCTCCCTGGCCCCAGGGCAACACAGCCATCTGCAAAGATCAAGGACCCAGCCAGAGGGAGGAGATGACCAGGAAGACCTCTGGGAGCCAATGGAGTGTCCACTGGGCAATCAGACAAGCAAGTAAGAGACCTGCCCTGAAGAAACCGGTTCTGCTGCCTTTCTCTGGCTGCTCATAGCCCAGTTCCCAGAGCCTGCCTCTCGACTTTGATCTGGGACACTAAATTGTTTCTCTGATTAGACAGATACTCGAGAGCCTTTACAACTGTGTCCCTCATAGTCTTCCTTCCAGCACTTTATGTCAGGAGTCCAGCTGTTTTGCCACCTACCACAGGTGACTTCTTGCAAGCTGACCACAACGTGGACATGCGTAAGATGCTGGAGCCAGCCTCTCTGATGGCGAGATGGATTAACGTGCTCACAAATATGTACTGCACAGGGCTGTGGTGGTGATATTTATATTCTGTGCAGGAGACGATTGGGAAAATTCTCCATCTCTCACCGTTCCCTGCAGGTACCTGTGGTCACGTGACTTTCTATGGTCAATGACTCATAAAGGGACTAAAGAGACAATCTTCTCCTCCAGGGCTTCCTTTCCTAAATACTCAAGGAGCAACTCTACCCTAACCCTTTGACAGGAAAGGATTTGTGGGAAGGTGTCCTGCAGAAAAGGTGAAGGGCTAAAGGTCACAGCTAAAGAAGGGCACTGCTGTTGAAATGATGGCAACGCTGCTACCACCGGCACTGAGTCATCTGACAACACTGTACAGTGGAGGCTGTGAAATAATAGGAATAATAATAATTGCCGGCATCCACAGGACCAAGAGGCAAGTATTATCACTTTCGCTTGCAACTGACAAAAATCAAGTAGAGAAAGGTTAAGTAACCTGCTCAACATGGACAAGAAGTAACAGAGCAGGTATTAGAACTCAGGTGAGCAAACCAAACCAAAACTCTGTTTTTTTTTTGAGACAGGGTCTCCTTCTGTCACCAGACTGGAGCACAGTGGCACAAGCATAGTTCACTGCAGCCTCGACCTCCTGGGCTCAAGTGATCCTTCCACTTCAGCCTCCTGAGTAGCTGAGACTACAGTCACATGCCACTACCTGGCTCATTTTTTGTAGAGGTGGGGATCTTGCTGTATTCTCCAGGCTGGTCTTGAACTCCTGGCCTCAAGCAGTCCTCTCGCTTCAGCCTTGCAAAATGCTGGGATTACAGGCATAAGCCACTGCACCGAATCCCCAAACCTCTAATCATGAGCTATACTAACAAACCATGAACCCATACCAGCCCTATAAAAAGAACCAAAGCCATCTCCATCAAACCTTGAGCACTCACTATGTGGCCAGCTTGGAACTCAGCATGGTGTATGCGTCACCCTCCAGACAATGCCTGTACTGGGCACCACGACTGTGTCCACTGAAAAGATGAGAACTGATGGGACGTGTCCCATGTCCCATGACTAGAAAGAACCGAGGAGGCAGGAGGTACAGGCCTGAAACCTCCCAGACACCAGGTCACACTTCTCGAGAGCAGCTCACAGGAGAAACTCTTCCATCATTAACCAGAGTCCCAATAACCCGCTCTAGAGGACATTCTTGGTCTCTCCTTGGTCACATGTGATGACGGCCAAGTGTACTTGGCCACACAGAAATCAGGGCATGGAAGGAAACAGAGCAGAACCCCACACCCGGGTGCACCCAGAATTAAGGGCACGGTTCCTCCACTGACCATCAGGCCTTGCTGAACCTTCATGCCTTGACTGGCCCCCTCCTCCCTGGCCTCAGCCTCCCAGGCCTTCCCCCTGCTCTGGAGGCAGCCATGCTCCCTGGAACCTGGACATGCCATTCACACTGTTCCCTCCGCCTGGAATGCTCTTCCTCATGCTCCCCTGACCCTAGCATACACCTTTCCTTCTTGCCTTATTAGTTCCTACCCATCCTTCCGTTTCCACTAGAACACTAAAGTAAGAGAGATCTCCAGGGTGTGCTGTTCAGTAAACATCTGCGAAGCGCAGAACAGAGTACTAAGTAGGCTACCTTTTGTCGAAGAAGGAAGAAGACAAAAATATATATCCATATTTGCTTGTACTGATATAATGATACCTTAGATGGATACCCAAGGGAAAATACAAATCATTACGTAAGGGGAGAAGGAACAAGGTGGGCAGGGAGAGGAGTGGAGGACAGAGACCGCTCACACAACCACACAGAATTGATTTTGAAGCATATAAATGCATGACCTATTTTTTTTAAGTGCCACAAATAAAAACAAAGCGGAAGTGATGGGGAGAGGGTCAGGGAAGGCCTGTGAGAGCAGGCCTGAATACATCCCTCCACAGGACTGCCCGATACTGTCTGACTCTCCCCACCCACCGGCCTGTGGATTCTGGAGGGCAGGCCTAGACCTGCTCTGGCAACCAGCCAGCGGCCTGCCACACAGCCAGGGCCCAAGAAATGCTCAGTGAGGTGTACGTGGAGGCACCAACAGACCCACCGCCAGCCACACCTGGACATGCCCACGGCTTGCAGCTAGGCTCTGCTTTTGGGGAGCACAGTTAGCATGCAAGGAAAGTGCTGAGAGCCGACCGTCTCCAACGCACATTGCTAAAGGAAAGTGTGTAGGGCAGGGATCAGCAAACTTCTTCTGTAAAGGGCCAAAGAGCAAATATTGTAGGTTTGGGGGGAATGGGTCACACTTGTCTCTGTTGTAACTGCTCAATTCTGCCACTATAGCCTGAGAACAGCCACAGACAATACACAACGAAATGGGAGTGGCTGTGTTCCAATAAATATTTATAGACATTGAAACCTAAATTTTTTTTTTTTTTTTTGAGACAGAGTCTGGCTCTGTCGCCCAGGCTGGAGTGCAGTGGCACGATCTCGGCTCACTGCAACCTCTGTCTCCCGGGCAGAGGCAATTCTCCTGCCTCAGCCTCCCAAGTAGCTGGGATTACAGGCATGCGCCACCATGCCCGGCTAATTTTTGTAGTTTTTTTCAGTAGAGACAGAGTTTCACCATGTTGGCCAGGCTAGTCTCAAACTCCTGACCTCAGGTAATCCACCCGCCTCGGCCTCCCAAAGTGCTGGGATTACAGGCATTAGCCACCGCGCCTGGCGAAACTTAAATTTCATATAGGTTTACGTGACATGAAATTGTTTTAATTTTTTTAACCTTTTAAAAATGTGAAACCCATTTTTAGCTCCCTGGCCATATAAAAACCGGCAGTGAGTTGGATTTGGCCAGCAGGCTACAGCTGGCCACCCTTACTTAATGTTGAGCCCGGCTGCCATGTTTACAGATTTGCCTGTACACATGACTTCTGAAAGGAGATGTGAGAAACAGGTCACAGTGGCTGCTTCTGTGGAGGGTTCGGGTGTGGAAGGGAAACTGCCTTTTTCTGGTTTTGTTTTTAAGACAGGGTCTCCAGCCTGGAGTCCAGTGGTGCAATCACAGCTCACTGCAGCCTCAACCTCCTGGACGCAAGCAGATCCTCCCACCTCAGCCTCCCGAGTGGCTGGGACTACAGCCCTGAGCCACCATGCCCAGCTAATTTTTAAATTTTTTGTAGAAACAGGGTCTCACTATGTTCTCCTGGCTAGTCTGGAACTCCTGGACTCCAGTGATCCTCCCGCCTCAGCCTCCCAAAGTGTTGGGATTACAGGTGTGAGCCACCGTGCCTGGTCTCACCTTTTATTTTTAAATATTGCACTGTGTGCAAATTAATACAAATAATATTGTTTTAAACTTAATACTAGAGAGAGAAAACAGACTGTGCATGGTATAGAAGGACGAACCCAAGCTTTGGAGCAAGAGACCATGGCCAGAATCCCACCTCGATTCCTTGCTTGCTGTGCACCCAACAGGCAAGTTATTTTCCCTCTCTGAGCCTCAGCACAATGGGGATCATATACTGGCTTCATGGGCCATTGTGAGGATTCCATGGGTTAATTCCTTTGCACAGTTCCAGGCACCTGGAAAGTGGTGGCTCTTATTATCTTTGTTATTAAGAGTCATTCACGGGGAACAGTCCCTCTCCAAAGGAAGGCCCTAAACATGTGGCTTTGAAACTCCCCTAGAGAGCCCGCCCAGTCCCACAGCCCATCACCCAACTGTCCACATAATAGATGCCTTGTGACGTGAGGAAGCTCATTTGTATTAGCAACTGCATTCCACAGAGATGCATCCTGGAGCCACGTCTGCACATCCTGTTCAACAAAGAAGGCAGCCAGCTCCCCAACTCTGGGTCTGCCCTCAACTGTCACACTGGGCAGGCTGCAGGACCATGCACCTATGAGATAATTTAGTCCCCGTTTATTAAACACCTACTGGGTGCTTGGACACCCCTCTGAACCTCATCCTGGAGGCTAAAGGTACAAACATGGGTTTCTTTAAAATAACTAGTGGGATGCTTCGGTTGTGTGTTCCATAAAACTCTCGCACTTTCCTGTGTGTTTATTCACTCAGGAAACATTTATGAAGGAGCTCCTACAGGCCAGGCACTGTTCTAGGCATTTAATTTTAACCACGACCCTCAATTTTTGGACTACAGGGCTTGTGAGGAGGAGATTGTGCAAGTCACTGTCCCTTCTGTGTCTTCTGTGCTCAGAAGAGGCCAAATCACTGTCCCTTGTGTGTCTTCTGTGCTCAGCAGAGCCCATGGCACAAAGCAGGGAAGTAACCAACATTTGTTGGGTCCAATTACTGAGCTTGGAGGACATGGGTGCTCTGGGCCTGCCTGGAGCCTGGAGTCTCTGCCCCAACTTCTGGTGACAGCAGCCCACTTTCCCTGGGGACAACTATTTCTCCCTCATTCCTCCTAGTTCTGTGGGGGGTCGGGAGCGACTGCCAATCATGGGACCTGCCCACCCACCCGATCCAAACTGGGCTAATGGCTTCCTCTTGTTCAGGGATTTCAATTTCAAGCTGCCAATAAAAAAAATAATGAGGCCGGGCGAAGTGGCCCATGCCTGTAATCCCAGCACTTCGAGAGGCCAAGGCAGGACCTCGGGATCACCTGAGGTCAGGAGTTCGAGACCAGCCTGGCTAACATGGCAAAACCCTGTCTCTGCTAAAAATACAAAAATTAACTGGGTGTGGTGGTACACACCTATAGTCCCAGCTACTTGGGAGGCTGAGGCAGGAGAATCACCTGAACCCAGGAGGCAGAGATTGCAATGTGCTGAGATCACACCACTGCACTCCAGCCTAGGCAACAGAGCAAGCCTCCATCTCAAAAAAATAAAATTTTAAAATAAAATAAAATAGAAATAATAATGGTAGGCTACGTTGGGGAGGTAGTTCATGCCTGTAATCCCAGCACTTTGGGAGGCTCAGGTGAGTGGACTGCTTGAGCCCAGGAGTTCAAGACCAGCCTGGGCAACATGACAAGACTCTGTCTCTACAAAAACATACAAAAAATTAGGCGGGGATGCTAGCACACGCCTATAGTCCCAGCTACACAGGAGGCTGAGGTGGGAGGATCACCTGAACCCAAGAGGTTGAGGCTGCAGTGAGCCATGTTTGTGCCACTGAACTCTAGCCTGGGTGACAGAGTGAGACCCCATCTCAAAGAAATAATAATAATGGTAATAACCACAGCAATTACATAAAAATAATAGCAGCTAGTATATATCTAGTCACATATTCTACACTAGGCACTGTTCTCAACACGTCTCAAGTATCAACTTACTGAATCCTCATAGCAACCCTCCGGTTCTCATTCCCATGTTACAGCTGACAAACTGATGCACAGAAAGCTTGAGATGCTTATGAATAAGGGGTGAGGTTGGGATTCTCACCCAGGAGGCTGGCTGCAGAGTCTAAGTGCTTCACTGCTACCCTCCACTGCCTCCCCAGCCCCTGGGGTGGCAGGGCCCTAAAAAAGTGCCCAAGAATATCCACTGAGAGACATCCCAGAGCTGCTCGACCCTTTTAGGGCCTCAGGTGGCCTAAGTTGATTTCTGTTGCTTGCAACCCAAGAACCTCGATTGATAAAGCAGATCACTTACTTGGTTTCACACTTTCTGCCAGACTGGCCGGCACTGCTTCCAAGTGCAACAGTGCAGGGGCATCTTACAAATATTTTACAAGGTGGAGTCAGTGATCAGGGCACTCAGGGGCAGCCTGCATCTCCAAGAGCTGCCATCTTTCCACCCCGGGGAGAGAAACACAATAAGAGATGTACAGCAGGATGAAAACCCAAGGAAATCCCTTCCAGGACAGTGCTCCCTGAGACCAACTCCCCATTTCTTTTTCTTTTTTTTTTTAAGACAGAGCCTTGCTCTGTCACCCAGGCAGGAGCACACTGGTGCAATCTCAGCTCACTGCAATTTCCGCCTCCTGGGTTCAAGTGATTCTCGTGCTTCAGCCTCCCAAGTAGCTGGGATTACAGGTGCCCACCACCACACGTGGCTAATTTTTGTGTTTTTATATAAATGGGGTTTCAACATGTTGGCCAGGCTGGTCTTGAACTCCTGACCTCAGGTGATCCTCCTGCCTTGGCCACCCAAAGTGCTGGGATTACAGGTGTAAGCCACGGTGCCCGGCCAACCCCCCCATTTCTGGCTGCATCCCTGACTCCCACAACCAACTCTCTGTGTCTGGCAGTCCCTGTCAAGCAGTTCTCTAACTTGGACTCTGGCCTGGGTGGGGTGATTTTTTATTAGCTGTTTTTAGACCTATAACATACAAATTTTAATGACTAATTAAACTTATAGAGCCCTTGCCAGAGGCCAGGAGCTGTTCTAAAGTTTTACATATAGTAACTCATTTAATCCACCAGTGACATCCACCAATGAACTGGGCACCATGACCAAAATCACTCCCATCTTACAGATGGCGACCCTGAGCCTGGATACACTGTGACGTGCTGGTAGGTGGGGAGTCTCAACTTGCAGCCGTCTCCTCAGAGTTCAGTGGGAGTGAGGACTGAGACGACGTTTCTAGGGCTTTCCAGTTCCCCGCAGAGGTGCCCTGCTCCCTCTCTGCTGCCATTTCAGCTCTAGGTTCGGCCTACACGGTGCCTCCTCGGGAAGCCCTCCTTGCCATCCTCCCTCCCGGCCCCTGGGTCAGGCCCTGGGTTCCGCACATTAATATGCTCTCCTCACTCCCTGTATATTTCCTGTTTGGTATGTATCACAGCTGCAGTTGGGACTTGGACATTATCTGTTGAACGCCTGAGTCTCTTGGGTCCCTCCAGGCTGTCAGTTCCATGATGGCAGGGATTTGCTTAACGATGTTCCTGTGTCCAGCAGCCCAGATCTGGAGCCTGGTAGGCACCGTATAGACTTGCTGAGTAACAAATTAACTACTTTTTTTTTTTTGTATTTTTTGTAGAGGTTTCACCATGTTAGCCAGGATGGTCTCGATCTCCTGACCTCATGATCTGCACGCCTTGGCCTCCCAAAGTGCTGGGATTACAGGCGTGAGCCACCGCACATGGCCACAAATTAACTACTTGTTATAAATTCATGTTTAAAACTAGGGCAAGGAAGAAGAGCTGGCCTAGAATAATGGGGAATGGAGAGATTCCATGAGAGCCACCTGTGTGTCTGATGGTGGCATTGGGGAAGGGGATGTACCACCAGGTGTTAGAACAGAGGGAGGGGAGGCTGGGATGGCACAATCATGTCAACTCAAAAGTCATCATCAATAATAAAGACTCATGAAATGACAGCGTGAAGGTAAACACAAACTCCTCTGTCCAGGCTTTCAAGCCTTTTGCTCCTGCATCTCACCCTCCACCCTCATGACAGTACTGGCTAGAACCAGACTCTGTTCAAACCCCACCTCTGCCATGAATCAATACTTTTACTTTTACTTTTTTTTTTTTTGGGAGACAGGGTCTCACTCTACTGTTCAGGTTGGAGTGCAGTGGCACAATCATGGCTTGCTGTTGCAACTTCGACCTCCCAGACTCAAGTGATCCTCCCACTTCAGCCTCCTGAGTAGCTGGGACTATAGGCACGCACCATTGCACCCGGCTAATTTTTTTATAGAGATAGGATCTCACTATGTTGCCTAGGCTGACCTTGAACTCCTGGCCCAAGCTATCCTCCTGCCTCGGCCTCCCAAAGTGTTGGGATTACAGGTGTAAGCCATCATGCCCAGCCACAAATAAGTAACTATATGATCTTGAAGAGGTCGATGAGTCCCTACACATCAGGAAAGTGGGGTATGGCAGGACCCATCTCATAAGGTTGTTGTAAAACGAATACTGCCAGGCACCCAGGAAGTGCTCAATAAAGTCCAGTTGTTACCAGCATTAGATCAGCATCTTGCCCTTCAACCTCTACAATCAAGACAATGGGGAAGTCACTTTGCCTCTGGGTTGCCCATGTCCTGTTAATTTGCTGCCGGAGGCCTGAGCTGCCCACTGTCTGTTGCTGATCTTCCTGGGACTCCAGGCCCACACATCAATCCCTCTTCCTCCTTGGGTGATTGATGGTGGATTCTGACACTTAGAATCAAGAGTTTCGATACAGCATCACCATCCAGTCACCTGAGAAGCCAACCACACATCTTAGAGCACAGTAAAAAGGCAGAGAGAGGTTGTATCAAATGTTTACCTCATAGAAATCAACTAGGATCCCCTTAGCCCTCACTGCTAAGGCCAAGTAATTCAAGCAGAACAGATGCCCAGCATTCCACTTCCTGAGCATTTCCTCTGGTGTGAGTGTGGGATGGGCGGCAGGCATACGCTACTCCCTCAGGCAGGCTCAGCTCTTCATCATGCGAGCAGCTCACCACTCTGAGAGGCATTCTGGTGCTTCAAGATGAACTTTTTTTTTTTTTTTTTGGCCAGGCACAATGACTCACGCCTATAATCCCAGCACTTTGGGAGGCCAACGTGGGTGGATCACCTGAGGTCAGGAGTTCGAGACCAGTCTGGCCAATATGGTGAAACCCCGTCTCTACTAAGACAAAAAATCAGCCGGGCATGGTGGCGTGTGCCTATAACCCCAGCTACTTGGGAGGCTGAGGCAGGAGAATCACTTGAACCTGGAAGGCAGAGGTTGCCATGAGCCGAGATCATGCCACTGCACTCCAGCCTGGGAGACAGAGCAAGACTCTACCTAAAAAAACAAAAAAAAAAATGCACTTTTTTTTTTTTTCATACACCATGGAAGCCAAACTAACTCCTCTAGCAGGTGCTTATCAGAAAAACACGTGTTTTGACCTGGGTGAGAAAGTGGATGCAGGGGGTGTAGTGTAGTACAGTATCGACTTCTTGTCCCCCAATACCCATCCTCCTCCTTTTCCTTTAATAACGGAACCCTTACATTTTAGCCAGGCACGTGATTGACTTGAATGAGGACTACATTTCCCAGCCTCCCTTGCAGCTAGGTGTCGCCACGTAACTAATCGGGATCACAGGGAAGAAGTGAAGGAAATGTGTGCAACTTCTGGGTCATGCTCTTTGAAGCAGGATAGAATTCAGGAGCTCCATTAATTTGGGGGGAAGGGGGCAGAATTACTTCTTTATTTCACTAATCTCTAACTGAAATTCAGCATTTTCTTCAATTAGGAATACAGGCAAACTATAGTCGTTTTCGTGCTTATGAATTTGTTACCAACAGAAACCACAGGTATTATTATCACATTGCAGTTTTGTTGGTTTATTTTGTTAAGGCAGGGTCTCATTCTCCGGCTCAGGCTGGAGTGCAGTGGCACGATCACAGCTCACTGCAGCCTCAAAATCCTGGACTCAAGGGATCCTCTCGCCTCAAGTCTCCCAAGTAGCTGGGACTACAGGACACATTTTAGCACATTACCATGCCTGGCTAAGTTTTGAAATTTTCTGTAGAGATGGGGTTTTACTATGCTGCCCAAGCTGGTCTCAAATTCCTGGCCTCAAGTGATCCTCCCACCTCGGCCTCTCAAAGCACAGGGATTACAGGCATGAGCCACCACACCCAGCCCACAGTTCTTACAAACATCTCAAAATAGCATTTATGCCCTTTGTTCCTTTGGAATTATGGTAGTTAGATCCGCCAATGGATTTTGCCACACTATGTCACAAATTTATCTTCGTATTTCAAAAACTACATTTTAAGACAATTAGTTGCCTTTGTCATCCTACATTTTAGGATGTAAAAACATAACTGTGAGCAAAAGATGTCAAAGGGTTCATGACGCACACACATACTAGGTATCTCTTTCTTATTTCTAAAGAAGTTAAACACAGTTACCACATGACTTAGTAACTCCACTCTTAAGTATGTAGATACCCAAGAGAACTGAAAAATACCTTTACACAAAAACTTACATATGAATGTTTACAGCATTATTCATTAGAGTTAAAACGTGGAAACAACCCAAAGGTTCATCAGCTGACGCCTGGAAAAGCAAAATGTGGTCTATCCGTACAACAGAATATCATCCATCCCAAAAAGGAATGAAGTACTGATTCGTGCACAACGTGGGTGAACCTTAAAAACATGACACTCAGGCTGGGCGTGGTGCCTCATGCATGTAATCCCAGCACTTTGGGAGGCTGAGGCAGGCAGACTGCCTACACTCAGTTCAAGACCAGCCTGGGCAACACGGTGAAACCCCGTCTCTAATAAAATACAAAAGAAATTAGCTGGGCATGGTGGCACACGCCTGTAATCCAGGTACTCAGGAGGCTGAGGCAGGAGAACTGCTTGAACCCGGGAAGCAGAGGTTGCAGTGAGCTGAGATCGCGCCACTGCAGTCCAGCCTGGGCGAAAGAGTAAGACTCTGTCTTTACAAAAACAAAAAACATGACACTCAATGAAAGAAGCCAGACAGAAATGGACACTGCATGATTCCATTACATGAAATGTCCAGAACAGGCAAATCCATAGAGACAGAAAGATTAGTGGTGCCAGGGGATGAAGGGACGGGGAAATCACAGGGAGGAATCAGAGAAGGGGGAATGGGTTCAGGGTTTCTTTTTGAGGTGGTGAAAATGTTCTGCAAATAGATTGTTATGACAGCTAAAAAGCCTGGAAAATACACTGAAAATCACCAAATGTTTTAAAAGGGTAAATATGCTAGGTGCAGTGGCTCACGCCTGTACTCCCAGCACTTAGGGAGGCAGAGACAGGAGGATCTCTTGAGCCCAGGAGTTTGAGACCTGCCTGGGCAACACAGTGAGACCCCATTCTCCAGAAAAAAAAAAAAAAAAAAAAAAAAAAAAAAAAAAACCAGGGGAAGTGGGGAGGAAAAAATAGGGGGGCAAATTTTAACACTTATAAATTGTATCTCAAAAAAAAAAAAACTGCCTGAAAAAGAGGAGGTATAACCCCTCCTCTTACATCCTCCCCACCATGGGCCGGGCTGCACACATGGCAACGATGGAGAATCATTCTGGACCATGCAGATGAAGGAAACACCCCAGGAATAGGGAGCAACAAGATGGCAGGGGCCTGGGCTGCTCACTCTCAAACTGTTTCACAGGAGGGAAATAAACTGCCCTCCCATTTAAGCCACTGCTATCCTGGGTCTGTTACAGCAGCCAAACCTATACCTGACTAATACCTGACATCTTTAGAATGTGAAGGTGGTTGTGACTCTCTAGCATGTTTGCTTTACCTGATGACTGCTGAAGCTAACTCTTCTGAGATGCACTGCCCATTCACAGCACAGCCTCCATGCCTGCCACCTCCTGCAGGCGAGGACAGTTCAACTGCCTTTGCAGTCATGCCAGTTCAGGGACCTCTTCCCTCTGCACAGAGCCTGAACAGATGGCTTTAGTGAGAAGAAAGAACTGTGGCTTTAGTGAGAAGAAAGCGGCCTGGAAGACGGCTTCCAGCTGCAGGAACCTTGACAAACTGCAGAGATTCAGAATGGTATCTGCAGCACGGGAGAGTTCCTTAGAGGTAGTCCAATAACCAAGTATTAAAATGCCTGTCCTGGCCTCTTCAGATAGGAGATGACTAAGAGGCTAATTAAAAATGTGTGTTAATCGTAGTACTCCACTTAACATGAAGTTTTTATTGTTGGGAGATATACCATCTCCACTCCCCAGGACTCCAAAAGGAAAGTCATTTGGGATATCACTAATACCAACCAGCCTGGAAAAATATGGCTGCAGTATGGATTCATTTAACTTACGAGTAACATTTTCACTGTGAAATTTCACTGCCAGGGTTTTAAAAACTTCCAGCTGGACTTTGTTCCCTGCTCTAGTCCAATGACAAACTAACCAGAATTTTAAATGAGTAATGATTCTATTTCAACCACATTCATTTAATAAAGGTTTTTTGTTTTGTTTTGCGCACCTAGTAGGTACTGGGGATGCAACGCAAAGCAAAAAAAATAAATAAGTAACAGGTCTGGGCTTGACCTCCTGGGACTCACAGCCAGCCCCGTGAGGAAGACGGGCATTAAACATGTGAAGACAAACATAACGTGTAATTAAATATTATGATAACTGCTATGAAGCTTTGCCAGGCAGGAATAACAAGGGGCCTAGTTTACATTCAGGACAGCCTAGAAGGGCCTCTTTGAGGACTTGACATCTAGGCTAAGATCTGAGGGATGAGAAGGAGAAGGCTAGAAGACAAGCAGTCAGGAAAAGCATTTCAGGTATAGGGAAGGGCACACACAAAGGCCAGAGGAAAGTGTGGCGTATTTGAGAAATGAATATGAAAGACTGGCTGGTGTGCAGTAAGCAAGGCTGGCAAGGCTGCATCGCGTGGGACCTTATAAGCCATGATAAGGATTTCTGTTTTTGTTTTTGATTTATTTGTATTATTATTATTATTTTAGACACAGTCTAACTCTGTCGCCCAGGTTGGAGTGCAGTGGCACGATCTCAGCTCACTGCAACCTTCAGCTCCCGGCTGAAGTAATTCTCATGCCTCAGTCTCCCAAGTAGCTGGGATTACAGGCACCCACCACCATGCCTGGCTAATTTCTGTATTTTTAGTTGAGACAGGGTTTCACCACGTTGGCCAGGCTGGTCTCAAATTTCTGACCTCAGGTGATCCACCACACCTGGCCCATAAGGGTTTTTTCTTTTCTTTTTTTCTTTTTAACAGAGATGGGGTCTCTCTTTATTGCCGAGGCTGGAGTGTAGTGGCATGATCATGGCTCACAGCAGCCTTGAACTCCCAGGCTCAAGTGATCTCACCACAGCTTCCCTAGTAGCTGGAACTACAGGCATGTGCCACCATTCCGGGTCAGGATTTTTGAAAGTTATTATAAGTACTGGAGCATATTAGAGAGTAATTGATTTATTCCCCACTAGCAGCCATTGTCTCTGTTCCTAAAAAAGAATGCTATTTTCATTTGCAATCCAGATGATCCCCACTTTCGGGACATGATATGTCAATGGGGTTCCACACCTGACCCAGGCCTAACTAAGCCAATCGACCACCTTCCTTCCCTGGTCATAGCAATGGTTAACAGCTGGACACATGACCCAAGCCAGCTCACAGTGAGTTTCAGAACTTTTGCAGAAGCTTCCACAAGAAAAAAAAAAAAAAAAAACTCACTCTCTCATTTTCCACCGGACCTGACATCAGGCTAGGGTTGTTGCAATCATAACTATCAGAGGACAACCAATTTGATACTGGAAACAACTCGGGAGATCAAGGAGAAAAACCTAGCATTGGTAATAACATTATCTGAGCTCTGGCTCAAGCTGCACCTAAAGCAGGTTACCCCTGAACTTCAATCATGTTATCTTCATGTCCTTCGGCCAGTTTAGGTTTGGTTTTCTTTTACCTGGGGCTCAAAGATCCTGAATGCTAGAAATGGGAAACCACTGAAGGCTTTGCACATGGGGTATACCACATGATTTCATTTCTAGTTTTGGAATGAAAATCAGAAATGGAATAGAGGAGGCAAGAATAGAAGCAGTGAGCTAATCAGGACTGCAATTATCCCATTAAGAGATGAGGATGGCCGGGTGTGGTGGCTCAGGCCTGTAATCCCAGCACTTTGGGAGGCCGAGGTGGGTGGATCACTTGAGGTCAGGAGATCGAGACCATCCTGGCCAATATGGTGAAACCCCATCTCTACTAAAAATACAAAAATTAGCTGGGTATGGTGGCACATGCCTGTAATCCCAGCTACTCGGGAGGGTGAGGCAGGAGAATCGCTTGAACCCGGGAGGCGGAGGTTGCAGTGAGCCTAGATCATGCCACTGCACTCCAGCCTTGTAACAAAGCTAGACTCTGTCTCAAAAAAAAAAAAAAAAAAAAAAAAAAAAAAAAGGGATGAGGCCATCAGAACCCATTAATGAGACTAACATTTACTGAGCACTTACTATGCTACAGGAACTGAGCTAAGGGCTTTACTTATATGAATCAATAACATAAGTGGCTGGGCACCAGGGCTCACTCCTGTAATCCCAACACTTTGGGAGGTTGACGGGGGTGGATTGCTTGCGCTCGAGAGTTTGAGACCAGCCTTGGCAACAGGGTGAAACCCCATCTCTACCAAAAATACAAAAATTAGCCAGTTGCATAACCCAGTCTCTAAATAAATAAATAATTTTTTTTTAGGTTTAACAACCCTAGTATATGGGTAATTATCATTGCTATTTTTTTCCATCATGAGTTGAACTGTGTCCCCTAAAATTCACGTGTTGAAGTCCCAACCTTTGGTGTTTCAGAATGTGGCCTCATTTGGAGACAGGATTGTTACAGAAGTTGGGCTCAAGCAGGGTGAGCCCCTAATCCAGTATGACTAGTGTCCTTATAAGAAGGGAAAATTTCCGGCCGGGCGCGGTGGCTCACTCCTGTAATCCCAGCACTTTGGGAGCACGAGGCAGGCGGCTCACGAGGTCCGGAGTGAGCCTGGCCCGGCCAACACGGTGAAACCCCGTCTCTACTAAAAATACAAAAATTAGCCAGGCGTGGTGGTGGGCGCCTGTAATCCCAGCTACTCAGGAGGCTGAGGCAGGAGAACTGCTTGAACCCGGGGAGGCGGAGGTTGCAGCGAGCTGAGATCGTGCCATTGCACTCCAGCCTGGGCGACAGAGCAAGACTCTGTCTCAAAAAAAAAAAAAAAGAAGAAGGGGAAACTTCCACATAGACACACAGGGAGAATGCCACATGAAGATGAGGGCAGAGATCAGGGTGCGGCAGAAGCCATGGAATGCCAACCATGCCCGCAAACCACCAGAGGCTGGGGGAGGGGTACAGGATAAAGTCTTCTTGATAGACCTCAGAAGGAACAAACCCAGCCCCAGCCCAGACCTTGATCTCAGATTTCTGACCCCCTAAACTCTGAGACAATATGTTTCTGTTGTTTAGGCTACTGGTGTGTGGTACTTTGTGATGGCAGCCCTAATGAAACTGAGGTCCAGAGGGGTGAGGTCACCTGCACCAAATTTCCCAGCCAGTCGTGGAAACTGGGCCTGTCCGCCGAAGTAGTCTGTGTTCCCAACCGCTCCACTGTTGTTCCGCCCTTGAAGGAGCTGCTCCACCCCCACGCCTCCACGCACTCCTGTTTTCCACCTGCCGGACTCACATCTGCCTTTCCCCTCCCCCAGTGCCTGGGCAGATGAGCAGAATAAGTGGGCATGAATGAGTGTGGGCCTTTGGAGGCAGCCCGGGAGTGGGACAGTTCTGAACAGTGTTCTAGAGAGAAGAAAGCACTGGGGAGGAGGGTGGAGGCAGATCAAAATCACCTCCCCATCCCAGATGGCTGGCAGGACAGGATCCAGCCTCTCTCATAACAGACTACAGAACAGAGCCTGCCCCAGATGGACGGTGCAGAGGGAGGTGGGCACGGCAGGAATCATCCAGAAGCCACAGGAACGCTCCTGGATCCCAGATCAGGACTCTGCGACCCACCATTCCACGCTGGGCTCGTAACATTCCTCCAGCTTCCATGAACTGAGGCCCAGTAGCTCTCCACACACGGAGGAAAGGGAGCTCTGTCCAAACCTGTCCTTGCCATCGTGAGCAAGTCATTGCAAAGCATCCCTCGCTGAGCCCGAGGCAAAGGGACACGTGTGGCTGGCAGGGGCCTGAGGCCACCATGGTGAGCTGGGAAGGACGGAGCCTGCCAGTTCCCTGCAGTGCCGATTCCTCCTCCTGAGGAACATTTCTTCAAACATATCAGTGTTCCTGGACCAAGGCTGCAGTGGGCAGCATTAAAATCCAAGTGGAATTAAAAACCAATTAGCACTTATTTCAGAAAAAAACAGTAAGCTGTGGATCACACGGCAGGGGAGTGGGGGGAGATTCTGTCTGTGTCTAACCAAATGTTACTAGCAGAGGGGGTGGAGAACTGAGCCTGGCACACACTTTGGCCGTGCAAAATAATGAGATAGATCACAGACTGCCTATTCTAACATACACATTCCCCCCAAGTGCCCCCCACACACAAAGATCAGGAAGGTGGCAGGTGCTTCTGAGGTGGGCAGGAGGTGGCAATGCCCAAACACAGAACGCTGGGTCCCAGACATGAACCCTGGAGAGACAGGGGCATGTTTTGGGAGGGTTGACATGGAATTTAATGTCATCCAACACCATTTGATGACACCGACATCAGAAAAATTCCAGATACAATTAAGGATGCTAGAATGTAGGAACTAGGGGTGGAGGCAGGGAGGTGGGTAGAAGACAGTCTGCTGTTCTTTTCCTCAACATTTCACGACAAAAAGTTACAAAGAAAATGTGAATCTACAAGTTTAAAACAAAAACCAGGCCCGGGACAGTGGCTCACGCCTGTAATCCCAGCACTTTGGAAGAACGACGCGGGTAGATCATGAGGTCAGGAGATTGAGACCATCCTGGCCAACATGGTGAAATCCTCATCTCTACTAAAAATACAAAAATTAGCCAGGCATGGTGGCACACGCCTGTAATCCCAGTTACTCGGGAGGCTGAGGCAAAAGAATCGCTTGAAGCAGGGAGTTGGAGGTTGCAGTGAGACGAGATTGCACCAATGCACTCCAGCCTGGCAACAGGGCGAGTCTCCTTCTCAAAAAAAAAAATATATATATATAAAGAACTGATAAAATCATAATCACTGTAGGAAGCAAACATATTTCTTTTCAGGAGAGTAACAGATAAAATTGACCAAAATTATGGCTATAGAGACTCTGAATAATACAAACTAGCAATTTGATTTTAAAAGTTTATATAAAACTCTTTGCCAGAAAACAGATGAGATTCATTCTTTATAAACTATCCATGGGATGGCCAGAAAATTGATCCTATATTAGGAAAGCAATTTTCTTGAATTCCTCAAAAGAGAATTTTCTATCACAATACTTTTATGCTAATGTATTTACATGAGAAATGAACAATTCTGGAAAAGGGTAAAGAGAATTCTATCTAACTCAATGGTTCTCAGCCTCAGCTGCATGTCACAATTACTGAAGGAATCTAATCTATGCTGACGTCCAGGCCTCACTCTCAGAGAATCTGATTTCACTTAACTGGGCATCTTACTTTTCATGGTCTATTTTACATTAAGAAATCACTATTCAATGCTGGCCAGGCGTGGTGGCTCACAACTATAGTCCCAGAACTTTGGGAGGCTGAGGTGGGTGGATCACTTGAGGTCAGGAGTTCGAGACCAGCCTGGCCAACATGATGAAACCCTGTCTCTACTAAAAATACAAAAAATTAGCCAGGCGTGGTGGCACATGCCTGTAATCCCAGCTACTTGGGAGGCTGAGGCAGGAGAATCGCTTGAACCTGGGAGGCAGAGGTTGCAGTGAGCTGAGATTAGGTCACTGCACTCCAGCCGGGAGGACAGAGTGAGACTCTGTCTCAAAACAAACAAACAAAAAGAAAGACAGAAATTACTATTAAATGCTTTAGCTGTGATAACTGTATCACTGTTGTGTTTTTAAAGAGAAATTTTCTCCTTTTATCTTATTTTTTTGAGACAGGATCTTGCTTTGCCACCCAAGCTGGAGTACAGTGTCACAAACATGGCTCACTGCGGTCTTGACCCCCCAGGCTCAAGCAATCCTCCTGCCTTAGCCTCAGACCACAGGCGTGCACCACCATATCTGATTACATTTTTTAAAAAATTTTTGTAGAGATGGGGTCTTGCCATGTTACCCAGGCTGGTCTCGAACTCCATCCTGCCTCCACCTCCCAAAGTGTTGAGATTACAGGTATGAGCTACTGCATTCAGCCTCTTCTCCCTTTAGAACTATTTACTGAAATATTTATGGGTAAAGGGAAATATGATATATGGTACTTGCCTCAAAACAATGGGCTGAGGAGTGGGCAAAGTCAGAATATAAACAAAATAAGCTTGCTCACGGCTGGATAATACAAACTCTACTTCTAACATGTTTGCAATTGTTCATACTAAAAAGTAAAATTAAAAAACAAAAACCACACCTAACAACTTAAAAAGCTTCCAAATTGACTGAAATATGCAGCTAGAGCTACTTATTTAAAATTTGGAAATTTGGAAAGACTTCTGGGTATGTCTTAAATTAAAGAGAAAATCAAAAGTCAAAACTGCTAACCAGACTTCTGGAATGGGGAAGTGAGGAGGAGCTCAGAAAAGTATTTCCCACCAAAATCAACAATGAAAGTAGACAGAATTGCGAAACACAACCATTTGAGGATTCTAGAAATCAACCAGAGGCATATAACTACCCAAGAAGCATTTACTCAAAAACTAAATAAATAAACGATGAACTTCAAATAAGAACAGTGTGAGCATATGGCGTTTAATTTGGGGTTCCTCCCATCACACACACTAACTCCATCCGTTTGACCAAGGCAGAGCAAGCCATGAAAACTTTGTGGCTGGAGGGGGGCCTAGTGCCAAACAAATGGGGAAGACCAACATCACAGCTAGACTGTGGTTACGATCTGGCTGGAGCCAGCAGCGGGCCTGGAGACTAGCCAGAAATTTAGCAGGAAGATCCAGGGAATGAGATAGTCACACCAGGCCTTGGTAAGGTCCCATGCAGCCCTGCTGGTCTGGAACAATGTGCATATACACAAGGTTGCACACAAGCTCCAGAGAGACTAGAGGGGGCTCTTGCTGTCCATACATCCCCAGCCCAACATGAGGCCTTGAGAATGTGCAAGGGAGACACCAGAAGGCCAGGCAGAAAGTAATAGCTGGGGCCGACTCAGAAACTGCTTGGAAAAAAAAAAAGGAAGAAACTGAACTTTGCAAATATTCCCCAACCCACAGACACAGATCCATTGGCAAAGGACGGAAGCTTTATTGGCTCAAGGTGTTTCAGCACTATCTTTAATCTGACCACTAAACCACGCTGAACCAAAGGCAACCCCTAGTTAAGTTATGCTTAAAATTAAAACAATTTTTTTTTAAAGAGAAAAGAAAAGAGAGAGTCTGTATATCACAAGGAGACAAACTCCAAAGAATTAGCCCAGGATACTCAGTAAACAAAACAAAAGGAGAAAAATGGCAACGGCAAACGCGGCCTGGGAAGGTAGAGATCAGAATCCACAGTTGCTACAGTGTATAAGCAGCAACTCAACAAACTGAGGCTGGCTGCGGTGGCTCATGCCTATAATCCCAACATTCTGGAAGGCCAAGGCAGGAGGATCGCTGCAGCCCAGGAGTTTGAGACCAGCCTGCACAAGATAGGAAGCCTCATTTCTACATGTATGCATGCGTATGCACACCCACGCCAAACACACAAAGCTGGGCATGGTGTTGCATGCCTATAATCTCAGCAATTCGGAAGACTGAGGCAAGAGAATCACTTGAGCCCAGGAGGTCAAGGCTGAGAAGAGCCATGATCCTGCCACTGCACTCCAGCCTGGGCGACAAGAGTGGAACCCTATCTCAAAAAAAAAAAAAAAAAAAAAGGCTGGGCGCAGTGGCTCATGGCCAGGTACGGTGGCTCACACCTGTAATCCCAGCACTTTGGGAGGCTGAGGTGGGCAGATCACCTGAGGTCAGGAGTTTGAGACTAGCTTGGCCAACATGGGGAAACCCCATGTCTACTAAAAATACAAAAATTAGCCAGGCGTGGTGGCGCAGGCCTGTAATCCCAGCTACTCGGGAGGCTGAGGCAGGAGAATTGCTTGAACTCAGGAGGCGGAGGTTGCAGTGAGCCAAAATTGTGCCACTGCACTCCAGCCTGGGTGACAGAGCAAGACTTTGTCTCAAAAAAAAAAAAAAAAAAGAAAAATTGTGAGACACACAAACAGTAAAATGTGACCCCTACTCAGGAAAAGAATCAGTTAATAGAAATTGCCTTCCAGAGGGCTTACAAGTTACGCCTCAAAGAGCTGTTATAAGTATGTTCAAATACTAAATAAAATAATGTTTAAAGAATTAAAGGAAAGTAGAAATAATAAATAGAAATTAGAAAAAAGCAATGGAAATTCTGATAACTAAAATAAAAAATTCACTAGAGGGGCTCAACAGCAGATTTGAGAAGAACCAGTGAATTTAAAGACAGATCCAAAAAATGTATATAATCTGTACAGAATTTATATAATCTGTAAGAAAGATTGAATACGAATAAACAGGCCTTCAGAGACATGAGGGACACCATCAAAGGCATCAAGACAGACATAATGCGAGCCCACAAAGAGGAGACAGAGTGCCAGAAAAGCCAGGCGCGGTGGCTCACCCTTGTAATCCCAGCACTTTGGGAGGCCGAGGCAGGTGGATCACGAGGTCAGGAGATCGAGACCATCCTGGCTAACATGGTGAAACCCTGTCTCTACTGAAAAATACAAAAAATTAGCCGGGCGCAGTGGTGGGCACCTGTAGTCCCAGCTACTTGGAAGGCTGAGGCAGGAGAATGGCGTGAACCCGGGAGGCGGAGCTTGCAGTGAGCCGAGATCATGCCACTGCACTCCAGCCTGGGCGACAGAGTGAAACTGTCTCAAAAAAAAAAAAAAAAAAAAAAAATAGAGAGAGCCAGAAAAAGAAAAATCTGAACAAGTAATAGCCCAAAACATCCTAAATCTGATGGAAAACATTAGTTTACACATCCAAGAAGGCCAAGAAACTCCACACACAATAAATAAAAAGAGAGCCACACTGGACACAACGTAGTCAAATTGGTTTTGGTGTTGTTTTGTTTTTAAACATAGTCAAATTGTTGAAAGACAAACACAAGGAGAAAAGCTTCAGCATCAGTACAAATGACAGCTTGTTTCCCACCAGAAACAATGGAGGATACCATTTTCAAAATGCTGAAGGAAAAAAAAAAAACAACAAACTGTCAAATAAGAATTCTATAGCCAGCAAAACTATCCTGCAAAAATCAAGGTGGAGAAGGGCACAGTAACTCATGCCTATAATACCAGCACTTTGAGAGGCCCAGGCAGGAAGATAACTTGAGGCCAGAAGTTTGAGACCAGCTTGGGCAACACAGCAAGATCACCATCTCTAAAGAAAAATTAAAAATNCACACACAATAAATAAAAGAGAGCCACACTGGACACAACGTAGTCAAATTGGTTTTAGTGTTGTTTTGTTTTAAACATAGTCAAATTGTTGAAAGACAAACACAAGGAGAAAAGCTTCAGCATCAGTACAAATGACAGCTTGTTTCCCACCAGAAACAATGGAGGATACCATTTTCAAAATGCTGAAGGAAAAAAAAAAACAACAAACTGTCAAATAAGAATTCTATAGCCAGCAAAACTATCCTGCAAAATCAAGGTGGAGAAGGGCACAGTAACTCATGCCTATAATACCAGCACTTTGAGAGGCCCAGGCAGGAAGATAACTTGAGGCCAGAAGTTTGAGACCAGCTTGGGCAACACAGCAAGATCACCATCTCTAAAGAAAATTAAAATTAAAAAAAAAAATGGTTGGGCACGGTGGCTCACACCTGTAATTCCAGCACTCTGGGAAGCTGAGGCGGGTGGATCACTTGAGGCCAGGAGTTCAAGACCACTCTGGCCAAGATGGTGAAACCCCTTCTCTACTAAAAATACAAAAATTAGCCAAGCGTGGTAGCGGATGCCTGTAAGCCCAGCTACTCAAGAGGATGAGGCACGAGGATCACTTGAATCCAGGAGGTGGAGGTTGCAGTGAGCCAAGGTTACACCCACTGCATTCCAGCCTGGGTGACAGAGCAAGATTCTGTCTCAAAACAAAAGAAAAAAAAATTTTTTTACTTGGCTGGGTGCAGTGGCTCATGCCTGTAATCCCAGCATTTTGGGAGGTCAAGGTGGGAGGATTGCTAGGGTCCAGGAGTTCAAGACCAGCCTGAGCAACATGGCAAAACCTCATCTCTACAAAAAATTTAAAAATTAGCTGAGTGTGGCGGCGCACACCTATAGTCCCCGCAACTCAGAAGGCTGAGGTAGAGGATCCTTGAACGCAGTAGGTTGAGGCTGCAGTTCAGTGCACTCCAGCTTGTACCACAGAGCAAGATCCTGCATCAAAATCAATCAATCAAGGCTAATAAAGGCATTCCCAGACAAAGACTGAAAGAATTCACTGCTAGAAGATTTGATCTGTAAGAAATATTACAGAAGTCCTTTAGGCTGAAAGGAAAAGAGGCCGTATAACTCCAATTTACAATAAGAAAGAACATGAGAAAAGGTAGATACATGGGCAAATACAAAAGATGGCATAAATACATTTTTTCTTTTCTTCTCCTGATTGAATTAAAAGATGTAAGATTTCATAAAATAATTATAAAACCATACTGTGGGGCTTGTAACATGTGACAATAATAACACAAAAGAGGGAAAAGAAAATGAAACTATATTAGAGCAAAATTTCTATATTTAACTAGAACTAAGTTTTAATATTAATCTGAAGTAGACTGTGATAAATTTAGATGCATGCTGTAATCCCTAGAGACCCACTAAAAAAATAACAAGAAAGAGTTTAAAACCCAACCAAATAAAAATGAAACACTAGAAAATATATGCTTATTAGAAAGACGGCAATAAAGGCAGAATAAAAGGAGGAAAAAAGATGTGAGACATACAAAAAATAGCAAAAACGACAGATGTTAATCCAAACACACACCAACAATCACATCAAACGTGAATGAATGAAATGTACCCTTTAAAAGTGTATATTTCCCCGTCACCACAACCTAAGCTTAGAAAATTTTTCTCATCCCCAAAATAAACTCTGCACCCCTAGCAATCACTTTGCATTTCCTGTTCACAGCATCCCCAGCCCTCGGCAAACACTAATCTATTTTCTGTCTCTGTAGATTTGCTTACTCTGAACATTTCATATAAATGGGAGGAAGCAATATATGCTCTTTTGGGTCTGGTTTCTTTCATTTATGTGTGTTTCAGGGTTCATCCATGTTGTAGTCTGTATCAGTACTTCATTCCTTTCTAAGACAGAATAATATACCATTGTGGGTCTATATCGCATTCCATTTGGCCAGTTATCAGTTGATGGACATCGGGTTATTTTCACTTCTGGGGTTACGAATAACGCTACTCTGAACATGCATGTGCAAGTAATTGTGTGAACATATGTTAGTATTTCTTTTGAGTATATACCTAGGAGTGGAATTGCTGGATCATATGGTAATTCTATGCATATATTTTTTTAGTAACTGCTAAATTGTTTTCCAAAATGGCTACACCATGTTACAATCCCACCAGCCATGTATGAGGGTTCCAATTTCTCCACATCCTGGCCAAGACTTGTTATTGCCCACCCTTTTGGCTATGGCCATCCTAGTTGGTGTGAAATAGAATCCTGTGGTTTTGATTAGCATTACCCTAATGATAATTACATTGAGCCATTTTCACGTGGTTATAGGCCATTTGGATGTTTTGGAGAAATAGCCATTCAAATCCTTTGCCCCTGTCTAAATTGGGTTGTTTTTATATTGTGAAGTTGTGACAGTTCTTTGTATATTCAGCACGTTAAGTCCTTTATAGACATGATTTGCAATTGTCTTCTCCCATTCTATGGTTTGTCTTTTTATGTTCTTGATGGCATCCTTTGCATCACAAAGGTTTTAAATTTTCATGAAGTCCAATGTGTCTATTTTTTTCTTCTGTTGTTTGTGCTTTTGGTGTCTCACCTAAGAAACCACTGCCTAACTCAAGGTCACAAAGATATAATCTTATATTTTCTTCTAAGAGTTTTACAATTTTAACTCTTACATTTAGGTCTATGATCTACTTTGAGTTAATTATTGTATATGGTGTGAGGCAAGGTTCCAACTTCTTTCTTTCAAATGTAGATATACATTTGTAGTTTTTTTGTTATTTTTTTTTTTTCCAGACAGGGTCTCACTCTGTTGCCCAGGCCGGAGTGCAGTGGCACAATCACGGCTCACTATAGCCTCGATCCCCCTGGGCTCAGGTGATCCTCCCACCTCAGCCTCTCCGGTAGCTCAAACCACAGGTGCACACCACTATGCCCAGCTAATTTTTTATACAGCAGGGTTTTGCCATGTTGCCTGGGCTGGTCTCAAACTCCTGGGCTGAAGTGATCCAACCACCTTGGCCTCCCAAAGGGTTGGGATTACAGGCATGAGCCACCATGCCCGGCCTATTTGTAGTATTTTTGTAACTTCTTGTGAGACTTAAATTATTTCAAAAGGAAAGGAAAAAAAAAAAAACTTTAAAGGACTGAAATCATGTAAAGTGTGGCATCCTATCTCCAAATATCTCCATTAAATAAGATACTTTTTAGGCCAGATATGGCCGCTCATGCCTGTAATCCCAGCACTTTGGGAGGCTGACACAGGAGGATTGTTTGGGCCCAGGAGTTCAAGACCAGCCTGGGCAAAACCCTGCCTCCACAAAAATAGAAAAAAATTAGCCAGGCATGGTGATGCATGCCTATAATCACAGCTACTCCAGAAGCTAAGGTGAGAGGATCACTTGAACTTAGAAGTCAAGGCTGCAGTGAGCTATGATCATGCCACTGTATATCAGCCGGGGCAACAGAAGACTCCGTCTCAAAAAATAAATTAAATTAAATTAAAAATTAGCTGAGTGTGGTGACATGTGCCTATAATCCCAGCTACTCAGGAGGTTGAGATGGGAGGGCTGCTTGAGCCCAGAAGGCCATGATCATGCCACTGCACTCCAGACTGGGTAACAGTGAGACCCTGTCTCAAAAAAAAAGAAAGAAAGAAAAAGAAAAAGGAAACAATTCCATTCACAATAGCATCAAAAATAAAATAAAATAAAATACATAAGAATAAATTTAACAGAAGTGTAGACTTGTACACTGAAAGCTACAAGCACTGAAATGCTAAAAGAAAGTAAAGAAAATCTAAATAAATAGAGAAGCATTCTTTGTACACAAACTGGAAGAGTAAATATTAATATGGCAATTTTTACCAAATTGACATGCAGAGTCAACACAGAGTCTATCAAATCCCAGCAGGCTTTTGTGCAGATATTGACAAGATGATCTGAAAACTTGTCAGTATGCAAAGGACCCATATAAGCCAAAACAATTTTGGAAAAGAATAACAAGGTGAGGCCTTAACACTTCCCAATTTCTAAAGTAACTTTAAAGCTACAGTAATGAAGACTGTGGCACTAGCAGTAGGATAGACATTTAGACCAACAGATCAGAAGAAACAAACCCTTATGTTAATAATCAAATGACTTTTACCATAGTGCTACCTAATTCAGTGCAGGAAAATGGTCTTTTTTTCAACAAATGGTGCTGGGACAATTGTATATTAATATGCAAAAAAGATAAATTTAGGCCCTTACGTAATACACAAAAATGGGCCGGGCGCAGTGGCTCACGCCTGTAATCCCAGCACTTTGGGAGGCCGAGGTGGGCGGATCACGAGGTCAGGAGATCGAGACCATCCTGGTCAATACGGTGAAACCCCAGCTCTACTAAAAATACAAAAAAAATCAGCCAGGCGTGGTGGCGGGCGCCTGTAGTCCCAGCTACTCGGGAGGCTGAGCAGGAGAATGGCGTGAACCCGGGAGGCCGAGGTTGCAGTGAGCAGAGATTGCACCACTGCACTCCAGCCTGGCGACAGAGTGAGACTCCATCTCAAAAAAAAAAAAAAATACACAAAAATGATACCAAAATTAATGACAGATTCAAAGGCAAGAGTTTAAAAGTATGCAACTTCTAGGAGAAAACATGAAAGAAGAACTTTATGATACTGGGTCAAAGAGTTCTTAAATATAATACTAAAAGCACAATACATAAAAGACTAATTGATAAACAGAATTTCCAAAATTAAAAACTTTTATATTAGGGTGGGCATGGTGGCTCACGCCTGTAATCCTAACATTTTTGGAGGTCAAAGAGGGCAGATCGCTTGAGGTCAGGAGTTCAAGATCAGCCTGGCCAACATGGCGAAACCCCATCTCTACTAAAGAAACAAAACTTAGCCAGGCATGGTGGCATATGCATGTAATCCTGGCTACGAGGGAGGCTGAGGCAGGAGAATTGCTTGAACCCAGGAGGCAGAGATTGCAGTGAGCCGAGATCGTGCCACTGCTCCAACCTGGGTGACAAGAGTGAGACTCGGTCTCAAAAAACAAAACAAAACAAAAAAAAACTTGTATACTTCAAAAGGCATGACTAAAAAAATAAAAATATTTTCTGGGAGAAAATATTTGCAAATCACATATCTGATGAGTGTTACTCAGGACATAATCAAGAACTCTTACAACTCAATGAAATAAGATTAAGAAATGGGCAAACAATTCAAATATACATTTCACCAAAGAAGATACACAAATGGTCAATAAGCACATAAAAAGATGATCAACAGCATTAGTCATCAGAGACATGCAAATCAAAACTACAATGAGATACCACTGCACACCCACCAGGATGGCTGTAACAATAAGCGTTGGTGAGGATAAAGAAATACTGGACCCCAGCCAGGGGCGGTGGCATGCACCTGTGGTCCCAACTACTCAGGAGGCTGAAGCGGGAAAACAGCTTGAGCCCAGGAGTTCCACACTGTAGTGCGCCATGATCATACCTGTGAATAGCCATTGTACTCCAACCTGGACAACACCATGAGACTCCATCTATGAAAATGGTGCAGTCACTTTGGAAAACAATCTGGCAGTTTCTTAAAAAGTTAAACAGTTACCAAATGACCCAGTAATTCCACTCCCGAGCAGAAATGAAAACATGTCCACACAAAGACCTGAACATAAATGTTTGTAACAGCACTACTCATAGTAGCCCAAACTGGAAACAATCCAAGTATCCACTAATGAATAATGGTAATGAAATTATCCATTCATGGTTAACGAATAAACAAAATGTGGTTTACACACACAATAGAATATTTTTCAGCAATAAGAAGAAATGAACAACTGATCCGAGCAATCACCTGGAGGAAGCCCAGAAACATCATGCTAAGTGACGGAAGCCTAGTACGGAAAAGACTACATACTGTATGTATGTATTTGAAATGTTCAGAAAAGGCAAATCTACAGAGACAAAGAGCAGGTTAGTGGTAGCCTGGGCCTGGGTGTGGAAGCAAGGACTGCCTGTAAATAGGTACAAGATGGATATCTTTTGGGGTGGTGGTAATTTTCTAAAACTGGATTATGGTGATAGTTATACAGCTTTACAAATTTACCAAAAATAGCTGAATTGCATAATTCTTTTTTTTTTTTTTTTTTTTTTTTGGAGACAGAGTTTTGCTCTTGTTGCCCAGGCTGGAACACAATGGTGCAATCTCAGCTCACTGCAACCTCCGCCTCTTAGGTTCAAGTGATTCTCCCGTCTCAGCCTCCCGAGTAGCTGAGATTACAGGTATGTGCCAACACACCTAGCTAATTTTGTATTTTTAGTAGAGACGGGGTTTCTCCATGTTGGTCAGGGTGGTCTTGAACTCTCGACCTCAGGTGATCTACCCGCCCTGGCCTCCCAAAGTGCTGGGATTACAGGCGTGAGCCCCCCCCCCTGGCCTTTTTTTTTTTTTTTTTTTTGAGAGACAGCATCTCACTCTGTCGCCCCAGGCTGGAGTGCAGTGGTGTGATCCTGGCTCACTGCAACCTCCACCTCCTGGGTTCAAGCAATCCTCATGCTTCAGTCACCTGAATACCTGGGACCTCAGGCATGTGCCACAATGCCCGGCTAATTTTTGTATTTTTAGTAGAGACAGGGTTTCGTCATGTTGCCCTGGCTGGTCTCGAACTCCTGGCCTCACGAGATCTGCCTGCCTTGGCTTCCCAAAGTACTGGGATTAGGGACATGAGCCACTGCGCCCAGCCTGAACTGCATATTCTGAATGGGTGACTTTTATGGTACATGTGTATATATACACACATACAGGCGGTGGTGGTGACAACTTCTGTAACCTACTCACCTCTGGACTTCCTGCTCCATGAGAAATCGCCTGGTTCTTGAAGCCGAGAGGCTTCACGCTTGGATGTGCTTATCACTTGGGATTTACAGAAACCTAACAGATACAGGAGTATCTTGAAAACAGTGTTTTCAAGGGAAGCAATGTTCAGATCCTCAACGTTCACAAGTTACTCTTCCTGAAACTGATCTGGCTGCAAACCAGCCTGTCTGCTGATCTGGCTGCAAACCAACCTGTCTCCTTCTCCACTGCCCACCCGCTGTTGTACACTCCCCCATTTTCCCAAAAAGCACTACCCAGAGGTGTGTAAACCTCCAGGACTCCAAACACACAACATCAATATTGCTTTCAGGGAAGCAGCCTTTAGTGAACAATAAAAAGCTACTGAAACCCCTAGACTTGCCTGTCTTTCCCTGACTTAAGTATCTTTCTGCCAAACATGAAATTTGGCTTTAAAAATAGGATTTTCTGAACCACAGTAGGATCATGAATGTTAAAGCAATATAGGTTACTGGCTCTGATTTGTTCAAAGGGAACATTTTCAGGACCCCTAATTTTCGAGATCCACCAGAAAAAAAATTTCCAGGGAAAATTTACATGATTGTAATTACCTTGAACTAAACCAGTGATTACCCTTTTGAACATTTCCCACTATTAGCAAAATTCCTTTTTTCTTCCCCTCTCCCTTTTTTTTTTTTGAGACGGAGTCTCGCTCTGTCGTCCAGGCTGGAATGCAGTGGCACGATCTCAGCTCACTGCAAGCTCTGCCTTCCAGGTTCACGCCATTCTCCTGCCTTAGCCCTCTAAGTAGCTGGGACTACAGGCATCCGCCACCACACCTGGCTTTCAGCTTCTGTGTACTTTACTCAATAAGGTAGTAAAAACTTTTTTTTATCTAACCACATCATAAAATATTTCAATTACACTCGACCTTCAAAATGTGTACTATTTTCTTCTCCCACAAATAAGACAAATGTAAAGTTACCAAAAGATTATTTTAGATGTTAGCTTTACAGTGTACAAGGAGGTATATAAGGGCTTATCAAAATTCTTTTGGGAGGGGATGCAAGCAAAAATGTTTAAAGATGGTCAGATTAAATTTGAATAATCCTGGCTAACTCATGCCCTAATTCCTGGTGGCTGAGCTGTAGGAACTCAGCATGGGGCACAAATTCTGGGGAAAGCAAGACTTCAGACAATGGCAAAATCACACATGCCTAGGGGGACAGCCAGCAGCGTGGAGTCAGTCAGGCCTCACAGCCCCTTCTTCCCTAGCTTTCAGGGGCCTCAAAAGCAAAGCTGCCCAAGGGAAGACTTGAAAAGGGATTTTCTGAACCGATAGGTCAATTCAAAAGATTTCCTTTCAGTCGAGTAAAAGGGCTTTCGCCCTCCTTCAACTCAAGTAAGTATGGTACACACATATACACGCACACACATACACATACACACACACGAGGAATGCATTCACCCTAAACTACCTTGAACTAAATCAGTGATTACCCTCTTGAACATTTCCCACTATTAGCAAAATTCCTTTTTTTTTCTTTTTTTTTTTTTTTTTTTTTTTTTTGAGAAGGAGTCTCGCTGTGTCACCCAGGCTAGAATGCAGTGGCACGATCTCGGCTCACTGCAAGCTCTGCCTCCCGGGTTCACACCATTCTCCTGCCTCAGCCTCCTGAGTAGCTGGGACTATAGGCGTCCGCCACCACACCCGGCTAAATTTTTTTGTATTTTTAGTAGAGACAGGGTTTCACCATGTTAGCCAGGATGGTCTTGATCTCCTGACCTCGCAATCCACCGGCCTCAGCCTCCCAAAGTGCTGGGATTAGAGGCATGAGACACCGCGCCCGGCCGAGGATGCTCTGTGCATTCACATACTCTGATGTGTATGCAATAACCCAGGATGGTGTTCAAAATGCAGATACCCAGACCCCAGGCCCCAAACCAGAATCTCCAGCAATGTGGAACAGATCTGCTGTATTTTAACAAGTTCCCCAGGCTAGTCTGTTGATCACATAAAGCTAAGAACTGCCACTCAGGAAAAGTCTAGCAAAGTGGTTCCCAAATATGTGATTCATACAAATCATTTGTGGAGAATTATTTATTTATTATTTTATTTTATTTTTGAGACAGAGTCTCACCCTGTTCCTCTGGCTGGAGTGCAATGGCACGATCTTGGCTCACTGCAACCTTCACCTCCCGGGTTCAAGGGATTCTCCTACCTCAGCCCCCCTCAGTAGCTGGGATTACAGGCGCCTGCCACCATGCCAGGCTAGTTTTTGCATTCTTCGTGGAGACAGGGTTTCACCACGTTGGCCAGGCTGGTTTCAAACTCCTGACCTCAAGTGATCCACCTGCCTCGGCATCCCAAAGTGCCAGGATTACAGGCGTGAGCCACTGAGCCCAGCAGAAAATTTTTTAAATTTAAATATAGATTCTAGGGCCCACTAAAATTACCATATTACTTAGGACTTTTTTGGTTGCAAGTGGCAAAGACCCAACTCAAACTGACTTGAGGGGAAAAACGGGCCAATTTTTTGGCTCCCGTTACTGAAAAGTTCAGTTACCAAAAGAATTTGTATTGAATCATTTCCATCTCCTTTCCACCCGACCCTTTGAGCAAAGATGGTCCCCAGGCCCCCAGCAGCATTAAGCTTACACCCCACAACTTGGCACCTCCGTAGGAAGAAAGTTCCTCTTCTTTCCTGGGAGCTCCAGAGAAAGACCTATCTTAATTCTGATTGGACTGACTCAACTCCTCCCTTTCCTGAACCAATGCCTGTGGCAGGAAGACAAGGAATGACTTGACCTGCCCAGGCTGCTCCTAAGGCATTTCTAAGTCCAAACCAGGTAGACCAGGGCACTCCACAACAGTGGGTTTTTGTTGTTGTTGTTGTTTTGAGACAGTCTTGCTCTGTCACCAGGCTGGAGTGCAGTGGTGTGATCTCGGCTCACTGCAACCTCCGCCTCCCGGATTCAAGTGATTCCCCTGCCTTAGCCTCCCGAGTAGCTGGGACTACAGGTACGTGCCACCATGCCTGGCTAATTTTTTTTGCATTTTAGTAGAGACCAGGTGTCACCATGTTGGCCAGGAGAGTCTCGATTTCCTGACCTAGTGATCCGCCCCCCTCAGCCTCCCAAAGTGCTAGGATTACAGGTGTGAGCCACTGTGCCCGGCCCAGGGCTTTTCTTAAGTAGTTTTTTTTTCCCCCTTCTGTTTCTAAAACTTCCTTCTGGAAAATGTGAAAACTATACAAAAGTATAAAGAAGAAAATGAAAATAATCTATAATCATCCTACCAACTAAAATTTTTAGATCTTCACACTCAAAGCTGTGCGCATGAGCACTGGTCTCCTAAACAGAACCCTATTCTGTACAAAGGATAACACTGTGGTTCAGTCTTCAGTACAGTTCTCCCAAAACTGAAAATAAACATTGTGGTCATTTTCATGTTTGTTCAGCCAACACTGGTTTGCTTCCCTTTTCCAGTTAATTTGCTCTTGTTTGTAACCCCTAAAGATGTGGGTATTTCCTAAGAAGAATCTCTGAATCACAGTACAATTATAAAAATCATAAAGTGGGCCGGGCGCGGTGGCTCAAGCCTGTAATCCCAGCACTTTGGGAGGCCGAGACGGGTGGATCACAAGGTCAGGAGATCGAGACCATCCTGGCTAACACGGTGAAACCCCGTCTCTACTAAAAAATACAAAATCTAGCCAGGCGAGGTGGCGGGCGCCTGTAGTCCCAGCTACTCGGGAGGCTGAGGCAGGAGAATGGCATGAACCCGGGAGGCGGAGCTTGCAGTGAGCTGAGATCTGGCCAGTGCGCTCCAGCTTGGGTGACAGAGCGAGACTCCGTCTCAAAAAACAAACAAAAAAAAAATCAGAAAGTGACAGCCTTATGGTACTGTGATCTAAGGGACAGACACAATTCCAGTTTCAAGGGCATATTCCAGATTCCCTGCCATATCCCCAGTGCCTGGGGTAAGTAATACATTCCACACAGCGGTCTCAGTAAGTGAACGGATGCAATGGAGGAAGAGCAGTTCCCAAAAGGAAAACCCCAGAGGAATGGGGAATGGTTGTAGGGCGGCCAAACCAGCAGATGATCTTCCTCTCCACCTGCGGGAGCAGACGCTCCAGGAGGGAAGCCAAAGAATCCCAACTGTTACCAAGATTCCCCAGGTGATGCCGACTCACAGCCAGGTTTAAGAATCACCGTCTGGGGAATAGATATAACCAGACACAAACACAGCATTTCCCCAGAAGCTTCTTCCAGATCTGCCTTTCACAAGAGAAGAAGAAAAAGTGTTGCATGCTGGGGGACTGGGGACAGGCGGGATCAGACCTGGGAGGGCTCGCAGTGGAGGGAGCAGCAGACGGGCTTACGGGGAGCAAGCGCCAGGCTCAGCACAGAAGGGTCTTGTGCAAGCCTTCATGATGGAGGTGAGGCAGGCCCTAGCATCAAGCCCTCCATCGGCTCACATTCAGATGTGATCAGGAGCCGGGGCTGCACTGAGCAGGGAACTTGGGATCTCCAGTTCCCTGGATTTCCAGTCGCCCCAAATCTCAGATGACAAACATACATCCAATGATCGAGCCCTGTCAGCTCTTTCTTCTCCTTACTATGCAGATAAAGAAACCAAAGCTGTTACTCACTTGGCCAAGGTCACAGAGCTAGCTGGTAGTAGAACTGGGATCAATCCTAGGCTTTTTATTTCCAAGTCCTATCTTGAACTGTAGAGCACTATCCAGCCTCAGGAAGGAAAAGTAAGAATGACAATGATGATGATGATGAAAACTAATACTGTGAGTGCTTACTGTGTATCAGGCTCGGACTAAGTCCTTCACCTAAGTTTATCTAATGTTCTGAACCACACCCTGAAGCAAAAGCCTTTAGCATCCTCATTCTACATGTGAGAAAACCGCACCCCGAGAGTGAGGTGATGAGTCCGAGGTCACACAGCTAGCAATCGGCAGAGCTCTGAATCCAGTCAATGTGGTCATGTTCTTTTTTTTTTTTTAGATGGAGTATTGTTCTGTCACCCAGGCTGGAGTGCAGTGGCGCAATCTTGACTCACTGCAACCTCTGCCTCCCGGGTTCAAGCAATTCTCCTGCCTCAGCCTCCCGGGTAGCTGGGACTACAGGAATGCACCACCACGCCCAGGTAATTTTTGTATTTTTAGTAGAGACAGGGTTTCACCATTTTGGCCAGGATGGTTTCAATCTCTTGACCTCATGATCCGCCTGCCTTGGCCTCCCAAAGTGCTGGGATTACAGGTGTGAGCCACCGCGTCCGGCCAATGTGGCCATGTTCTTAACCATGACATGATGTTGCTTCACATGAGAGAAGGGAAATGTACCCTAGGCCAGGACAGCTAGGGAGTGGGTCTTCCAGGCTTCCTAGAGTCCCCTCTCTACCATTTTTTTGTTTGTTTGTTTTGAGACAGAGTGTCGCTCTTGTCTCCCAGGTTGGAATGCAATGGTGCAATCTCAGCTCACTGCAACCTCCGCCTCCCAGGTTCAAGCAATTCTCCTGCCTCAGCCTCCTGAGTAGCTGGGATTACAGGCCCACACCACCACACCTGGCTAATTTTGTATTTTTAGTCGCGATGGAGTTTCACCATGCTGGCCAGGCTGGTCTTGAACTCCTGACCTTAGGTGATCCGCCCACCTCAGTCTCCCAAAGTGCTGGAATTACAGGTGTGAGCCACCACGCCTGGCCTTAGAGTACCCTTTGAATAAAAACTGTGCACGTACACAGGCACGGGTGGGATGGCCATGCTTATTCTCCAGCCAAAGCTTCCTGGCTGAGAGGTGACCATCTGTGGTTGAGAACCGTAAACTCCACAAAGGAAGGGGTAACGGGGCAGCCAAATGCCTGGAGAAACCCAAAGAGGGGAGGAAGCAGAGAGAAAGAAGAGGCAGAGATGGGAGATGGAGACAGAAAATCGCCTAGGCCTCGGGCCTATCGATCCTGATGCCAGGAGACAAGTGCCAGTCCTAGGCTTCAGGAGGCATCTCACAATTCTTTGAGGCTTAGGTGGGTCTAAGATGGGTTTCCGTTATTTTCAACCAAAAGAACCAAGGCTAAGAAGCTGCCACTTGGCTCCTTCTCTGATGCCATCTCCTGCCATTCTCCCCCACTGCCCTCCTGCCACAGTGGCATCTGTGAATTGCTGGGAACAAGCTCTGCAAGCTCCAGCTTTGGGCCTTTGCATCCATGGTTCTGTCTGGAATGCACCTTCCATGGCTGGCTTCTTATCTATCAGGACGTGACTCAAAGGTGACCTCTTTAGAGGCCTGCCCTGGTCACTTCTGATAAAACAGTAGCCTCCCTCAATCTCTAGCCCTTCCCCAGATCTGTTTTCTTCATAGAACTTCTCACTACATAACATTTTATCATGTATCTGTTTGTTTAGGGTCCACCTGCCTTCCAGAATGTCAGCTCCAAGAGCATGGGGGCCGTGTCTGTCCTGAGCCCTAACTGTAGCCCCAGCACTTGTGTGCCATGGCGTAGGTGCCCAGGAAATACCCAGGTGGTATCTGCCCACCCACATTCTAGGCACACCTCCTGGGAATTGTATCCCTGCCCTCAGAAACAGAGGAACAATGACTAATACGCATGTGAGTGTTTACTATGCGCCAACCACTCTTTTTTTTTTTTTTTAAGACCGGATCTCACTTTGCTGCCCAGGCTGGAGTGCAGTCGTACCATCACAGCTCACTGCAGCCTTGACCTTCCTGGGCTCAGGTGATCCTCCCACCTCAGCCTCCCGAGTAACTGGGACGACAGGTGCACGCCACCATGCCCAGTCAATTTTTGTATTTTTTGTGGATACAAGGTTTCATCATGTCGCCCAGGCTGGGCTCTTCTCAGCACTTTACACAAACCAATTTAATTCACTGCGAGGTTTTTTTCCCCCAGGATGAATTAATAGCCCCAGAACATTGCCTACTGCTGCTTGTTCTCAGTTGTGCTTGATGCCAGCGTCTTCCCTGGTCTGGCCCAGCCATGGGGACAGAGGAGTCTTTCATGACACTTCCACTGCCTAAGTGGCCACCATTAACTTAAGGGGATTCGGAAATATCCTGGTCCCTGCCTAGCCAGGGCCCCATAGAGGGGGCTCCTGCAGGATCAGACATCTGATACGTCCACGCCTGCCAGCAGCCTCCATTGGCATCTAACATTGCCACAGAAGTCCCGGCCAGGGCAGAGGCAGAGAACAGGAGTAAAACAGAGAACGCCAGCATGGGGCAAATGCTGCAGGCAATTACGAGTGGACAAAAGGGAGATTTGGCAAGAAACTGCAGGAAAAACTGCTGAAAACATATTACAAATAGGGAGCTGGTTATTAAATAAATCTGCAATATTTCCAGCCAGGCTCTGCCCCATCCAAGCTGTGAAATGTCACGCAGGAAACGACACCTCTTTGTGCTTCGGTTTTCTTACTGTGAATGGGAATATTATCAATCTGCTTCATTGAGTTACGGCAGGAGACTGAAAGGTAAACTTGACAGATGAGGGCCTGGCTCCTAGTAAGCTTGAGTTTCATATTAGTGGGAAAGAATGGATTATTTAGTCAGTAGGGATAGGGACAACTCGTTGACTATCGAGGTGGGGGAGTTGGATTTTTTTTTTTTTTTTTTTTTGAGACAGAGTCTCACTCTGTCGCCCAGGCTGGAGTGCAGTGGTGCGATCTCGGCTCACTGCAACCTCTGCCTCCCGGGTTCAAGCGATTCTCCTGCCTCAGCCTCCCCGGTAGCTGGGATTACAGGCACCTGCCACCACGCCTGGCTAATTTTTGTATTTTTAGGAGAGACAGGGTTTCACCATATTGGCCAGACTGGTCTCGAACTCCTGACCTCAGGTGATCCTCCCGCCTTGGCCTCCCAAAGTGCTGGGATTACAGGTGTGAGCCACCGTGCCCAGCCACAAGTCTTTAAAAACAGACACTTTGTTTCAGGAATTGCAACTCTAGGACTTTGTCACAAGAAAAACTTCATAAGCAAACAAAGGATTTTTGTGTGTGAGATGTTCAGAGTTCCAATAATGAAAGATGGCAACAGCCAGTATGTTCAACAACAGGGAACAAATAGAGTGGAACGCTGTGTAGCCATTAAAAAGAATGCCACAGACCTTGACCCACAGACATGGCGGGGATCTCTAAGCTAGACTACTCAAGTGTAATCTGCAGGATGGCATACCTAGAGTATGTCTATAAAACGAACAGTGGTACTCACACAGATCTGTAATAAAAAAATAGCTGGCTGGGCGCGGTGGCTCACGCCTGTAATTCTAGCACTTTGGGAGGCTGAGGCGGACAGACTGCTGAGCTCAGGAATTCGAGACCAGTCTGGGCAAAACGGTGAAACCCCGTCTCTACAAAAAATACAAAAAAAATTAGCCAGGCATGGTGGTACACACCTGTAGTCCCAGCTACCGGGAGGCTGAAGCAGGAGAATCACTTGAACCTGGGAGGTGGAAGTTACAGTGAGCTGTGATTGTGCCACTGCACTCCAGCCTGGATGACAGCAAGACTCCATCTCAAAAACAAACAAACAAACAAAAAAAAACGTAAGACATGAGTACAGTCTCTGACTTGCAATTTTTTGACTTTACTATGGTGCAAATGGCTGCAATTTCAATGTAATTTGAATTCTGAACTTTTTCCAGGCCAGCAATAAGCAGTACATGAGATACTCAGCACTTTACTATGAAATAGGCTTTGTGTTAGATGATTTTCCCCCAACTATAGGCTAATGCAGGTGTTCTGAGCACATTTAAGGAAGGCTAGGCTAAGCTGTGATGTTTGGAAGGTGAGGTGTATTGAATGCATTTATTTATTTATTTATTTATTTATTTATGAATGAGATGGAGTCTCGCTCTATCACCCAGGCTGGAGTGCAGTGGCAACAATCTCGGCTCACTCAACCTCCGCCTCCCGGGCTCAAGTGATTCTCCTGGCTTAGTCTCCCGAGTAGCTGGGATTACTGGGACCCGCCACCACGCCCAGCTAATTTGTACTTTCAGTAGAGATGGGGTTTCACCATGTTGGCCAGGCTGGTCTCGAACTCCTGACCTCAAGTGATCTGCCTGCCTCAGCCTCCCAAAGTGCTGGGATGACAGCTGTGAATGCATTTTTGACTTAAGGGTAATTTCAATGTATAAGGGGTTCATTAGAATATAACCCCATCGAGGACCACCTGTGCTTATCACATGCCAGGCACTACTCTAACTTTCACATATTGATACATTAACAGGGTAAATCCTTAAAAGCCTATGAGGTTGGGACCATCACCATGATTTTAAAGATGGAGAAATCAAGGCACAGAGAGATTAAGTAAAAGCCCAAGTTCACACAGTCAGTACATAGCAATACTAGGACTTGAACCCAGGTACTCTGGCTCTTAACAAATAATCCACCGCACAGACCGAGACCTGGAAGTGTGCACTTAATATGCATCTGGGCAGGACCTGGGGGCAAAGCCAGGCCACTGGGTCGAGACAATGAAGCAGATCTTCATGCTTTCTGTTTTTGTTTTTTGTTTGTTTGTTTGTTTTTTGAGATGGAGTCTCACTCTGTCACCCAGGCTGGAGTGCAGTGGCACAATCTCAGCTCACTGCAACCTCTACCTCCTGGGTTCAAGCGATTCTCCTGTCTCAGCTTTCCAAGTAGCTGGGATTACAGGCGCACGCCTCTGCACCTGGTAAATTTTTTAATTTTTAGTAGAGATGCAGTTTCACCATGTTGGCCAGGTTGGTCTCAGACTCCTGACCTCAGATGATCTGCCCGCCTTGGCTTCCCAAAGTGCTGGGATTACAGGTGTGAGCCACCATGTCTGGCCCATGCTCTCTCTACATACTGCTCTGCTGTTGGAACGGCTTATAGCCAGCGTGTGGCTTCTGTACATTTTAAAGCAGTAAATATTTTTTTAAAACACTTTAAAAAAATTCATCAACATACAATTCTTGTCATGGGGCCTAAACACAAGCAGAGGCAGCACCAAACTCAACACCACTTTTCACAGGAGACCATGCTAAGAGGAGGAGGTCACACCTTTTCTTAGAGGTCACCAAGTAAAGTCATTTGGCTGGCTGAGGCATCACATACAACACACACCCTGTGGGTGGTGAGCTCCCTTTACAGGTGGAGTCCTGGAGAAGGTGATAAGGAGGATTTGATGGGTGAGAACACTTTCGACCCAATAAGTTAAGTAGGCTCTGGGCTCAAAGTCTAGGGCCTAGATGTACAGCTTAACTGGGTCACGTGTAAAGTTGTCAGCAATCGTAAAGTCCCCATTTTCTGCCCTGTAATAATTACTGTCATAAAAGGTGTGTTGGAATCCAGGTTAGTGGGAATGGTGGAAAGGCCACTGATGTGGATTTGATCCCCTCCTGACTTCATAAATGTACCACACTGACATTTGGCTCCTCCTGGACAGAGGCTGTGTCAATGTCATGAATTAACGGCTGTGGTTGGAGTGAGGGAGAAGAAGGGAGCATGGTCGGACTATGGGTGGGGCTACCCAGGTTCCAATCCAGCCCCAACAGCCTATGCGACAAGGACCAAGGACTTCACTTCTCCGGGCCTCAGTTCCTTCGGGGGTGAAATGGGAATTAAGAATCTACTATATGGGGGCTAGACAAGACGTGTGTAGTAGAAAACCTCAGCTCTTTGCCAGGCCCAGTGGCTCATGCCTAGAATCCCAGCAACTTTGGGAGGCCAAGGCAGGAGGATCACTTGGGGTCAGGAGTTTGATACCAGCTTGGGCAACATAGCAAGACCCTGTCTCTACAAAAAAAAAAAAAGAGAGAGAGAGAGAGGCTGGGTGCAGTGGCTCATGTGTCTAATCCCAGCACTTTGGGAGGCCAAGGCAGAAGGATCACTGGAGGCCAGGAGTTCCAGACCAGCCTGTTGAACACAGCAAAACCTGCCTCTACTAACAATACAAAAATGAGCCAGGTGTAGTGGCATACACCTGCAGTCCCAGCTACTCAGGAGGTTGAGGCACCAGAATCGCTTGAACCTGGGAAGAGGAGATTGCAGTGAGTCGAGATTACTGCCACTGCACTCCAGCCTGGGCAACAGAGACCATCTCAAAAAAAAAAAAAAAAAAAAAAAAAACGGAAAGAACGAAAGAAAACCTCAGCCCATGTTAAAGGGGACTGGGGCTATCCTTACTACCACAAAATCCTGCAGACCAAAGCCTGAACCCGCTGGTAAAACCTTTCAGCCGACTCACCACCCACCATGGCCAATCCCTAAACAAGTTCTGTTGGGCCACCCATTTCTTGTACCCGGTGCCACCACTCTCATCCGGGACTTTACTTCTCTCCTCACGCAGTACAGGCTGCCCCTCACTGCCCTACTTCCACTCCCACCTTCAATCTATGCTCCTCGCAGTAGCCAGAGGACATGGGAGGACACTCTGAATCAACCCACACCCTCACCAGGCTCCCCCACTTGCCTGCCCTCCCCCTTCTCTTCACCCCACACTCCACATGTCAAACTCATTCCAGCCTCAGTGCCTTTGCACCTGCTGTTCCCTCTGCTGGGAAAGCTCTTCCCTGATCTTTCACAAGGCTGGCACCTTTGCATACCACTCCACTCTCAGCTGGCATGTCACCACCCTGGGGAGGCTCTCCCCCAACCACCCCAGTTGTCCAGCCTCCCACAATCCCTTCCAGTTCCAGGTGCATCTCTCTCACCATTCTGCTTTCCTGACTCCACAGCATTATTCATCCCCATCTGGAATTATCTTGTTAATCTGTTTACTTCTTCCTTGACTGTGTCCCCCAACCTAAACAATCAACTCCAGGAGGACGAGCGGGCTCTGTCCCCAGCACTGGAAGCATATGCGAAGTTCAGTAAATATTTGCTGAATGGAGAAGTTAACAATGGAATGAATGAATGAGTTTGCACATCACTGAACAATAAATCCTCTGCCCCCAGAAGGAATGTGCTGTAATCTCTAGCAGCAAAGAGGCCCTTAGATATCGTGCAATATAATGAATAACTGATCCCAAAGCATCTAAATGATTTCAAGCGTGCTACTGCTCTCAAGAATTTATGACTCAGACAACAATGGCTGGGGTCAGAGCTCGCCCCTGGCCAGGTTACCAGGGCTTGCCTCTGCAATGGAGCAGAGCCCTTTATTGTTCTTTTGTCTAGGAATGGAGTTTCAGATCAGAAGAAATCCAAATACTCAAAAACCTCTTGCCCTAAGCATAAAGGACTAATTTCTTGGCGCAGAGCAGGAAGTCACCAAAGACTAAAGGTCTGACAATGCCTGACAGGGGAAAGAGAGAGAAAGATGGGAATGTCAACAGTCTCATTACTCTGACAAACACCCACAAGGCCCCACCCGGTCAAAGGTAAGGCCTGCAGCAGCCGTGCCCACACAATGAGACGACTGGACTGGTTCATCTGTTTATTGGCAAGCTCAGGACAGGGTATGAGCAGCGGTGGAGACCGGCAAATGTCAAATGAATAAAAACAGAAAAACAAAGAAGATTTTAATCTCTGCAGGGGAAAAAAAAAACACAACAGATTAGAAACCACCAGCCCAACTGTTCAATTGTCATTTCTAAGGCAAACAAAAGTTCAAAAGAGCCAGTACCCTCGGGATAACTGAATAATAGATGAGAGGGGCAGGTTCTCTCTAGAGGAATAGTCTAATAAATGAAGAGGTGAACAGAATTACAACGGCATAATTTTTGTACACCCCAAATGAAGTAATGGCTCTGAGCAATGGTCATCCACAGTCACTAATGCCACAGAACACAGAAAGGGGCCACCAGTTTTCCATACCTAATGGACATACACAGCAACACCTAGGAAGATGGCTAGCCCTCCCTGCCAAAAAAGAGAGAGAGAGAGAGTGTGCGCGTGTGTGCGTGTGTGTGTGTGTGCATCTCAAACATGAAACTCACCTACTCTGCAAATCCAATGATTCATTTATAGGAAACAAAGAGATAGAAGAATAAGTTAAACACTGCAACAGGGATATGATCAGTCAGATCCAGGCCTGATCATATACAGGACAAATGACATGGCTTTTCTCAACAAACAAACTGCAAGAGAAAACAAAGAAAAAACAAGCCAGGTGTGGTGGCTCACTCCTGCAATCCCAGCACTTTAGGAAGCTGAAGTGGGAGGATCATTTGAGATCAGGAGTTTGAGACCAGCCTGGCCAACACGGTGAAACCCCATCTCTACTAAAAATACAAAAAAATTAGCTGGGCGTGGTGGTACATGCCTACAATCCCAGCTACTAGGGAGGCTGAGGTGGAGAATTGCCTGAACCTGGGAGACCGATGTTGCAGTGAGCTGGAGGGAGGGAGAAGCCATAGATTAAATGAGGCTTCACGAGCAGATGAACCAAATCCAATGGTGAACCCGGTTGGGTCCCGATTGGAACAAACCAATTCTAGAAATATATTTATGAGATGATCTGAGATGTTAACACTGTGTGGATACCAGATGATATAAGCAATTAATGTTAATTATTGTCATGATTAAAATGGTCTTGCCATATGTCTTTAAAGAATACTTATCTTGCAGATACTCAACTATTTAGCTTTAAAATAATACAGTAGGGGGTGGATGGTGGTGGATATAGAAGAAAACAGAGTGGTTGTGAGTTAGTAAGAGGTAAAGCAATTTTTTTTTTTTTTTTTTTTTAAGGCAGGGTCTTGCCCCGCCACCCAGGCTGGAATGCAGCGGTGCAATCACGGCTCACTGCAGCCCTGACCTCCTGGGCTCAAGCAATCTTCCTGCCTCAGCCTCCCAAAGTGCTGGGATTGCAGTTGAGAGCCTCTAGGCCCAGCCCTCCTTTATTTTTTCTTCACACCTCTTTATCTCTGACTCACTAAGTAACTGACTTGCTTACTATCTAGCTGCTGTTTTAAAATACAAGCTCTGCGAGGGTGGAGACCTCGTTTGCTTTTCTATTACTCTCTTCCCAGCTCCCAGAATAGTGCCTGTACAAAACAGGTACTCCATAAATATCTGTGTAATTAATCAAAGAACCAAAAGTGGGGGGGTGGGCATCATCTACAGTACCATTCTGGTGTCTGATGGCTCCTTTCAGCTCCGCTATCAGGGAACACCTCAGAACTAGTAACATTACCGGCTGCCTACTCCAATACTGAGTCTCCCCTTTTAACTTAGCAATCAAATCTAAATTTTAGCTAAGAATAAGGCCATGGGAAATAAAACTACCTTTCCCAGGTTCCCCTGCAGCTACATATAGTAGTGAGATTAAATTCTGGGCAAAGGTGTAAGGAGACTTGCTGTGTACAACTTAAGTCTCCTTTCATCTTTCTTGCCTCCTGGGCATAATGGCTGGAGCTTGGGCAGCCGTCTCATACCATGAGGTGGCAGGATAAGGGTGGTGGAGCCAGAAGGTGGGAGCAGCCTGGGTCCCTGATGAGAACATAGGCCTTGCCTGTCTATTACGGGGCTCCTTCATATGAGAGAGCAATAAGTTATTTTGCTTAGGCCACTGTCACTTTGTTGAAACTAAATTACATGCAGTTGAAACTAATCTTTTTTTTCTTTTATTTTTTTATTTTTATTTTTTGAGATGGAGTCTCGCTCTGTTGCCTAGTGCATGGTGGGATCTCAGTTCACTGCAGCCTCCACTCCTGGATTCAAGCAATTCTCCTACCTCAGCCTCTTGAGTAGCTGGGATTACAGGTGTGCGCCACCATAGCCAGCCTGCAGTTGAAACTAATCCTAACAGATATATCTGAGACCAAAATGCCACAGCACAGTGGGTGGAACAGATATAGTCATATATCTGTACTAACATACACAAATGCCCAGAAGTTGAGGACTGTTTCAAAGAGTGAATCACTGTGGGCTGGGGTACACAAAAGGTATCATGGAATTCGGGGGAGAATAGCAGGGGAGAGAAAACAACCATAGAAAGGATGACCTGAGGATCATAAACTTTCATTACGTTAAATAGGCTGCCACCCCAGGATTAGCAGCCACAGTACATAAAGAACACCTACAATTCAATAGGAAAAAAGCAAAAGTGGCCAGGCACTATGCCTCACGCCTGTAATCCCAGAACTGTGGAAGGCTAAGGCAGGCGGATCACCTGTGCTCAGGAGTTTGAGACCAGCCTGGCCAACATGATGAAATCCTATCTCTACTAAAAATACAAAAATTAGCTGGGTGTGGTGGTAGGTGCCTGTAATCCAACTACTCGTGAGGCTGAGGCAGGAGAATTGCTTGAACCCAGCAGGTGCAGGTTGTGGTGAGCCAAAATCGCACTACTGCACCCCAGCCTGGGCGACAAGAGTAAAATTCCATCTAAAAAAAAAGAAAAAGAAAAAGGAAAAGAAGCAGAAGTGATGAGCAAGCAATATCCAGAAGGAGAAACATGAATGAAAAGATATTCTGCCTTACTAGTCTTCAGGGGTAAATTAACCACAACAAGATTTCATTTCCTATGCATTAGGCTGGCAAAAGTAAAAAAGCTTTACAAAACCAAATGTGACAAGGACACTGAATAAAAGAAACTCATCCTTGGTGGGATGTTTAACAAGCAGCTCAATAATATCTGGCAAAGTTAAAGATGATCACAACCTACAATCCAGAAATTTCATGTCCAGTACATACCTAAAAGAAATGCCTGCCCATGTGCACCAGGAAGTAAGTGTAACAACATTCACAGCAGCCTGTGAACAGCAAAATATCTGAAAACAAAATGTCCATTGGTATGGAAATGCCTAAAACAAAAACATGGTATACCCAGCCAGTGGAATACTCACATGGCAGTAGATAAAAATGCATGAGTCACAGCGGTACCAATCTAAATCAATGTCAGAATCATAATATTAGGTGAAAAGTGCAAGACTCAGAAGACTATGTACAGTATATCTTTTTTTTTTTTTTTGAGGTGGAGTCTCGCTCTGTCGCCCAGGCTGGAGTGCAGTGGCATGATCTCAGCTCAGTGCAACCTCCACCTCCTGCGTTCAAGCAATTCTCCTGCCTCAGCCTCCTGAGTAGCTGGGACTACAGGTGCGCACCACCATGCCTAGCTAATTTTGTCATATTTTTAACAGAGACGGGGTTTCACCATGTTGGCCAGATGGTCTCAATCTCTTAACCTCGTGATCCACCCACTTTAGCCTCCCAAAGTGCTAGGATTACAGGCGTGAGCCACTGCGCCCAGCCTTTTTTATTTTATTTTTATTTTTTTGAGACAGGGTTTCACTCTGTCACCTCGGCTACAGTGCAGGGGCACGAACAAGACTCACTGCAACCTCAACCTCCTGAGCTCAAGCAATCCTTCCTCCTAAGGCCCCCAAGTAGCTGGCACCACAAGTGCATGCCACCATACCTGGCTAATTTTTAAAAATTTTTTGTAGCAATGAGGTCTTGCCATGTTGCCCAGGCTGGTCTCAAACTCCTTGGCTCAAGAAATCCTGCTGCCTCTGCCTCCCAAAGTGCTGGGATTACATGCACGAGCCACCACACTCAGCCATATTTTGATAAAGTTCAAAAATCATTCTTTTAAAGACAAAGAATAATAAAAAATTCAAGATGGTAGTCACTTCTGAGAGTAGGCAAGAAAGTGAATGGGAAGTACCACATAGGTACATGTAAGTTACTGGTAATATTCAAGTTCTTGGGCAAACAGTGGGCTAATGGCTGTTCATTACGATAGACAAATATTATTTCACAGACCAAAAATGCCAGTGTATCATGCACCACGCATTATAATTAATCCAATTCTGTGTGTCCAAAGGCCATCTTTAAAAAGTGAATACAGGCTAGGTATGGTGGCTCATGCCTGTAATGCCAATGCTTCGGGAGGCCAACACAGGAGAATCACTTGAGCCCAGGAGTCTGAAACCAGTCTGGGCAACACAGCAGGATCCCATCTCTACAAAATGAAAAAAAGTAGCCAAACAACCATTCTATTCCAGCCTAAGCGTCACAGTGAGACCCAGACTCTAAAAAGATTTTTTAAATTAATGCATTTAGAAAGAGGTGAGGAAGAATCTCTACTAGGTTACTGACAGATAAGACCAATGAGGCAGGAAGTAGGAGTGGAGAGGATGGAGTAGTAAGTGGTTTTTGTTTCATGTTTTATTCTGCTGTCAATTACATATTCATTTCAACAAGAAATGTTTCCTGTAATCAACCAAAGCAGTATAGTCAAATGGTTCAGTATACGCCTCCAGAGCCAGACCAGGAGAGACTGCATCTCAACTCCACCATGCCCTCGTCAGAGGAAATATGGCAAGCTACTGAACCTCTCTGTGCCTGTTTCTGCCTCTGAGAAGAGGGGGTGATAGCAGTGCCCACTTCATAAGGCCACTGTGAAGATTCACTGAGTTAGCTTACGAAAAGTATTCATAACAGTTCCTCTACACAAGGTAAGCCCTTAAAGAGACTGGCTACTATTCTTATTATTAGACTAACTTCAAACACTGATATGAGAGAGGTGAGCTCAGCAATGATCTGGTCAAGGTCTGCAAAAAACCCTGCACACTCTTAGTCTCTGGGAGAAGCTCAGTGCCCTGCCCATGCCAGGAATTTACTAAACAGTTGATAAATGAATGTATGCTGACTCCGTTTACCCACCACTTCTGTGGCTGTCTGGATAAAGCATTGGCAGGTACGTGCCCAACATGTCCACTCTCCATCTTCTTCCTTATTGACCCTTTGCTCAGGGTGGCAATGAGCCCAACTGAAAAACTGCAGATGTCCTTGCAGCAAGGAGTGGCTATGTCACAAAGTTCTAGCCAAACAGTCACAAGCAGAAGTCTGCCAAGGATTTCAGGCAAGGCTTTGGTTTCCTGATACAGGTGCTGTCTCCTTTCCTTAGAGCCCTGCTTCTGCCTGCCCATCACAAGGATATCAGGCTGGAGGTGGAGCAACCATTTTATGAATAAGAGGCTAGGGATGGTGACACAGATAAGGAGGGACCTGGAGCAGCAGAGAGAGGGTGAGCACCACCTTAGCCTGCTGAGCTCTGTACTTCTTACTTGAGAAAATAAACCCTGTGGTAGCCTGGATAGAAAGATGCCCCCAATGGACCACACCTCCTGGAACTTGTTTTGTGATACTCCTCCCATACTGAATCTGGGCTGACTCTTCAACTCACATTAACTAACAGAATGAAGTAGAAGTGATGTGGGGTCAGTTCTTAAATCTATGCCTTAAGAAGGCTCCCAAAGTCCTTGGCTGCCGTGTTATAAGTCCAGCTACAGGCTGGCCAGGCCACATGAAAGAAGAGGTCCCAAGACTATGGACAGAAATGGACCCAGTCATTCCCAAGGTGCCATTTCAGTAAAGCAATTTTGAATGTTCCAGCCCCATCCACCCTCTGACTGTAGACACATAACAGACCCCAAGCAAGACAAGCAGAAGAACCATCCTGCTGACCCCAGTCAAATGCAGGTTCACAAGAAATAAGAAACTGCTGCCATTTTAAGGCCTTAAGTTTGGGGGTGGTTTGTGGTGCAGCAATAGATAACTAGAACAAACCTCTATCTGAGTACAACACTGTACAAGTTTCCAGAAGACAAGCACAGTCCCTAACTAAAGTGCCACCTGAAAAAGAAACACACAATCGATCACAAATTCCAACAAAAATCTCTTGCACATTCTGATTTCCAACCAAGACTGTTAATACGAAAAAACATGAACTGTCCTTTCACTCTTATTTCATAATAAGTACATTAAACACAACTAATCTGGCTAAGTGCAATGAATCTATTAATTATCCTAAAATGAAAAGCATTTAAATTGCTTTTTGTTCAACACCGTGCTGGATCTTT
>NW_016804830.1:1801102-1809218 GCF_001698545.2 Rhinopithecus bieti
TTTTTTTTTTTTTTTTTTTTTTTTTTTTGGTGAGAACCCTTCAAAAATACATCTTCTATCTGGACGAGAGGCATCATTATACTACTGTTATTTCATATTCATTCTCAAAGGCCTAGAGCTTAAAAAGGTGGCCAAACAGGTCAGACGCCTGCAATCTAATTAAAGAAGGCTATCAATAAAAATAATAATTTGGAGTCTAAAGATGGCGGCCTCAGCAGCGAGGGGTGCTGTGGCGCTGCGTAAAAATATCGATCGGTCGGTTGCTTTTGTGAGAAAAATTCCTTGGACTGCGGCGTCGAGTCAGCTGAAAGAATACTTTGCACAGTTTGGCCATGTAAAAAGGTGTATTGTACCTTTTGACAAGGAGACTGGCTTTCACAGAGGTTTGGGTTGGGTTCAGTTTTCTTCAGAAGAAGAACTTCAGAATGCACTACAACAGGAATATCATATTATAGATGGAGCAAAGGTCCAGGTTCAAGCTAAAAGGCCAAAAGTTCTGCAAACATCTGTTGATGAAGAGAAAGATTTTTGAGACCGCAGCCTATTAATAAAGTTAACATAACTGAGAAAAAATAATAATAATAATAATTTGAGGGGAGAAAAAACTCTAGAAGCAAAGGGAATGCCCATCAGTGATGTCTTGGCCAAATCAATTATGTTGCATCCACACCACTGTGTGTTATGTAGCCACTAAAAAGAATAAATCTGAGCACTACGCAAGGACTCGGAGGCATTTCCACATGGCACTGCTACGTGAGAAGCGCAAAATGCAAGAAAATAAGTGTAATATTATCTCCTATAGGATTATATAACCATGGAGAAGAATGTCGAAAGATACATACAGTCCTTGATTGTTACCATGGGTGAAGGATTGCGGGAGGATGCTGACATGGGGTGGAGTGGGGGGTGGCACAAAAAAGGGACAGACCGTGAATATTAAAAAGGGGCTTGAAAGTAATTCATATAAAGAATTATCTTTTTAAAATCTAATTTGCTGGGTGCTATCTTATGCGCCAGGCACAGTGCTGAGTCACCTGATCTCACTTTGACTTCTCGTTTAATCATCTATTAATTATCCCCATTTTCCAGATAAGGAACCTGTGGCCCAGAGAAGTAGTGTACCCATAGGGTTGGGGCTCAGGTATTATATGAAATAAGTGTAATAGGAGGGTCCCCAACTCAACCCCAAACTCCCGCACTGGGAGCTCAAGGGACATACGTGTTAAATGTTGTAGAAGAGCTTCCCTCCTGCTCTGCACATTCTTAAAATAGCAGCAGGTCCTGACGTGTGATGATGTATGCTACAGCGGCACGAAGTCCATCAGCACCTCGGTCCCCTGGTGCCTCATGCTGGGAGAAATCCAAGAGGGCCACTGACCTCACTCCACGGAGCTCAGGGAAGCCCTGCCCAGGATATTTTTACAGAATCAATTGCTGACACCAGGAGCTAGAAAATAGATGAGGATGTGTGAGCTATTACACGGTCAGATTCTTCGAGCTCACCATTTAATTAAAACTTGTTCAGCCCCAGAGCAAGAATTATTGCCCATTAAAGCAGGGGAGATGGCTCAACTGTGCCTGGCTGGTTAATTGCTACTTCCCAGGCATTCCCTGGCCTCCCCCTGCAGGAACAGCAAGCAGGAGCTGGAGATATATATGGGATGTGTGTATATGGGTGGTGTCTTCCACACAGCCTTTTCCACCTAAATGAATCTGACATCCTCTCCACTTACTAGGCCAAGCTTTCCTATTCCATGCCACAGGCACCCAGGCTGCCCGGATGAGTCACTACCAGGCCTGCGCTGCACAAACTGCAGGGGTTGTGGGACAGGAAGCCAGAGGGCTGGATGCTGCAGGCAGGTGCCAGGGAGCCGCTGGGTGACCAGAGGGAGGCATCTGCGCATGCCGCCTCACCCACGGCCACAGGTTCCTGGAAAAGCTGACACCCTCCTCAAACTCCAAACGAGGCTGGCCACCCATCCTTCAACCATGTTGCACCTGATAAAAATTCATTCATATCATAATTTAGCCCACATCTACCATGTGCCAGGAACGGTTCTACAAGGATGGACACAAACGTGCCTGTGCTTCTACGGAGCCTAGAGCTGGGAAGCAGAGCACACACAAAACATGTCGAGTGGAAATAAATGCTATGAAGAAAAGTAAAGCAAAGAGTAAGGGCGAGGGTGAGGGAGAAGGTGCAATTTAATAAGGAGAGAGGCCTCATGGAGAAGGTGACATCAGAACAGAGACTTGAAAGAGGGAGGGAAGGAGGGAGGCGGCACTGGGGATTCTAGGGGAAGTGTTCCAGGCAGAGGGAACAGCCAGGGCAAAGTCTCTGAGGGAGGACAGTGGGAGGCCAGTGTAGCTAGGGTACAGCAAGCAAGCAGCTGAGAGGTCAGAGATAAGGTCACACAGGGAAAATGGGGGCCTGGGGTTGGGGTGGCGACACTTGAGCACCGCTCAGTGACCAGGCTTGAAGCACTTTACATAGATGACTCACTGGGCACTGCTGCTAGTTCTCATTTCACAAGAAGAGGAAACTGAGGCCCAGAGAGGAAAGGGGACTCAGGCGAGACCACGGAGCTCGTCTACACCAGGCTGGGATCGCCCCCAGCCCCCCGGCACAGAAGTCTGCATCCAGCAGGAGCTCAGCTCACTAAAAGAGTCACCGATTCCTTCTCTTGGGAGAAATGTCCTCCATTTTTCTCAGTCCCTCAACACCCGGCCCACTCTTTCTTCACAGTTAGGAGCAGACAGGTAAACATTTCAGGGAGAAAAGGGGGGAAAAAAAAGAAAACCAAAAAAAAAAAAAACAACTGTCTAACTCCGGAGAGGAAGAAACATGATTAACTTTCTTGGCAAGTCACTGCCACATTTAACTAACATCGCTCACCTGAAAGACTCCCCGAACACGGCTCTCATCACAAAGTGGGCAGGTGGCCATCAGGGGAGCCCCCGCAGGTGGGCTGCTCCTGTCCCGGGTCCTCCCAGGACGAGGCCACCTGCCTGGGCTCTCCAGGCCGACCTCGGTGGTGCCCGCCCCCAGCCCGCTGTGGGTGTCTGGAATGCGGAAACGGGAACCTGCCGTGCCAGCTCCTAACAGCGACTTATTCAACAGCCGCAGGAACACGCCAGCCACCGGAGTTCCCCAGGAGATGGCTGGTCCGTCGTGAACAGGCGCGTTCCCAAAGAAAGCTGTTTTGCCAACAGTCCCTCTGGGGGAGGGAAAGAAAAGGCCTCCTTACTCATCAGACACGTGGTCTGAGGAGTCTGAATGGACTTGAGAGAAAGCTCAAAGGTAACAAAGGCGGCTCGCCTGTTACCTCGGATTCAGGCACAGCCACCTGTTCACTGACCAAGCCAGGGCTGGACTTGTGCCCACACCATCCCCTGCCCTGAGCTTGTGCCTGGATGCTTCATTCAGAACCGTACAATCCAAAGGCGGGCTCCTTGGCCCGTGCAGAGGAGGCGCTAGCTCGCAGAGGCGATGCAGCTTAATGATTAAACGCAGTCGCTGGACTCTTCCAGGCAGCTTTGGAAGCACAACCGAACAGCTTTGGCTGGCTAATAACAACAACCACAACCGGAATGCTCACTGCACAAGGGGCTGTTCTAAGTGCTGCATATGAATTCTCTCTTCTAACCCTCACAGCGACCCTCTAAGGAGAAACTATCAGCATTCTTATTTTACAGATGAGAAGCTGAACAAACAAGTCACAGGCTGGAGGTCACACAGGAAGAAAGTGCTGGGGTGGGGATCTAACCCAAGTAGAGCAGCTCCAAGGTTCCAGTTTTTAACCACGATTTATTTATTTTTTTATTTTATTTTATTTTGAGACAGAGTCTGGCTTGGTCACCCAGGCTGGATGGAGTGCAGTGATGCAATCTCGGCTCACTGCAACCTCCGCCTTCTGGATTCAAGCAATTCTCCCGCCTCAGCCTCCCAAATAGCTGGGGTTGCAGGCGTGCGCCACCACACCCAGCTACTTTTTTTTTTGTATTTTTAGTAAAGACAGGGTTTCACCATGTTGGCCACGCTGGTCTTGAACTCCTAACCTCAAGTGATCCACCTGCCTTGGTCTCCCAAAGTGCTGGGATTACAGCCATGAGCCACTGTGCCTGGCCTTAACCAGTACTTTAGATCTCCTCTTGCAAGGAGAAGCAGGTGCTCCCACTGGGCCTCAGTTTCCTCATCTATGAAATGGGATGAGGAGTCAGTTAGAGCTTTATTATTATTTTTGTAGAGACAAGGGTCTCAGTGTGTTGTGCAGGCTGGTCTTGAACTCCTGGCTTCAAGCGATCCTCCCTCCTTGGCCTCCCAAAGTGCTGGGATTACAGGCATGAGCCACTGTGCCTGGCCAAGTGAGATCTTTATGGTGGGCACTGTGCTTGTGGCTCACAAAAATGCTCAACAACCATCAGCTGCACTTATCACATGCTGCCCTCAGAGTCAATCAGGTCCGCTTTATTCCTTCAAAATACCGAGTAATCAGCTCATGGCCAGAGTTTAAATTCCAGGCAGCTAAAGGAAAAGAAATTAAGAAAGGCTCTTACCATGCTTCTTTTCATCCACACACACTAATATAAACAGAATGTCTATTCTGAGTCAGGCACTGGGACACAGTAGTAAACAAAAACCACATAAACCCTGCCCACAGGGAGCTTATAGTCCCCTGGGAATGAACTGGCACCGAATATGCAAAGATTAGCTGATATATCTTGTACTGAGCGCTGCTTTGGGTCAGGTGCTATAGTGGTCTAAGCGTGTCACATGCTTTGATGCATTCGAATCCTCCCAACAACCTAGGAGGACAGTACCGTTACCAGCTCCACCTTACAGATACGGAAACGAAGACATGCAAGGCTAAGTGGCTTGCCCAAAGTAAAACAGGGAGCCCAAGATGGATCCAGAACTTGCACTCAGCAGTCTGGCTCAGAACCCACACCGCATTCCTCAGCCTTTTGCAGTCTCAAAGGGCAATGGCTTTACAATGTGGCCACGAGCAGTACCAACAGGTATCCACAGGAAATTTCAGTCTGCAAAAGGGATGGTCACTCTTCACAGATGTTTTTCTTTTTCTTTTTTTTTTTTTTGATGGGGGGGTGCAGGATCATCAAATTATATTTGTTACAAGTCACATTTATGCTGGGCACAGTGGCTCACACCTGTAATCCCAGCACTTTGGGAGGCCGAGGTGGGAAGATCACTTGAGGCCCAGGAGTTCGAGACCAGCCTGGGCAACAAAGTAAGACCTTGTCTCTATGAAAGATTAAAAAATTAGCCAGGCACGGTGGCATGCACTTGTGGTCCCAGCTACATGGGAGGCTGAGGCGGGAGGATTGCTTGAGCCCAGGAGGTCGAGGCTGCAGTGAGCCATGATGGCACCACTGCACTCTAGCGTGGGTGACAGAACAAGATTGTCTTTCAAAACAACAAACACATACATACATACATAAAAAGTCACATTTAATACGTTAATAGCAGAGGCCACGTTCTTAAGCACCTACCATATGCTGGCCCCTGGGGGTAAGCACTTGACAGGCATCCTCTCCTTTCATCCAAGGACGACCCTCAGAGGGGGCAACTCAGCCTTTGCATGGAGGGGAAGGAGGAGGGGGGAGGGAGTCACGAGCAGAGAAAGGGGTGAGACCCAGGTGCTTCTGAGCAGAGTGAGTGCTCTCAAAGACCGCGCACTCGGCGGCGGCCAGCCGGGCGCGGTGGCTCAAGCCTGTAATCCCAGCACTTTGGGGGGCTGAGACAGGCGGATCACGAGGTCAGGAGATCGAGACCATCCTGGCTAACACGGTGAAACCCCCAACTCTACTAAAAAATACAAAAAACTTAGCCAGGCGAGGTGGCAGTCCCAGCTACTCGGGAGGCTGAGGCAGGAGAATGGCGTAAACCCAGGAGGCGGAGCTTGCAGGGAGCTGAGATCACGCTACTACACTCCAGCCACCGCACTCCAGCCCGGGCGACAGAGCAAGACTCCGTCTCAAAAAAAAAAAAAAAAAGACCGTGCACTCTAAGCTTCAGACTGCTGCCTCATCACTCAGCTCAGGTTTCCCTGAATTATCAGACAAAATACTTGGTATTCCAACAAGATTCAGAGTTCTTATGGTACAGGGACTCTGTGCACACAGTTTCAAAGGTGGGCATGATTAGAGAACAAAAAGTAAGTCCTGATTCAGGTAATTACAAAACAAAGTTGGTAAGCACGATGACAAAAATGCATGGACATTATGTTTTCACTCTGTTCCGCTTATTTCTGCAGCAAATCCAATTGTCTGCCTACCCAATACCCCTCCCCCTTTCCCAGTCCTTTCCTAAATGGTACTCTGATTTTATTCCTGTAGCCACTCTCCTCCCTGTGCTACCTACTTCAGGTAAGGCTGGCCCCAGGCCCCAGGCCCCAGGCCCCAGCTCCAGAAAGTCAATCCGAATTGGCCCTTGGCTGGTTTCTCGGGGCAGGGTCACATATCACAATGCTGGCCAATGAGATATGAGGGATATATGGGAGGTAGGGAATCAATGAAAGGTTTCCTCACTCTTATAAAGAGATACACAGCGAGTGAGAGATGCCCTCTTTCTGCTGCTGGCTGGGCCCTGTCAGTGTGTGCCAACTGGAACGCTGGCAGTCATCTTGTGGCCACGCAGGGAGCCTAGGGACACAGGAGACACACCATGGATGGCAGGGTGGCTTGAAGGAGAGGAATGGGATCCCTGGAGGCATTGGGGAACTGCTTAGTCAACTCCTGTGCTGCCTACCTACAGGCTTGTTATATGAGATCATAAATCTCGTTATTTCAGGCCAATTTCATTTGGGCTTCCTATTACAGTAGCTCGTGGTTCTCAAAACGTGCTTCCTGGACCAAAGGCACCAGTGTCACCAAAAATGCAAATTATCAAGCTAGACTTACAGAATCAGGAACTTACAGAATCGGGAACTTACAGAATCAGGTGGGGCCCAGCAATCTCTGTTTTACCTAGCCCTCTGGGGATTCTGATCCTTGCTAGGGTTTTTTGTTTGTTTTTTTGAGACGGAGTCTCACTCATTCTGTTGCCCAGGCTGGAGTGCAGTGGCACAATCTTGGCTCACTGCAACCTCTGCCTCCCAGGTTCAAGCGATTCTCCCGCCTCAGCCTCCTGAATAGCTAGGACCACAGGTGTGCGCCACCACACCCGGCTAATTTTTGTATTTTTAGTAGAGATGGAGTTTCACCATGCTGCTCAGGCTGGCCTCAAACTCCTGGCCTCAAATGATCCACCTGCCTTGGCTTCCCAAAGTGCTGGGATTACAGGTGTGAGCCACCGCACCTGGTCTTGCTGGGGTTTGAAAACCACTGTAGTAGTACACAGAGCTTTGGAGTTAAGATACAGTTCTGGAGTCAGACTGCCTGAATCCAAATCACGTCACCATGCTGATACACTGTTGGTGGGAATGTAAATTAGCTCAGCCACTGGGGAAAGCAGTGGCTTTTGAAGATTCCTCAAAAAACTAAAAATAGAATTACCATTCCACCCAGCAATCCCATTACTGGGTATCTACCCAAAGGAAAAGGAACGGTTCTACCAAACAACACCTGTGCTCGTATGTTCATCGCAGCACTATTCACAATAGCATGTGAATCCACCCACAAAGCCATGGAATCAACCCAGAGGCCCATCGATGGTGGACTGGATAAAGACAATGTGGTACATATATACCATGGAATACTACACAGCCATTAAACGAGAATGGAATGTCTATTGCAGCAACATGGATGTGGCTAGAGGCCAATATCCTAAATGAATGAATGCAGAAACAGAAAACCAAATATCCCATGTTCTTTCTTCTAAGTGGGAGCTAAACATTGGGTACACACACACAGCCCATGTTCTTACTTCTAAGTGGGGGTTAAACATTGGGTACACACCCACACACACACACACACACTCCATGTTCTTACTTCTAAGTGGGAGCTAAACATTGGGTACATACACACAGCCCATGTTCTTACTTCTAAGTGGGAACTAAACATTGGGTACAAACACACAGCCCATGGTCTTACTTCTAAGTGGGGGCTAAACATTGGGTACACACACACACACACACACACACACACACACACACAC
>NW_016804830.1:1809548-1815127 GCF_001698545.2 Rhinopithecus bieti
TTACTTCTAAGTGGGGCTAAACATTGGGTACACACACACACACACACACACACACACACACACACACTCCATATTCTTACTTCTAAGTGGGAGCTAAACATTGGGTATACACACACACACACACAAGAACAACAGACACTGAAAATTCCAAAAGCCAAGAAGGAACAGGGCAAGGGTTGAAAATCTGCCGGCCGGGCGCGGTGGCTCAAGCCTGTAATCCCAGCATTTTGGGAGGCCGAGGCGGGCAGATCATGAGGTCATGAGATCGAGACCATCCTGGCTAACACGGTGAAACCCCGTCTCTACTTAAAAAAAAAAAAAAAAAAAAAAGAAATCAGCCAGGCATGGTGGGGGCGCCTGTAGTCCCAGCTACTCAGGAGGCTGAGACAGGAGAATGGCGTGAACCTGGGAGGCAGAGCTTGCAGTGAGCCGAGATCGTGCCACCATACTCCAGCCTGGGTGACAGAGCGAGATTAAAAAGAAAGAAAATCTGCCTATTGGGGGCTGGGCGCGGTGGCTCACGCCTGTAATCCCAGCACTTTGGGAGGCCAAGTGCTGATCACCTGAGGTCAGGAGTTCAAAACCAGCCTGGCCAACAAGATGAAACCCCATCTCTACTAAAAAATACAAACAAAAATTAGCCAGGCATGGTGGGGCAGAGGCGGGAGGGGGTGGCACCTGTAGTCCCAGCTACTCGGGAGGCTGAGGCAGGGAGAATTGCTTGAACCTGGGAGGCGGAGGTTGCACTGAGCTGAGATTGCGCCAGTGCTCTCCACCCTGGGCGACAGAGCAAAACTCCATCTCAAAAAAAAAAAAGGAAAATAAAATCTACCTATTGGGTATTCTGTTCACTATTTGAGTGACAGGATCTGTACCCTAAACCTCAGCATCACACAATATACTCATGTAACAAACTTGCACATGTACCCTCTGAATCTAAAAAAATTTAAAAATCATGTCACCACCTTTTTCTAGCCGCCTGATCTTGAACAAGTTATTCAAATTTAGTTACCTCATCTGCAAAGGGAGAATAATATCTTCCAGGGTTGTCGGGAGGCTTAAAGGAGTGGCTTCATGTGAAGGGCCTGGCACAGTCTTGCATGCAGCAGACGCTACATACATTGCCTACTTGCTGCTGCAGTTGTTGCTGCTGATGCTATTATTACTGCTTGCAGCCAAAGGCTTACCAACTGGCACAACTTCCCGACTGAGCTCTTCCAAAGTTGGCAACGTATCTCCTTTAAGGTTATTTCACCCCCACCCGCTCCCACAGGACTGAGACCAGTGCCCTGGGGTTCCACAACGACTTGCAAGTCTCCCATCGCTACAGGGAGGTGCGCGGCTCCTCAGGCCTCCTCCCCAAGCCTGAGCCACCTGGTCCCAGCAGAGATTCCCACAGACACCTCAAGCTGGGTGATCTGCCAGCTACTGTGCTTGGTGACTGATCCAGAATGCCCACGAGTTCCAGAGAGCACCCCCACTAGGTGAGCCACACCAAACATCCAGCAAGAGTCCGCGGGTGTCCCTCCCTCTGGGAGCTGTGCTTTCAAAACTGGTGATACCAAGATGCAGAAAGGCAAAGTGACTAGCATCATAAGGCAGGTGAGGTCCCTATGGGAAGGGGCAGCCTCTTGTTGGGCTTAATAGCAAGCCCCAGTTTGAGGCTACAAGTGGGGGCAGGGGTTTTCACGCCCTGGTGTCACAGGCACTGTTGGGCCTGTCACTGAAAGAGGACGGTGAGATGCAGGAGGAATCGGGGGAGGACTACCAACTCTTCAGGACAGGAAAGCCTTGGCCAAATTCCTCATGTTCCTGACAGCCTCATTTTATGAGGCTGAACCTCATAAAACTGCCAATATTCAACCATTCTTGACCCACAAAAGCACAATGTCGGGCAGTTCGACCTAATACAAGGCAGGAAACTCCCTCAGATAATGTCAAGGAACTGGTCGCCAGCAGGAAACTGGAATGGCGGTGGTCTCTTGGGAAGGGAACTGGGTGCCCTATTTTTGTTGCTTTGGTTCCATATACGTGTGGTCGCTAGTCAGACTTTTCAAAAATGTAACAAATCGGCCGGGCATGGTGGCTCACGCCTATAATCCCAGGCGTGGGAGGCCGAGGCGGGTGAATCACGAGGTCAAGAGTTTGAGACCAGCCTGGCCATCACGGTGAAATCCCATCTCTACGAAAAATACAAAAATTAGATGGGCATGGTGATGCACATCTGTAATCCCAGCTACTCAGGAGGCTGAGGCAGGAGAATCACTTGAACCTGGGAGGCGCAGACTGCAGCAAGCTGAGATTGGGCCATTGTACTCCAGCCTGGCAACAGAGTGAGACTCTGTCTCAAAAAAAAAAAAAAAAAAAAAATGTAATCAACCCTGAAAAATCTTACCTTCTCAATCAGAGAAAAGACAAACCTGTGCAGGTCCCTAAGAGATCTGCAAATGTCTCCTCTCTACCCTCATCCCTCTCACTCTCCCCTGCTCACTCTGCTCCAGCCATGTGGGCCTCAATCTCACCAGGCCCCTCGCCTCAGGGCCTTTGCACTGGCTGTTCCCACTCCCTCATCTCCTTCAGGTCTGGCCACCTTTTCAGGGAGGCCATCCCTGGCCCCCTTCCCAAAATTTCAACACCCTCCACCTTAATGCAGTCATGTGTTGCATAACACTGTTTCAGTCAACGATGGACCACATTTACAAGGGTGGTCACATAAGACAACAATGGAGCTGAAAAATTCCTCTTGCCTAGTAACATTGCAGCCATGGGGAGGTCTGAACGCCATGCATTACTAACCTGTTTGTCATGATATTGGTGTAAACAAACCTATTGTGGTTCCAGTTATGTAAAAAGACAATGTAACATATACAATCGTGTACAGTTCATAATACCTTTTTTTTTTTTTTGAGACAGAGTGTTACTCTATTGCCCAGGATGCAACCTCTGCCTCCTGGGTTCAAGCAATTCCCCTACCTCAGCCTCCCAAGTAGCTCAGATTACAGGTGCAAGTCATGCCACCCAGCTAATTTTTGTATTTTTAGTGGAGACAGGGTTTCACCATGTTGGCCAGGCTGGTCTAGAACTACTGACCTCAGGTGATCCACTCACCTCAGGCTCTGAAAGTGCTGGGATTACAGGCGTGAGCCACCATGCCCGGCCCGTGTACAGTACATAACACTCGATAAGGATAATAAATGACTATGTTACTGGTTTACATATTTACTATATGTACTTTTTTTTTTTTTTTTTTTTGAGACAGAGTCTAGCCCTGTCACCCAGGCTGGAGTGTAGTGGCGCAATCTCAGCTCACTGCAACCTCTGCCTCCCGGGTTCAAGCTATTCTCCTGCCTCAGCCTCCCAAGCAGCCTGGGATTACAGGCTCCTGCCACTATGCCGGGCTAATTTTTGCATTTTTAGTAGAGATGGGGTTTCGCCATGTTGGCCAGGCTGCATATATACTTTTTATTGTTATTTTAGAGCATGCTCCTTCTACTTATATACAAAAAAAAAAAAAGCTGTAAAACAGCCTCAGGCAGGCCCTTCAGGAGTTATTCCAGAAGAAGGCATTGCTATCATAGGAAGTGACAGCTTCACGTGTGTTACTGCCCCCGAACACCTTCCAGTAGGACAAGAGATGGAGGAGGAACCGTGATACTAATGATCCTGGGGAGGCGTACGCTCATGTGTTTGTGTCTTAGTTTTTACTAAAAGCAGCTCAGAAATCAAAAAAATAAAAGTAGAACACTTTAAATTTAAAAATAGAAAAAAGCTTACAGAATAAGCATATAAAGAAAATATTTTTGTACAACTGAAGGTGTGTTTTAAGCTAAGTGGTATTACCACAGAGTCAAGGCAGGGCACGGTGGCTCATGTCCAGCACTCTGGGAGGCCGAGGCAGGCAGATCACCAGACGGCAGGAGTTCGAGACCAGCCTGGCCAACATGGTGAAATCCCGTCTCTACTAAAAATACAAAAAAAAACCAACAACAACAAACTAGATTACAGTTGGCAGGTGCCTGTAATCCCAGCTACTGGGGAGGCTGAGGCAGGAGAATTGCTTGAACCCGGGAGGCAGAGGTTGCAGTGTGCTGAGATCGTGCCACTGCACTCCAGCCTGGGTAACAGAGTGAGACTCTGTCTCAAAAAAAAAAAGAAAAAAAAAAAACCCAAACAGTTAAGAAATTTAAAAGTTTACAAAGTAAACAAGTTATAGTAAGCTATGGTTAATTTATTATTGAGGAAACATTTTGTAAAATAAATTCAGTGTAGCCTGAATGTACAGTGTCCGTTAAGTCTACAGCGGTGTACAGTCCTGTCCCAGCCTTCCCATTCACTCACCACTCACTCACTGACTCACCCGGAGCAACTTCCAGTCCTGCAAGCTCCATCCACGGTTAAGTGCCCTGTACAGATGCACCTTTTAAAAAATCTTTTATACCATATTTTTACTGCACCTTTTCTACGTTTAGCTACACAAATACTTGCCATTGTGTTACAACTGCCCACAGAATTCAGGGCAGTCACGTGCGTGTAGGTTTGTGGCCTAGGAGCGACAGCCTACCCCATAGCGCCTAGGTGTGGAGGAGGCTGTGCCATCTAGGTTTGCAGCAAGTACACTCCATGAGGTTCACACAACAAAACAGCCTAACAACACATTTCTCAGAACACAGCCCCGTTGTGAAGCCATGCAGGACTGCTTCCTAGGCCCTTTCCCTGTTTAATTTCTGCCACTTCACGCTTATCACCACCTGACATGGTGCGTGTTTTACTTCTTTATCTTGTTTGTTGACTGACTCTTCCACTTCAAGGTGAGTCCCAGAAGGGTGAGAACTCTTGTCTGTTTTGCTCATGGCTGCACCCTGGTATCTAGAACAGTGCTCCCCTCACTGAGGACTTGATAAGTTTAAAAATCAAGGCCGGGCTCAGTGGCTCATGCCTGTAATCCTAGCACTCTGGGAGGCCGAGGTGGGTGGATCACGAGGTCAGGAGATCGAGACCATCCTGGCTAACACGGTGAAACCCCGCCTCTACTAAAAATACAAAAAATTAGGCAGGCGTGGTGGCGGGCGCCTGTAGTCCCAGCTACTCAGGAGGCTTAGGCAGCAGAATCACTTGAACCCAGGAGACAGAGATTGCAGTGAGCTGAGATCGCACCACTGCACTCCAGCCTGGGTGCCAGAGTTAGACTCTGTCTCAAAATAAAGTAAAATAAAATAAAAATCAAGGCCAGGCTCTGTGACTTACGCCTGTAATCCTAGCACTTTGGGAGGCTGAGGTAGGTGGATCTCCTGAGGTCAGGAGTTTGAGACCAGCCTGGTCAACATGGCTAAACCCCGTCTGTACTAAAACAAATTACAAAAATTAGCCAGGCGTGGTGGCGGGCACCTATAATCGCAGCTACTAGGGAGGCGGAGGCAGGAGAATTGCTTGAACCCGGGGGACTGAGGTTGCAGTGAGCTGAGCTCGTACCAGTTCACTCCAGCCTGAGAGAAACTCCATCTAAAAAAAAAAAAACAGGCTCGCCCAGGCACAGTGGCTCAAGCCTGTAATCCCAGCACTTTGGGAAGCCAAGGCAGTCA
>NW_016804830.1:1815353-1878811 GCF_001698545.2 Rhinopithecus bieti
AAAAAAAAAAAAAAAAAAAAAAAATCAGATTCACGGCATCAGCATTTGGGGTTTGCTGCCCTCAGATCCAATGTGCAGTCCACACTGGGAAATAAACACAATTCAAGTCACCTATACTGAAAACAGAGCTCCCGACATTCCCTCCACACTAGATTCACCTGAAAGCCTCTCTACTGAAAGAACTGCAAAAAGTGCCTTGGAAAGAAAAAGAGGACAGGCATGGTGGATCACGCCTGTGATCCCAGCACTTTGGGAGGCTGAGGCAGGAGGACTGCTTGAGGCCAGGAGTTCGAGACCAGCCACGACAACATAGAAAGAGCCTGTTTCTACAAAAATATTAAAAAATTATCCAGGCGTGGTGGCATGTGCCTGTGGTCCCAGCTTCTTGGGAGGCTGAGGTGGGAGGATCACTTGAGCCCAGGAGTTTGAGGCTGCGGTGAGTTGTGATCGTGCCATTACACTCCAGGCTGGGTGAAAAAAAAGAGCAAGACCTTGTCTCAAGAAAAAAAGAAAGAAAAAGAAAGGACAGAGACAAAGATGGTGCTGGGGGGTGGAAGTTTATGGAAGCTAGAGGGGGTGCAGGACTTCCCGTCTACCTCCCTGCAAACCAACAGTACAGCATAGAAAACAGGGCACCAGAGAAAAGAGCTCACCATCAGATGCAACAAACGGCGCCAGCACTGGCAGGATCCAACCAACCAGCGCTCCTGTTCCCATCAACCATCTCTACCCACCAGGCAACACACCATCAGGAGAAGCCCCCAAATGCTCCCCTCTTTTCCTGACACCTCCACATAAGAATTTCACCACATACTCATGTGCTGTTGTTCCAGACCCCCAAGGCACAAACGCAGGGATGGGAGTGGGGAGCGCACGCCGGCTGTAAAGGCGTAGCTGCTAGCTTGATGAGAAATACTATCAGGTCCCAGGCACTGTCACAAGCTGCATCTTGCCCCTTTTCTTCTTTTGTCCAGAGTCAGAACTGAAAGGGGCATGTTTCCTGCCTCCTGCCGCGATGTTGTGGGCACACCAAAGACTGGATTCCGGTTCGTGTGGGGCCTCAACAAAGACCCACCAGACGAAGTCTGGGTGTCAGAAGATCTGTGTACATCTCTCATGAGGGGAGGGTCTGAGGCTTTTTGTTGAAACAAGTCCTTGGAAAAAATGTGGGAGGGGCCCCACAGGCAGGTGCTAGTGGGAAACAGATCTCAGGGAAGAGGGACCTCAGTAAACCGACTCGAAGGCCAGTGCCACAGTGTTTGCTGCTCAGAGAAGCCGGGGCTGCTGAGCCCTGGCCGGGTGTTCCCACTGCTGCCACGCATGGCTTTATCAAAGGGGCTTCCAAAGCATTGGGCCAAGTATTGGCTGATATAATAGAGAGAAAAAAAAAAGCAAACATTTGTATTATATAAGTGGACTGAGCAGAGTCAGGGAATTCCCCTGTATGTACACTTGAGCTTGAAATACACAAATGCTGGGTGAAATCTGTTGTACTTGTTTTTAACTTTTCATGATGATACATTTCAAACACATCAAGGCAAAAAAAGAGTATAATAAGCCCTCACTGTCCGGCTTCAATAGTTCCACTCAGGGGCAATCTTATTTCATCTCTTATTCACCCACGCACACTTGAGCCCCTGCTCTCTCCGCCTGTCTGTATTATTTTGAAGGAAATCCTAGACAGCTTAACAGTTTAATCATAGATATTTCAGCATGAGCATCTTATAGATAAGGACTTTTTAAGTTAGGTATGGTGGGCTCATGCCTGTAATCCCAACATTTTGGGAGGAAAAAGAGAAGATCGCTTGAGTCCAAGAGTTCAAGACCAGCCTGGGCAACAGAGAGAGATCCCATCTCTACAAAAAAAAATTAAAAATTAGCTGGGCATGGTTGTGCATACCTGTAGTCCCAACTACTCAGAAGGCTGAGACGGGGGGATCGCTTGAGCGGAGGAGGTAGAGGCTGCAGGGAGCTATGATCATGCCACTGTACTCCAGCCTGAGTAACAGAGTGAGACCCTGTCTCCAGAAAAACAAATTACACACCAAGAAGCACTGGCCAGAGGGGTATTAAAGCCTCAGGGCCCAGCTGGGCGCAGTGACTCTTGCCTATAATCCCAGCACTTTGGGAGGCCAAGGCGGGCGGATCACCTGAGGTCGTGAATTCGAGACCAGCCTGACCAACATGGAGAAATCCTATCTCTACTAAAAATACCAAATTAGCCGGGCGTGGCGGCACATGCCTCTAATCCCAGCTACTCGGGAGGTTGAGGCAGGAGAATCGCTTGAACCCAGGAGGCAGAGGTTGCGGTGAGCTGAGATCGCGCCATTGCACTTCAGCCTGGGCAACAAGAGTGAAACTCCGTCTCAAAAAAAAAAAAAAAAAAAAGCCTCAGGGCCCAAAGGAGCCTGGGAACTGTTGCAGCCCCCACCCCAACACAGGAGCTCAGAGACCACGTGTGGAGTGGGGAGGCCGGAACTAGTGAGAACGGTCCTGCTTGTCTGCCCCATCTGTTCGTCTGTCTGTTCACAGAAAGACCACACAGTGAGTGTTTAAGAGCCTAGACTCTGGAGCCAGTGTCTTGCATAGGAATCCTGAATTTGAGACTCACCAGCTCTGTAACTTGAACTTCTCTGTAACTCAGTTTCCTCTTATGAGACATGGGAATAACAACAGTACCTACCCTAAGAAGTGGTTCTAAGGATTCAATGAGGTATTACCTGAGAAGCACTCAGTGCCTCCTACATAGTAAGAGCTCAGTGAATGCTGGCTCGTATCATTAATTCAACAGAGACTTACTGAGCATCTCTGACATGCCAGGCACTGTCCAGCAGTTGGAGATAAGTGTGGTGTGTACCACCTGGGAACAAGAACAAGCTGAGAATCTCCAGCACCTGCCCTGTTTGGGTAGGAGCCCGGGATTCATCCTGCACCTAAGACCACCAAAAAGTCTAGAACCACAACCCTCATAGAGTTAACAGAGGAAACCACTGTGATGTCCCCTCCCTGCACCCCAGCCACTGGCAGTGTCTTTGGAGCACAGCAAGGGTAAGATGCATTCACACGCTAAACTCTGCTGTTGCTTCCACCAGAGCCCACAGCACCCACCTGAATACACAGCAATGAGGGCCAGAGTCAGCCACACGAAAGGCTTCACCTCCAAAGCAGCAGTTCGTTTATTTATTTATTTATTTTGAGACTGAGTCTCGCTCTGTCGCCCAGGCTGGAGTGTAGCAGTGCAATCTTGGCTCACTGCAACCTCTGCCTCCTGGGTTAAATTGATTCTCCTGCCTCAGCCTCCCAAGTAGCGAGGATTCCAGGTACCCACCACATACCTGGCTAATTTTTTTCTATTTTTAGTAGAGATGGGGTTTCACCATATTGACCAGTCTGGTCTTGAACTCCTGACCTCAGGTGATCCTCCCTCCTCATCCTCCCAAAGTGCTGGGATTATAGGCATGAGTCACCATGCCTGGCCCCAAAGCAGCAGTTTAGAAATGAGCTTTCAGGCCGAGCGCACTGGCTCACGCCTGTAATCCTAGCACTTTGGGAGGCCAAGGCAAGCGGATCACGAGGCCAAGAGATCAAGACCATCCTGGCCAACATGGTGAAACCCCATCTCTACTAAAAACACAAAAATTAGCTGGGTGTGGTGGTGCACACCCGTAGTCCCAGCTATTCGGGAGGCTAAGGCAGGAGAATCACTTGAACCTGGGAGGCAGAGGTCGCAGTGAGCTGAGATGGCGCCACTGCACTCCAGCCTGATGACAGAGTGAGACTCCGTCTCAAAAAAAAAAAAAGAAATGAGCTTTCAAACAGCCCAAGACCTTTCATTGCCTTCCTCAGTCTCCCTGCCCACGCTCCTCCCAACTCCCCAAAGATCCCTCTTTCCTGGGAGGTAAGGTTCCAGGTTCCAGCCAACCTAGAGGTCAATTTAAGGAGTGGACCTCTCAATCATTCCGTTCTCAAACCAGCACCCCAGCACCAATGTAAACCTAGAAATCAATGCTGAAAATTTGGGACTTCTTTTTTTTATTGAGCAAGGGTCTTGCCCTGTCACCCAAGCTGGAGTGCAGTGGCACAATCACGGCTCACTACAGCCTTGACCTCCTGGCCTAAAGCAATCCTCCCACCTCAGCCGTCCATGTAGCTGGGACCACGGGCATATGCCACCACACCCAGCTAATTTTTTAATTTTTTGTAGAGATGGAGTCTTGCTTTGTTGTCCAGGCTGGTCTCAAACTCCTGGGCTTAAGCGATCCTCCCATCTGGGCCTCCCAAAATGCTAGGATTACAGGTATGATCTTCTACCACCAGCCTGAGAATCGATTTTGTGCAACAAGTCCCTCCTATGGTTTTCAATGCTCAAAACTCAGACCCTATTCCCCTTAAACACTCTCCAATGCAGCATATAAAACAGGTTTAAAAGTATACACTCTGTACCTGAGCTCAAATGCTGCCTCTGCCACTTCCCAACTTTGAGCAAGTGACCTCTCGTTGCCTTATCTCAGCTTCCTCAACTGTGAAATGGGAATAACCGTAGTCCCTGGCATCCCCAAACACAGGTAACACCCACCAACACAAAGCACAGTGCCAGGCACATACAGCAAGTTTGATGGACAGTAGCTCTTTGGTTAGCTATAATTGCTTATGATAAACCTGCTTTTCATCATACATCTGCCCTTCTCTACCAAGATAAAACAGGGGTGGCATGTCTGATCTATCACTGAACTACCGCCTTTGATTTACACGTGAATCTCATACCCTCGGCCCGTGCTGTCCGACGTGGTAGCCATTAGCCACGTGTGGCCACCGAACGCTTGAAACATGGCTAGTACAAACTGAGATGTGCTGAAAGTGTAAAATACATATTGTATGTCAAAGGCTTAATGTGAAAACAAGGATGTAAAATAGGTCACTAATAATTTCTATATTGATTACATGTTGAAATTATATTTTAGATGAAATAAAATATATTATTAAAATTACTTTCCTGCTTCCTTTTACTTTTTAAAATATGGCTTCTAGAAAATTTTTAATTACATATATGAGCCTCATCAGTGGCCAACATTATATTTCTTTCTTTCTTCCTTTTTTTTTTTGGAGAAGGAGTCTTGCTCTGTTGCCCAGGCTGGAGTGCAGTGGCACAATCTCAGTTCACTGCAACTGTTACCTCCAGGTTCAAGTGATTCTCTGACTCAGTCTCCCGAGTAGCTGGGATTACCAGCTGTGCCACCACGCCTGGCTAATTTTTGTATTTAAGTAGAGATGGGGTTTCACCATGTTGGCCAGGCTGGTCTTGAACTGAACTCAAGTAACCTGCCTGCCTCAGCCTCCCAAAGTGCTGGGATTACCGCGCTCGGCCCCACATTATATTTCTACTGGACAGCACTGCTGTGGGCCTTTGAGAACCAGTGTCTTACTCAACTTTATATTGTCAGTGTCAAGCATGGAGCCTGGCACACAAGGTAGGTGAGGAAATGTTTCACAGATGGACAGATGAAAGATGCTCGCCATACTTTCAGTCTTTTCCTTTTTTTTTAAAGAGACAGGCAGTGTGATCATAGCTCATTGTAGTCTTGATCTCTGGGACTCAAGGTGTGGGAGTGCCCGGGCTCAAGTGACCCTCTCACCTCAGCCTCCTGAGTAGCTGGAAGTATAGGTGCACATCACCAGGCCTGGCTAATTTAAAAATTTTTTGCAGAGATGAGGTCAAATGCAGTAGCTCACATCTGTAATCCCAAAATTTGGGAGGCCAAGGTGGGAGGATCACCTGAGGTCAGGAGTTCGAGACCAGCCTGCCCAACACGGTGAAAACCCGTCTTTACTAAAAATACAAAACTTACCCGAGTGTGGTGGCAGGCACCTGGAATCCCAGCTACTGGGGAGGCTAAGGCAGGATAATCGTCTGAACCCATGAGGCAGAGGCTGCAGTGAGCTATGATCACACCACTATACTCCAGCCTGGGCAATAAAGTGAGAATCTGTCTCAAAAACAAAAACTTGTTGTTTTGCAGAGATGGGGTCTCACTATGTTGCCCAGACTGGTCGTGAACTTCTGGCCTGAAGTAATCCTCCCACCTCAGCCTCCCAAAGTGCTGGGATTACAAGCATAAGCCACCATGCCCACCCAATATTTTTAGTCTTAAAAGCACCCACTACTGTCCTCACATCTAATCAGGGCTATCCTTCATTCAAAATATTTAGTAACCCATAAGGCCCAGGCTACAGGAAATCAAAGTACACACAGGTCATGGTGCTGGAGCAGGGACCTGGGCCCCTTACAGGTCCAGGAATCATTGTCTTAGTTGCTGGGCTATAGTGTGATACTTTAACAGCCCACACGGCTAGTGTGCTTCAAACACCATTTCCAGCTGGGTGCAGTGGCTCACATCTGTAATCTCAACACTTTGGGAGGCCAAGGCCGGCAGATCACTTGAGATGAGGAGTTGGAGGCCAGCCTGGCCAACATGGTGAAACCCCGTCTCTACTAAAAATACAAAAATTACCTGGGAGTGGCGGTGGATGCCTGTAACTCCAGGTACTCAGGAGGCTGAGGAAGGAGAATCGCTTGAACCCAGGAAGCAGAGGTTGCAGTGAGCCCAGATCACACCGTGACACTTCAGCGTGGGTGACAGAGCAAGCCTCCGACTCAAAAAAAAAAAAAAACACATTTTCCAGCCAAGTCCCAAGTCCCCTTGCAAAGCTCACCCAAAGGAGACACTCTGCTCCCTCTTCTTAGACACTACACTTTGTTTCATGCTAACCTGTGCCTGGTAGGGCAATCAGTCAGTCTTGTTTTACTTGACAGGCTCTGCTGGAGGGTCTTTAGTTTTGAAACCACCACCAAACCATCCCTGTCTCATTGACAGCAAAAATGATGCCACAACATCCCAGGCCGCCCCTGCTGCCACATGAATTAGGTACTAAACACAGTCTAAACTGCTTTGCATGTCAAACAACAAGGAAAGGAAATGCTGTGTCCACTTCCTCAATTTGCCTCTGCCTAGTAAGGAGGGCCTGGCAAGAGAGTTTAGAATGCAGGTGAAGAGCATGGAGGGCGGAATCAGTTTCCTCACCTGTAAAATGAGTTCGATCAAGTTAATTACTTCATTGGACTACTGTCAGGATTAACTGAGGAATGTGTGAAATGCTTAGAAGAGCATCTAGCACAGAGTAAGCACCAGGTAAGCTGCTATCATTATTATTATTTTGTAAAAAAGTAGGCCAGGTATGGTGGCTCGTGCCTGTAATCTCAGCACTTTGGAAGGCCGAGGGTGAGGATCACTTGAGCCCAGAAGTTCAAGATCAGCCTGGGCAAAACGGGTCTCTACAAAAAACAGAAAAAATGTGGCCGGGTGCAGTGGCTCACACCTGTAATCCCAGCACTTTGGGAGGCCGAAGTGGGCAGATCACCTGAGGTCAGGAGTTTGAAACCAGCCTGGCCAACATGATGAAACCCTGTCTCCTCTACTAAAAGTACCAAAAAAAATTAGCCAGGTGTGGTGGCACATTCCTGTAATCCCAGCTCCTTGGGAGGCTGAGGCAGGAGGATCACTTGAGCCCAGGAAGCGGAGGTTGCAATGAGCTGATATCATGCCACTGCACTCCAGCCTGGGCGGCAGAGCAGACCCTGTCACAAAAAAAAAAAGAAAACAAAAGAAAAAAAGAAAAGGAAAAGAAAAGGAAAAGAAAAAGAACTTAAAGTAGTATAAACTTGAAAACTAGGAATTCACCCTTCTCCAGTCACACTGATACTCTTTATAGCAAACTCACTCCCACCTCCGGGCCTTAACACTTGCTGTTCCCTCTGCCTGGAACATTCTTTCCCCAGCTTTTGGCATAGCCAGTGCCACTGCTCATTAAGGTCTCAGTTCACATGACTCTTCAAAGAGGCCTGGGAGGCCTTCCCTGACCATCCAAACTAAAGTAACCACCGCCATCTTGCCCCATCAGCCATTTTCTCTCCACTTACCCTGTTAAATTTTCTCCATCACAGTTAAAACTATCTGAAGAGGCAGGATCCAGACTTTTCTTTATTAAAAAAAAAAAAAAAAAAAAAAAAGGCTGGGCACAGCGGCTCATGCCTGTAATCCCAGCACTGTACAAGACCGAGGTAGGTGGATTACCCAAGATCAGAAGTTTGAGACCAGCCTGGCTAACATGGCAAAACTCCTCCTCTACTAAAAATGCAAAAATCAGCGGGGCATAGCGGTGCATGCCTGTAGTTCCAGTTACTCAGGAGTCTGAGGCAGGAGATTGGCTTGAACTTGGGAGGCAGAGGTTGCAGTGAGCCGAGATTGTGCCAGCCTGGGTGACAGCGAGACTCCATCTCAAAAAAACAAAGTGAAGTGATCCTGCTTATTGCGTGTCTTCCCGGGCTAGAATGGCTAGAATGTAAACCCTAGGACAGCAAGGATCTTGTCTGTCTTGTTGACTGCTGAATCCTCAGTGCCTAGAACAGGACCTGATACACAGCATGGTCTCAACACATCTGTCAACTCAATAAAATAAGAATAGTAGCTAACTGCACAGGGCTAATGACATCCCAATGTGCTGAAAGTCTTGCAGACATTTTATTCAGTCTCCAACGACCCCCGAGATAAAGACTACTATCACACCCATTTTGCCAATGAACAAAAAAGCTTAGTGCACATCTTCCAAGTTAGTGGCTATATTGTGATCTGAACTTGGTCTGCCCGCCACCTAAGCCACCTTCCAACCATGGCACGCTTCTCGCAAATATGAGGAGTGATATTTCCCACTGACGCTCCACCACCCGTCCCTCACCCCCACCACGCACTGTGGTCAGGCCACTTTACTGGCTCCTATCTTCCTGGGCAAATCTCCTCCCTTCTTTCAGGGGCAGCTGGGTCCCTTGCCCTAGGCCCCAATATCTTCAAGCAGGATCCCTGTGATATAACTTTTTCTTATTTCTACTCGGTGTTTCAAATGATTGAGTTGACTCTTCCTGTGAATTACTTTGGGTTTGAAAGATCACATGTAGGTTGAGGTGGGAGGATCGTTTTGAGGCCAGGAGGTCGAGACCAGCCTAGGCAACATAGTGTGAGACCCTATCTCTACAAAAATTAAAAAATTAGCTGGGTGTGGTGGTGCGCACCTGTAGTCCCAGCTACTAGGGAGGTTGAGGTGGGAGAATCACTTGAGCCCAGGGTTTCAAGGTTACAGTGAGCTATGATGATGCCACTGCACTCCAGCGTGGGCAACAGAGTGACCCTGTCTGTAAAAAAAAATCACAGCTGTCCCTGCCCTGAAGGCTTGATGCAGATGATCTTATGGAACCTCTCAACAATCACCTTATAAGGAAGACACTTGTATCATCCCCATTTTCAGATAAGGACACTAAGGCCCAGAAGGACACATGAGTTGCCCAAGGTATCACAACAAGTATAGGGTAAAGTCACAGTGTGAACCCGGACCATGTGGCCCCAGAGTTTATGCTTCAGCCACTAGGCCATGCTGACTATGTGAAAGGACACTTTTTTTTTAAATTTCGAGACAGAGTGTCACTCTTGTCACTCAGGCTGGAGTGCAGTGGCACAATCTCCACAATCTCGGCTCACTGCACCCTCTGCCTACCCACCTCCCTGGTTCAAGCAATTCTCCTGCCTCAGCCTCTCAAGTAGCTGGGATTACAGGTGCTCATCATCACGCCTGGCTAATTTTGTATGTTTTTTTTTGTTGTTTGTTTTTTGTTTGTCTTTTTTTTTTTTTTTTTTTTTTTTTTTTTTTGAGATTGAGTCTCGCTCTGTCGCCCAGGCTGGAATGCAGTGGCTCAATCTCAGCTCACTGCAAGCTCCACCTCCTGGGTTCACACCATTCTCCTGCCTCAGCCTCCCAAGCAGCTGGGACTATAGGCGCCGGCTACCACGCCCAGCTAATTTTTTGTATTTTTCAGTAGAGACGGGGTTTCACCATGTTAGCCAGGATGGTCTCAATCTCCTGACCTCAGATGATCCGCCTGTCTTGGCCTCCCAAAGTGCTGGAATTACAGGCGTGAGCCACCGCCAAGGATACTTATTATATGTGTGTTTGCTGAGGTAAAGAAATCTCAGAGGAACAACCTAAAGGTCCAGCAGTGGGGGAATGCTGGAACAAAGCATGGTCTCTCTACACTGAAGAATGTGGGTACAGCTGTTGAAAAGGATAAGCCAGATATATATGTAATGACTTGGAAGGACATGCCCAGCCATTAACTGAAAAAATTGGGTTACAAATAGGTGTAGCTTGATCCCTACCCCATCCTTTTTTGGGGAATGGTATGGGAGGAGGAAGAAAACAGTCGATACACACACACACACATGCACATACACACATACAGACATAATCAATATAAGCACAGGAAAAGATAACTGAGGCATTGGCCCAAATCACAGGGGCAGAGAACACATCCATTTTGTTCATTATGCTATCTCCAAAACCTAGCAATAGATACTGAATAGATACTCACTGTCTGAATAAATGGTTATCTCTGGGGACATGGGATTTTGGAGTGGAGGGTGGCAGTAGGTATTTTCCCTACATCTCTGTACTGTTTGACACATTACAACAAGCATGAATTTCTTGCATAACTTTTTTTAAGCTAAATTCAACCCAATCACATACATACACACACGCACAAAAGGTCACGACCAGAATAGTCCCAAAAAAAAAAGGAAGCAATAGGCTGGGCACGGTGGCTCAAGCCTGTAATTTCAGCACTTTGGGAGGCCAAGGTGGGTGGATCACCTGCGGTCAAGAGTTTGAAGCCAACATGGAGAAACCCCATATCTACTAAAAATACAAAAATTAGCCAGGCGTGGTGGCACGTGCCTGTAATCCCAGATACTCAGGAGGCTGAGGCAGGAGAATTATCGGAACTCGGGAAGTGGAGGTTGCAGTGAGCCAACATCGTGCCACTGTACTCCACCCTGGGCCACAGAGCAATACTCTGTCTTAAAAAAAAAAAAAAGGAAGCAATATCAGTCTTGAAGAATACACAAATGCACAAACTTGTCCAACAGACTCTCATTCTTTTTTTTTTTTTTTAATTTCTGAGAGAGGGTCTTACTCCGTCACACAGGCTGGAGTGCAATGCTGCAATCACAGCCCACCACAGCCTCAACATCCCGGGTAGCTGGGACTAGAGATGTGTGCCACCACATCTGACTAGTATTTTTAGAGATGGAGTATAGACATGTTGCCCAGGCTGCTCTCAAACTCCTGGGCTCAAGTGATCCACCTGCCTCAGCCTCCAAAGTGCTAGGATTACAGGCATGAGCCACTGCACCCCACCAAATAGCCTCTCATTCTTGTCCTTACAGCTAAAGACAAATTCTTTTTTTTTAAATTTATTTATTTATTTATTTTTTGAGACAGAGTCTCGCTCAGTCGCCCGGGCTGGAGTGCAGTGGCACGATCTCGGCTCACTGCAAGCTCTGCCTCCCGGGTTCACGCCATTCTCCTGCCTCAGCCTCCCGAGTAGCTGGGACTACAGGCGCCCGCCACTATGCCCGGCTAATTTTTTGTATTTTTAGTAGAGACGGGGTTTCACCATGTTGGCCAGGATGGTCTCAATCTCCTGACCTCGTGATCCGCCCGTGTTGGCCTCCCAAAGTGCTGGGATTACAGGCGTGAGCCACCACGCCCGGCCCAAATTCTCTATTTTAAAGGAAATGATTGTTGAATTCTTTTGTTAAAATGTAAATACATTTAATTTAGGTTTTCAAGTTACTAAATCTATGTTTGAAATATATCAGTAAAATATATTTTACAGCAAAAAAGAGAGGCACCAATCACTGCACATTCTAAATTCCACTTTTGATTTACCACCTAACAACTGCAATGTCTGAAAGACAGACTCACATTTAACTCTTAGATATTCATTCTACACAGACTGCCGAAAAACCACATGCTGCTGTCACTAGTCATGGAGAATAACCAATATTTTTTTTTTAAGCCACTGCTTTATTTCTTCAGGTTAAGGGAACAAAATGCTTAGGTAAATTTGGTGGCCATCACAAATGTGATTGAGACCGCCAGTTTCTATCATCAAATGAAATCACAATGACAGGTTTCTGACAATAAACTCAACCTAAAGGGAGCGCTAATAAATGCCCTTCCCAGGCTCTTCTTGGGTGTGTGGTATGCGTGCTGCCTCCTGAAATGCCCAGGATGGCCACCCTCCCACACGGGATATTCTAAGCCACTGACACCATCTAACTTTTCTGAAAGAAATTTACAACTCAGCCAGTCTTTACCAGGCTAAAATCACAGAACTGGGTCCCCTGAAAGCCAGGCTTTCATACCACATCCACAGTCACTGCTGTCCAGCCAAGTCTATAATGTCTTCTTGCCCTTATTAATACATATGCTACATAGGTTTACGTATGTTAATCCCTAATGACTTAACCTTGCCATGGCCAGGCGTGGTGGCTCATGTCCTACAATCCCAGCACTGTGGGAGGCCAAAATGGGTAGATCACCTGAGGTCAGGAGTTCGAGACCAGAATGGCCAACACGCTGAAAACCCCATCTCTACTGAAAACACAAAAACTAGCCGCATGTGGTGGCGGGCACCTGTAATCCCAGCTACTTAGGAGGCTGAGGTAGGAGAATCGCTTGAAGCCAGGAGGCAGAGGCTGCAGTGAGCCGAGATTGTGCTGCTGCACTCCAGCCTGGGCTACAGAGCTACAGACTCCATCTCAAAACAAACAAACAAAGAAACAAAAAACTCAACCTTGTGAGAAAAGGCCACCACCTCCAGGAGCTGAGGGGAACTTTCAGTGCCCATCAGAGGGGAGATCAATATGGGCCAACGAAATGGTGTTCCTATGAAATAGCAGCTTCGTCCTTCTTGCCCGTCGACTGGACATGGCAAGGCGGGGAAGAGCAACTCCCAGGTTTCTGGCTTAGGCAACCAGGTCTATGCTGGTGCATTTGCCAAGATGGTGACTACTGGTTTCAGAAGGAGGAGTTCAGGTTGGACATGTTGAGTTTATGGTGCCCAAGAAAGCCACTAGGGGCATCGAAGAAGCACAGGCTCCACATCTGGAGCTGGAGTGCAGGAGACACAGAGGCAAGAGCTGGCAGCATTAAGACAATAGTTAAAGCACTGGAGTAAACATACTGGCTCTATGCAGAGGGGTGTGTGAGCAGGGGACCACTGATGGCAGGTCAGTCCCATTTCTTCTTAGGCCTTTCTACTATACTGTGTTCCATAATTTAATCTTTGGTGAGTAAAATTTTGGGGGAAGGGGGAGAACAAAGAAACACTAACCTTGTGACCACTCTGCCATGTAGGTACAAACAAGCAAAAAGGGCCTATTAAAAAAAAAAAAAAAAAAAAACCAGCAAGATGCATTTAACCATTTAATAAGCACTTACTGTGTGCCGGGCCTTGTGCAAAGCACTAAATATGAATTATCTCCTGGGACCATCCAAACAATCCTGGCACAAAAGTCCTATGACTACCATTCCACAGATGGGACACTGAGGCTGGGAGCAAACATGTGGGGGAGCTCAGGGCTGTCATGTCACAGCCCACAGTCAGGCAGTCTCTGGGCCAGATGGAGAATATTGAAGAACAATTATAATACATAAGAGCTGCTACTTAGTGAGAGATGGCGCTGGACTAGAAACACCATCTCAGCAAATCCTTACAGCCCTTTGAGAATGATCTTGTTATTATCCCATTTTGTAAATGAGGAACCTGAGGTAGTAGGAGGACAAGTCAACTGGACCAGTTCTGAATCTGGCCCTCGGGGGAGACCAATACTACGGCCAGAGCCCCACCCTCAGAGGGTCTCTGGGGCACTAGGAACACGCTTAATAAACGGTACCATTTACTGAGCGTTATGTGCCAGCTGCTGTGCTAAGCACTTTACGCATGGTATTCTCACTGCATCCTGAAAACAACTCGACGAAGTGGTTGCTACTTAAATCCCCATTTTATAGATAGGGAAGCCAAGACACAGAGAGGTGAGGCCAGTTGCCCAAAGTCACACAGCTGGTAAATGTTCAAATTTGAACCTGGGGTCTCTCTGCCTTCCAAACCAACGCTCTTAACAAAATTATCTCGGTTAACAGCAGCTAGCCTGCGTTGGGTGCTAACCATGGACTCACCTCTTTACATGCACACACTCAACTAATCCTCACCCTATGCAATCGATAACATCTTCAACTCATTTTTCGGAGAGCTAACAATAACCCCAACACGTAGTAAGTGCCTCCTATGTGCCAAATGTTTTATTCTATTATCTCAACAGAATCTCCGCCAAGACACTCTCCTACTCCGTTTTACTGCAGGGGAAATTGAGGTTCGGCGCGGTTTCCTCAGATCGCAGCTCCCAAGTGGCACAGCCGGGACGCGAATCCACCGCTCCCCGCCTCCAAGCTCTTCCCCACAGCGCCGGGGTGCACGCCTGGAAAGTTGAGCCATGCGGGCACAAGTCCGGCTGGGTCCGGAGGGCGCGAGTCCCGGCGCCGCCGCCCCCCACGGCCAGTACCCACACCCGGCCGTCCGCCCGCGCTGACCCTCGGGGTCCGGGCAGCCACCGGTTCCCCGCCACCCTTGCGCGAGGCCGATCCCGCACCCGGAGCCACATACCTGGGTGTCTGGGCTGCCCGCCCCGTGGGCCCCACGACCGCGGCGTCCGGCTCCGCGCCGCTCGCTGGAGACGCCGCCAGCTCCGGTGGCCCGAGTGACTTCCAGGCTGCCCACTTCCAAGCCGCTTCGCGCGAGTCCTCCTGGGAACTGTAGTTTCGCCCTAGCCGGCAGCGAACTGAAAAGAGCCTGGCCCGCGGGGGCTGCCGGGAGCCGTAGGCGCACTGCCGCGCTGCCTCCTAGGAACCGTAGTCCACTGGTCGCCTTCATGCAGCTCCAGTCTCTAGAGCACTTCCGCAGCCCTGAGGGGCGTGAGGGAGGGAGGCGTGTCTCCTGCAGACTCCAGCTCGAGAGCTGCGCTGTTTTACCCGCCGGGGCGGTTTCTCCTTTCTCCTAGCCCCGTCTGCCTCCTCCCTTCATTCGGCGGAACCTCTCCCTCACTCTCTGCCAGGCTCGAGTCACTCACCCCTAGGACGCTAGTCACTCTTCCCTGGGAGAAGCGGGGAAAGCGGAGCAGTGAGCTAGACCCCCAGCGGTGGGGGGTTGGTGAAGGAGGGCGTCGATGCGCGCTCGCGCACGCGCGATCGCCGGCAGACCCCGGCCTAAATTGCCGCGGGCCCCCGCGGAGAGGATTTTTTTTTCTTTCGAGCGCGCGCCCATGCGCACGCGCGTTCAGACCCCTGGCCTCGGGGAGTCCGCCGGCTGCGGGGTTGGGGGCCAACCGTTCTATGCGGGGAGCCCTCTCGCAGCATCCGCCAGGTAGCTTCTTAGTCGCTTCCCCTAGCTCAAGGAGCTCCCGAGTGCACAAGCCGTACCCGTCCCTTGTCGGGAGTCCTGTCGCAGGTAACAGGCGCAGCCCATGCTCTGAGACAGAGACACCCTGCCTCCTCCCCTGCAGGAGGCCCGAGGGTGAGGGGCCCTGGGTGTAGTCGCCTCTCCCCGGCGTAGGCGGCTCCAGAGCTCTGCCTTCGACGGCAGCCACAAGACCCAAGGGCTGCGTAGGGGCCTTGTTATCTTACATTCTTTTGTTGATCTCACATTCCTGAGGGTAACTAGTGTTTGTAGAGTACCTACACCTTGGGAAATTTTGTCCAAATTTAATCCACCTGCTGGCATAACCAAGCAGCGGAATACCCCGCAACACACACTCCTTTTTTAATGTATATTGCCACGCCTCCTTAAGAGTTACCGAGGGAATTGACTGGAATCGCAAAGTCCTCTCTGGTCGAGAAGCCGTGGTCAATACCCTTTGTGCCTCAGCCTGCCTTCTAGGAAGATGTAACATTTGAAGCTGGGAAGCAGATGTTTCTTCCTGGGAGAGCACGTTTTTCCACTCATTCAACAAAAATGGATTAAGCACCTATTCCATGTCAGGTTGGGTGATTATGGAAACACAAGAGAAATCAGACAGACTGGAGTCCTACCTTCAGGGAGCTTTCAGTCCAGTAGGGATATCAGGCCACCACTAGACTAAGGCAATGTAGAGCAATACTACCTAAGAGAAATATACCAGGCACTTTGAGCCACCGAGGCAGGAGGATCACTTAAGGCCAGGAGTTGGAGACTGGTCGGATAACATAGCAAGACCCCATCTCTACTAAAAGTCAAAAACTAGCAAGGCGTGGTGGCATGTGGCCATAGTCCCAGCTATTCAAGAGGCTGAGTGTCGCTTAAGCCCAGGAGTTTGAGACTGCAGGGAACCATGATTGCACCACTGCACTCCAGCTTGGACGACAGAGCAGAACCCTGTCTCTTTAAAAAAAAAAAAAAATTATATGTGTATGTGTGTATTTATGTGTAATGCAAGCCACATATGCAATTTTAAATTTTACATAAACAGGTAAAATTCATTTTATTTATTATTATTTACTTACTTTTTTTTTTTTTTTTGCCATGTTGCCAGGCTGGTATTGAACTCTTGGCCTCAAGACATCTTCCTACGTCAGCCTCCCAAAGTGCTGGGATTATAGGCGTGAGCCATCTCACCCAGCTATGAAATTAATTTTAATACTTTAACCCAAATATATCCAAAATATTATTCCAAGTTAGGTTAATGGAAAAATGTTTTCATTGCTTCAGCTCTACATTTTTTTTTCTTTTTTTTTTTTTGAGATGGAGTCCCACTCTCTCACCAGGCTGGAGTGCAGTGGTGCCACCTCAGCTCCCTGCAACCTCTGACTCCCTGATTCAAGTGATTCTCCTGCCTCAACCTCCCAAGTAGCTGGGATTACAGGCACAACCCCTGACACCCTGCTAATTTTTGTATTTTTAGTAGAGACCGGGTTTCACCATGTCGGCCAGGATAGTCTCAACCTCCTGACCTCATGATCCACCAGCCTTGGCCTCCCAAAGTGCTGGGATTACAGGCGTGAGCCACCATGCCTGGCCTCAGTTCTGCAATTTAAGTTAATTAAAATCAAATAAAATTAAAATGTTATGAGGCACTAACAAAGATATTCATTTGCAGCATTAGCGAAAGGTTGGAAACTACCCAATGTCCATTAGTAGAAATTTGGATAAATAAATGATAGTTCAGCCACACATTGGAATACCCTGCAGTTAGTAACTGTTGAGAAAAGAAACAGTTATATTTATTAACATGACTTACTCTTAAAGCTATATTAAGAGGAAAAAAAGGTGAATAACAGTGTATATAGTATATTATCACTTGTATAAGAAAAATATTTTTGGCTGGGCGCGGTGGCTCAAGCCTGTAATCCCAGCACTTTGGGAAGCCGAGGCGGGTGGATCACGAGGTCAGGAGATCGAGACCATCCTGGCTAACACAGTGAAACCCCATCTCTGCTAAAAAACACAAAAAACTAGCCGGGCGTGGTGGCAGGCGCCTGTAGTCCCAGCTACTCGGGAGGCTGAGGCAGGAGAATGGCGTGAACCCGGGAGGCGGAGCTTGCATTGAGCCGAGATCACCGCCACTGCACTCCAGCCTGGGCGACAGAGTGAGACTCTTGTCTCGAAGTTGTTTAATTACAGGGAGGATAATAGCTAAGTCATTAGAATAATTGTGAGAGACAAAATAGGCTGGGTGTGGTGGCTGACACCTGTAATCCCAACACTTTGGGAGGCTGAGGCAAATGGATTCTTTGAGTCCAGTAGTTTGAGACCAGCCCAGGCAACATGGTGAAACCCCATCTCTACCAAAAGTACAAAAATTAGCCAGGTGTGGTAGCACTAGCCTGTAGTCCCAGCTACTCAGGAGGCTAAGGCAGGAGGATCACTTGAGCCAGTGAAGTCAAGGCTGCAGTGAGCCAATCGTGCTACTGGACTCCAACTGGGTGACAGAGTGAGGTCCTGTCTCAAAATAAATAAATAAGAATTAAAAGATATGTAAAACCCCTGGTTACTACTTGACAACCTTATCAATCCTGGATACTGTCATTACTTCTCAGGGATCCAGGGTAACTCTTCCATCCAACAGAAACTAGCCCACCCTGTTCATGTATGTTTGTCAGCCTGGAAAATTATTTCTTCCCATTAAGAAAGTTAAACCCATTCCACCCCCAGCCCTAGCTATGCAGCCACCTGAAGGCCAGAGTAGCACTCCCAGGCCCTGGGGACAAACTTGGGCTCCTTATCAGTAATGTCATTCAAAGAACCAAGTAAGCTTAGGTTGCCCCTCTGACTTTACAGTCAACTAATTAGGCCCTTCTGATACCAGCTGGACTTCCTGCACCCCTGTCCCCAGCTGGACTTTCTGCACCCCTGTCCCCAACTGGACTTTCTGCACCCCTGTCCCCAAACGTGAGACCACCTTCAAGGTTATATAATCCATGCAGGGCCCTGTCTCACAGTGTGACGCACTCATCACCTTCCTTTTGGGTGGCCAGGTCTCCTCGTTATATGTACTCAAAGCACTTCATACTTTTCCTTCTTAAAACTGAATTTAATTTGCAATTTAATTTGAGAAAATTAAAAGTTGCAGAAAAGTTCTACAGGATAATATAACCCATCACCTAGAATTTCCCACTGTAATCCATTTTATATCTCTTCTTTGATGACAGTAAGCTCTAGGGAGCAAGAAACCTGCCTGGATCCCCTCACACACATATAACAGAACACATTGGAGCCAACGAGTGAGCCAATGGGAGCCCAGGGGCCTGACCGTGTCGTGGAGTGCAGCGCCCCCTAGAGTCAACTCTCTTTAACAAGACAAACCTCGTGGGAGGATTGCCTTTCCTCAGGCCATCAAGAACACTGTACCTTACAGTGGACTGGTGCTAAGAAAAGGAATATAGTTCCAGTGTCAACACCCAGTCAGGGACCTGGTTTGTCTCCGCAGTCAGCAGGAATAACATTTGTTGGTTCTAAGTACCCTTCAAGCTAAATTGACAACAGAGCTTGAATTCTCCCATTAGATGATCTTTGCGTTAAGATATTAAACAATCGGCTGGGCATGGTGGCTCACGCCTGTAATCCCAGCACTTTAGGAGGCTGAGGCGGGTGATCACCTTGAGGTCAGGAGTTCGAGACCAGCCATGGCCCAAACATGGTAAAAAACTCGTACTCTTAACTAAAAAAAAAAACGATAAAAAAAAAAAAAAAAAAAAAAAAAAACTTAGCTGGCTACGGTGGTGCATGCCTGTAATCCCAGCTACTCAGGAGGCTGAGGCAGGAGAATCGCGTGAACTCCGGAGGCGGGGGTCACAGTGAGCCGAGATCGCGCCATGACACTCCAGCCTGGGCGACAGAGTGAGACTCCATCTCAAAAAAACAAAAAATAAAAAGTAAAAGATATTAAACAATCAAGACTGTTGGGATTAAAGCATCTGGAGCTCACTACAGACTTGCTTTTAAGGACAGGTACTGGGATTAGGGAGTTGAATGTCATCCTCTGAGGCTAACCCAAGGAAACTGGTCTATGATGTGCGAAAGAGTAGCAAATAGATAAATAAGGAAATAAACATGAAGGGCCAGGTGCAGTGGCTCATGCCTGTAATCCCAGCACTTTGGGAGGCTGAGGCAGGCGGATCGCTTGAGCCCAAGAGTTCGAGACCACCTAAGCAACATAGTGAAACCCTGTCTCTACAAAAGTTTTAAAAAATTAGCCAGGCGTGGGGTGCATGCCTGTGTTCCCAACTACTTAGGAGGGTGAGGCGGGAGGATTGCTTGAGCCCAGGAGTTCGAGACTGCAGTGAACTGTGACTCCACCACTGCACTCCAGCCTGGGCAACAGAGCAAGACTCTGTCTCAAAAAAACAAACAAAAAAAATCACATAAAATTAAATAAACATAGAGATTTGGGGTTTGAAAGTCCTCCTTCTCACTCTTCACCTAGAAATATTCCCTGAAATAGTCCCAACCAATTGCTCTTTGTAGGCTGGTCAAGAGAAGTTGGACCCAGTGGAGGTATTTGGAATAATGGGAAGTGATGGCAGTGACTGCAAGTTTGCTACAAATGACTGCTCTCTCAGCAGCTCTGAGGCCGCAAGAAGGGGCCAGTGGGGTAACTCTGAGTTGTGGTGGTTGTTTGGGGGTTTTCTTGGTGTTTTTTTGTTTTGTTTTGTTTTGTTTTTGAGATGGAGTCTCACCTTGTCGCCCAGGCTGAAATGCAGTGGTGCAGTCTCGGCTCACTGCAACTTCTGCCTCCTGCAACTTCAAGCAATTTTCTGCCTCAGGCTCCCGAGTAGCTGAGATTACAGGCACCCTCCACCATGCCTGGCAAATTTTTGTTATTTTTAGTAGATATAGGGTTTCACCATGTTGGTCAAGCTGGTCTTGAACTGACCTCGTGATCCACCCACCTCGGCCTCCCAAAGTGCTGGGATTACAGGCATGAGCCACCACACCTAGCTTTTTTTTTTTTTTTTTTTTTTTTTTTAGACAGGATTTTGCTCTGTCGCCCAGGCTGGCATGCAGTGGGGCCATCATAACTGACTGCAGCCTCAACCTCCTGAGCTCAAGTGATCCTCCCACCTCAGCCTCCCAGACAGCTAGGACTACAGGCACATGGCACCACGCCTGGCTACTTTATTTTTTGTAGAGACAGGGTCTCACTATGTTGCCCAGGCTGGCCTTGAACTTCTGGCAGCAAGCGAGTGAGCCTCCCACTTTGGCCTGGGGAAACTCCCATAGGGGCCTCCACTGCTGTGCAGGATCTGAAGCAGATCATCTGGAGCCTGAAAGGCGTTCAGAATGAGCAGCAAGTGCAGGGTTGAGTAGAACTGAATGGAGACAGCGATCGCAGGAGGGCAGCATGCAGTTTGGGGAGCATGGAAAGAGACAGGATGCTGTGTGCTGCCAGCCAGTACCAAGTTCCCACTGTGAGTGGATCTGTGGATCAGAGAGCCTTCTTAGCATCAGCCAGCAAAACCTCTTCCTCCTCTGATATAGTGGAAGAATCCTGAACTGTGGATTGGATCTTAGTCTTTTTTTTTTTTTTTTTTTTTGAGACAGAGTCTTGCGCTATCACCGAGGCTAGAGTGCAGTGGCGTGATCTTGGCTCACTGCAACCTCCGCCTCCTGTGTTCAAGTGATTCTCCTGTCTCAGCCTCCCGAGTAGATGGAATTACAGGCACCCACCACCGCGCCCGGCTAATTTTTGTATTTTTAGTAGAGACGGGGTTTCACCATGTTGGCCAGGCTGATCTCAAACTCCTGACCTCATGATCCACCCGCCTTGGCCTCCTAAAGTGCTGGGATTACAGGCGTGAGCCACTGTACCCAGTGGATCTTAGTCTTGATCTGCCCTTTGTAGACTCAAACACATCCCTTTTCCTCTTTGAGTTCATGTTCCTCTTTTGTACAACGGAGATGATGATATTTGCCTCTCAGGATTCTTTCAAGAACTAAGGAAATGATTGATGTTGAAAGCTTTTCCTTGGGCTCTCACCCACTGTATGCATGTGAGATGATGATGATAAGTTTTGCCTGCTGCTTTCCCCTACTGCAAATCCAGTGAGCAAGTCTCTGTGGTAACACAGAGCCTCGGCTTAGCCATACCAGAAGGTGGGTTCTGCTGACCTTGCTTCAGGAAGCCCAGGCCAAATGACTTGGGACTCCACCAGTTCTCTTTTTTGTTTGTTTGTTTGTTTTCTTTTTTTATTTTCTCCACCAGTTCTCTAAACCAGTGTTTTTCACACTTTGGTTATTGTTGAAGCAAGGTGCAACAGTTCATGCCTGTAATCCCAGCGCTTTGGGAAGCCAAGGCTTTGGGAAGCCAAAGCTTGAGGCCAGGAGTTAGAGACCAGCCTGGACAGCATAGTGACACCCCCTCATCCCTACCCCACCCCCACTCCCATCTCTACAAAAATGGAAACAAAAAAACAAAATAGGCCAGGCGTGGTGGCTTATGCCTGAAATTCGAGCATTTTGGGAGGCCAAGGTGGGAGGATCACTTGTGACCAGGAGCTCAAGGCCAGCCCGGGTAACACAATGAGACCCTGTCTTCACAAAAACAAAACAAAGAAACAAAAATTAGCCAGGTGTGGTGGCACATGCCTGTAGTCCTAGCATGTGGGAGGCTGAAGTGGGAGGATCACTTGAGTTCTGGAGCTCTGGAGTTCAAAGCTGCCGTGAGCTATGATGATGCCACTGCACTACCGTCTGGGGAACAGAGCAAAACCCTGTCTCTTTTTCTTTTTGAGACTGAATCTCACTCTTGCCAAGGCTGGGGTGCAGTGGTACAATCTCAGCTTACTGCAGCCTCCACCTCCTGGGTTCAAGTGACTCTCCTGCCTCAGCCTCCTGAATAGCTGGGATTACAGGCGCCTGCCACAACGCCCAGCTAATTTTTGTATTTTTAGTAGAGACGGGGTTTCACCATGTTGGCCAGGCTAGTCTCGAACTCTTGACCTCAGGTGACCTATCCTTCTCAGCCTCCCAAAGTGTTGGGATTACAGGCGTGAACCACTGCGCCCGGCCAAAACCCTATATCTTAAAAACAAAACAACAACAATAACTAATTGATGGGCCTTAATCTCAGAATTTCCAATTGAGTAGGTCTGGGGTGGGGCCCAATAATTTGCATTTCTAACGAGTTCCCACTATTTCTGTAAACGGATGAAGTTCTTCTGCATCTGGCAGGCAAGGTTGGCCTCCGTTGCCCTCTGCTGGCCAGACTATAAATTTAACTGTCATGTTTCCAGAGCAGCTGAAAAGCACAAAGTCTGAGTTGGAAGGAAATAGAGTGGTCACCTGTCTGAGAACTAGGCCAGCCTTCAAGCAGAAGTCGTGTTTGTCACTACAGAGTATGCTTTAAAGGGTTTTCACATAAATTATCCTATTTAATCTTTGCAGCAATCCTGTAACATAAGCAACAGTGGCATTTTCATTTTACAAATGAGGAAAAACTAGCCCATTGTCCCACCAGTAGTAACAGATTTCCTGACAGGGGGGTACGTTAAAAGTAATTCACTGTACAACCAGGAAAAGTAGAGGTTTGTCCTCATGAAGGCCAAAGAAAAGGGAACGGGGACGAGGACAATGAACAGCAGATGTACCTCCTGTAAGAGAGCTACCTGAGGCCGGGCTTGGTGGCTGATGCCTGTAATCCCAGCACTTTGGGAGGCTGAGGTGGGTGGATAATCTGAGGTCAGGAGCTCAAGACCAGCCTGGCCAACATGGTGAAAACCCATCTCTACTAAAAACACAAAATTAGCTGGGCGTGGTGGTGCATACCTGTAATCCCAGCTACTCAGGAGGCTGAGGCAGGAGAATGGCGTGAACCCAGGAGGCAGAGGTTACAGTGAGCCGAGACTGCACCATTGCACTCCAGCCTGGGCAACCAGAGCGAAACTCCGTCTTAAAAAAAAAAAAAAAAAAGGAGCTTACCTGATTCCACGGGGTCAGGGAAACCTACAAAGCCAAATGGCTGGATCCTCTCTCCATATGTGCTAGCTGGGGCTGACTCTTAGTCCTGGGTGCCCTGTATCTCCGTTTCCTATTTCAGCAGTCAGGCTCGAATGCCAGTAGAATCACCCAGGGAGCACATTACAAGTGGAGGTTCCTGGGTCCTACTTCCACGGTTCTGATTCAGTAGGTCTAGGGGAGGAGCCCAGGAATATGCATTTTGACACCTACAGGTCGGTGTTGTGGCTCACACCTGTATTCCCAGCACTTTGGGAGGCTAAAGCTGGAACCCAGGCGTTCAAGACCAGCCTGGGCAACAAAGCAAAACCCCATCTCTACAAAAAAAAAAGTTTGAAAAGTTAGCCAGGCATGGTGGTGCATACCTGTGGTCCCAGCTTCTTGGAAGGCTGAGGCAGGAGGATCACTTGATTTTTTAATATTTATTTATTTATTTATTTATTTTGAGACAGAGTCTCACTCTGTCGCGCAGGCTGGAGTGCAGTGGCGTGATCTCGGCTCACTGCAAGCTCCGCCTCCTGGGGTCAAGCCATTCTTCTGCCTCAGCCTCCTGAGTAGCTGGGACTACAGGTGCCCGCCACCACGCCTGGCTAATTTTTTGTATTTTTAGTAGAGACTGGGTTTCACTGTGTTAGCCAGGATGGTCTCGATCTCCTGACCTTGTGATCTGCCCATCTTGGCCTCCCAAAGTACTGGGATGACAGGCATGAGCCACCACGCCCAGCTTTATTTTTTTTTAAACTTACCCCCAGGTGGCCAGACGGTGGTGGCTCACGCCTGTCATCCCAGCACTTTGGGAGGCCAAGGTGGGTGAATCACCTGAGGTCAGGAGCTCAAGACCAGCCTGACCAACATGGAGAAACCGCATCTCTACTAAAAATACAAAAGTTAGCTGGGCGTGGTGGCACGTGCCTGTAATCCCAGCTACTCAGGAGGCTGAGGCAGGAGAATCACTTGAACCTGGGAGGCGGAGGTTGCAGTGAGCCAAGATTGGGCCACTGCACTCCAGCCTGGGTGACAGAGTGAGACTCTGTCTCAAAATAAATTAATTAATTAAAATTTAAAAAATCAAGTGATCCTCCTGCCTCAGCCTTCCAAGTAGCTGGGACCACAGGCACGCACCAGCCTGGGTGACAGAGCGAGACTCTGTCTCAAAAATAGATAAATAAATAAATAAATAAAACAAAATAAAACTTACCCCCAGGAATCCTGGTTCAGGAGGTCCAGGGACCATACTTTGAGACCCCACAGTCTTCACAAAATGCTCTCCGGACACAACACAAAATGTGAAGGACTGTGAGGGTATTCTTTCCCAGCCCCCTCTCGGTTTCTCTGCTTCTCTCACCCATTTATGTTACTGGGTTACAATAGGAACACGCTAAGATTCACTCCCCATTTGCTGTCTCCAAGCCTCAGTTTTCTCATCTATAAAATGAGATAATGCCTACCTTACTGGGCTGTAGAGTGGCTAAAATGAGAAGGTATGCACAGTTCCTGACTTTCAGAAGGTGTTCAATAGACATGAGTTCATTGTTCTTGCCTTCTGATTCCTAGCTTCTCGGAAAGTGGCAGTGACTAAGCTGGGCTCTTTTGGATTCCCACAGGTTTTTAAGCAACGGTCCTCAGGAGGGCCAAGGGAGTCTTATGGCGACATCTTCCCCCAGGCTCATTCCCCTGTGGAAAGATTTAAAACTCCTCCTAAATGACGCCATAAATGAAAGCAAGGTAATGTATACGTAGGACATAAACACATTATAGGTTGGCTGCTACCTGTCTTACAGTCATGAGCATTTCAGAAGAGCCACAGATTGTCCTTGAGAATAGGAAGCAAACAAGGTATATTATAAAGATAGTCATCACCTTAGCAGGAGGTAGGCCATCAATTTCCATGAGTCACAGACTTCTCGCAAGGACATTTTGATAGTGGAAAGTGGACACTCTGAAGCATTGTCAGAGGAACTGACCTTCTGGAAAGAGTTTTTCTATTTTTTTATTTTATTTCTTTTGAGATGCAATCTCGCTCTGTTACCTAGGCTGGAGTGCAGTGGCGCAATCTTGGCTCACTGCAACCTTCGCCCCCGGGTTCAAGTGATTCTCCTGCCTCAGCCTCCCAAGTAGCTGGGACTACAGGCACACGCCACCATGCCTGGCTAATTTTTTGTATTTTTAATAGAGATGGGGTTTCACCATGTTGCCCAGGCTGGTCAGGCTGAGCTCCTGAGCTCAGGCCATCTGCTGCATTGGCCTCCCAAAGTGCTGGGATCACAGGTGTGAGCCACCACACCTGGCTGAGAGATTTTTTAAAACAGAGGAGGAGACACCAGAGAGAACAGCTGCCAATCTCAGTTTTGCTATGGTTGGCTCTGCATAAAAGGATCCCAGGGCCAGGCATGGTGGCTTATGCCTGTAATCTCAGCACTTTGGGAGGCCAAGGTAGGTAGATCACCTGAGCTCAGGAGTTTGAGACCACGCTGGGCAACATGGTGAAACCCCGTCTCTACTAAAAATATAAGATATTAGCCAGGTGTGGTAGACTTCACCTGTAGTTGCAGCTACTCAGGAGACTGAGGCAAGAGAATCGCATGGAACCCAGGAGGCGAAGGTTGCAATGAGCCGAAATCAGGCCACTGCACTCCAGCCTGGGGCCGCAGAGTGAGACTGTGTCTCAAAAAACAAAACAAAACAAAAATTACAGGATCCCAGATGCATGTTTCATAGCACATGCTCTATCACTGTGGGAATATATATATATATATATATGGTATAAATGCTTGTCCTCTGTCAAATTTAAAGGCCAGATAGGGTGTCCCAAGAGTCTCACTTAGTGCAGCTTTAAGCTTCAGTAACTTAGAGCTGCACTGATGCACTGACTTTGGGAGACTCTGCTATATTCCATGTGGGTGTAAGGTGATGTACTTGCCTGACTATTCTGTTAAAGATTGTGTCTTTTATGGTACATGTACCTTCTAGACACAAGCAAGAATGTTAAAGGGGGCTGAATGCAGTAGCTCATGCCTGTAATCCCAGCACTTTGAGAGGCCGAGGCGGGTGGATCACCTGAGGTCTAGAGTTTGAGACCAGCCCGGCCAACATGGTGAAACTCCATCTCTACTAAATATACAAAAAATTAGCAGGGCCTGGTGGTGCGTGCCTGTAGTCCCAGCTACTTGAGAGGCTGAAGCAGGAGAATCGCTTGAACTGGGGAGGCGGAGGTTGCAGTGAGCTGAGATCACGCTACTGCACTCCAGCCTGGGCAACACAGCGAGACTCCATCTGAAAAAAAAAAAAAAGGAATGTTAGAGGGCAGGCATGGCTAACTTCATGTTGAAAAGAACATCATTTTCCCATGTTCACACTATAAAATTTGCACACAGAGGCTCTGCAGGGTTGTGTTCTCTCCTGCATTGGGGGATTTGTTACATGCTTGTGAAGTATAGCTGTCCCACAGGTGGTAAGTTATGCACGCGTGAGTGTAACAGGAGTAGGTCCTTCGGGTGGGAGGCATGACTTTGGGAACTCCTCCAACTGTGACTTGTGCGAGAATATATTTAGTGCCTCTGTGCCCTAGCCTCTTAGTTTATGCCACACCTCTCTCCAGCAACCTTCAGAAGACCCAAAGAATAGCCTAGTTGTGCTGAGCGACCGGTCCCAGATACTGTTCAAAGAGTCTCGCTATCCTCAAAATATGCCGTGTGTATGTTATTACTTCAGTGATGCCCATTTCTTCACCTCCCTCTCTTGGGTGACATCGGGCACAAAAGAAATACAGGTAAGACTGCCTTTCTTCCCCTTCTTGGCCTGTTCTCCCAGGGCCATGCCCATATAGCTCTTAGCCCAGATTGACAAAGGAAGATATTCCCCATGAATTAATGTGGTCTGGAACCAGAAATCTCTCCTCATCCTTTCTCCAATTATAGTCCCCATGTTGAGTGGGTTGTATGGTTCCCCCGAAGTAAACCAAGGTTAGGAAAAGGGTCCTAGGCTTCCTGCCTCTACTGTATTTCCAGTTCCCATCACCAGGGGATAAAATCACTCTAGAGTCCTCCAATTCCTCCTTCACACAAAACTTGGGGAAATAAGGGAATATTCTGCACTACTATCAGTTCTAGGCAGTTTCTTTTCTTTTTTTTTTTTTGTTTTTTTGAGACGGAGTCTCGCTCTGTCACCCAGGCTGGAGTGCATTGGCTCACTGCAAACTCTGCCTCCCGAATTCAAGCGATTCTCCTGCCTCAGCCTCCTGAGTAGCTGGAATTACAGGCGCCGGTCACCATGCCCAGCTAATTTTTGTTTTTTTGTTTTGTTTTTTTTTTTGAGACGGAGTCTCGCTCCTGTGCCCCAGGCTGAGTGCAGTGGACGGGATCTCAGCTCACTGCAAGCTCCGCCTCCCGGGTTGCTACGCCATCTCCGGCCTGCCCTCAGCACTCGCCGAGGTAGCTGGACGACTACAGGGGCTGCCACCGTCGCCCGGCCTAGTTTTCTGTTATCTTTTACGTACGAAGACGGGTTTTCAACCGTGTTAGCCAGCGATGGGTCTGCCGACTCCTCCTGACTCGCATCCACCACCGTCTCAGCCTCCGCCAAAGTGCTGGGATTACAGGCTTGAGCCACCGCGCCGCGCCAATTTTTGTATTTTAGTAGAGATGGGTTTTCACCCAGTGTTGGCCAGGCTGGTCTCAAATCCTGACCTCAGGTGATCACACCTGCCGGTCGGCTCCAACAGCTGCTGGCAATTCAGGTATGAAGTGTCCATCTTATTCTCTTCTAGGCTGTAGTGTGGATGAAGAGCAAAACTGAGGACATGATTGAGAAAAGAATATTCTCCATGACTGAACAATTGCCACCCATCCAGTCCATGGTCCACACAGGTTCCTTTCATATCCTCGTGGTCTACTGTGGTGACCTGATCCTGCGACTCTTTGGGGACCACTTTCGGGCATTCAAACCCCTGGGTAAAGTGCACTGCCGCTTCAACATCAGCTGCCTCTGCTATGACCCGGAAATGAAGATGCTTCTCTCTGGCATCCTGGGAGCAGTGGTGACCTGGGTCATTGAGCGAAGTGGCACGGGCCTCCATATAGCCCACATGGTCTCCATGCCAGGTGACGAGCTGGTTCAGGACATCGTGCTGAATGGTCCCAATGGCTCCCTCTTGGCCCTGTGTGAGACGGTGGTGAGGGTCCTGATGCGTCAGGGCAAGGGTCAGCTGGGAGAGGTAAAGAGGTTCACGTCTACCAGCAGCGGCTCCTCCATCACCTGCTGCTTCACCTGTTTTGATCAGGGCTTTCTCTATGCTGGAAACCAAGCTGGGGAAATCCAAGTTTGGAACCTCCAGCAGGGCCATCCGCTCCACAGTTTCCAGGCCCATCACTCAGGAGTGATCTGTATCCGCAGCCGACCAGAGGCCCACACCCTGCTAACAGCTGGCAGTGACAGCCTAATCAAGGAGTGGAACCTGACTTCAGGGAGCCTGCTTCGGCGGCTAGAGCTTGGCGAGGAGCTGTACCGGCTCCAGTTTATTGACAGCATTACTTTCTTCTGCCAAACTGCCCATAGTTTTTCCTTGCGCTGCCTGCCCTGCTTCTACAGCCTCTTCAATGTCTGTGGCTCTGCTCCCCAGCAGTTGCGTCGGGTCTACTGTGGAAATAACTGGTTCCGGATCCTGTGTACCACCGAGGATGGCTTGTTGCGCTTTGTGTCCCCAATAACAGGGGACCTTCTGGTTATCACCTGGCCCTTCTCAATCGTGGACCGGGCTGTGGATTGGGCCTACGACCCAGGTAAAGAGGAGCTCTTTGTAGCAACAGGCAGCTCAGAGGTTCTGGTATTTGACACAACCCGCTGCCCTTGCCCAGCCAAGTATCTTCTAGGCACCTCACCAAATTCTCAGGACTTTGTACAATGCCTGGCTTATGGGCATTTCAACTTGGGGCGGGGTCTAGAGGGACTGATCTTCTCTGGGCACCAGAGTGGTGTGATAAGAGTGCTGTCCCAGCACAGCTGTGCTCGATTAGAAAAATTCATGCACTTTGGTGCTGTACTGGCACTCTCCACGCTGTCTGGAGGGATTTTCGGTGGCCAAGGAAACTCTCTGCTCTGTTCCTATGGAATGGATGACTATGTGCACCTGTCAGAAGCTGTGCTTGATGGGGTTAAAGTACAACTGCAGCCTCTCGCCAGCATCCTCAGCAGCTGTCACCTAACACATCTGATACTCTTGCCCAAGTCTGTGGGTGCCATCACAGAGACAAACTGCCTGCGTCTCTGGAAGTTCCATGATTTTATGTCCTCTGGGTCACAGAATGGCTTGAAATTCATAGAAACGCTGCCTCTGCACCTGTGTGCCATCACATCCTTTGATGTCTGCCTCTCCTTGAGTCTTTTCGTCACAGGTTCTGCCGATGGCTCTGTTCGGATCTGGGACTTCCATGGCAGACTCATAGCCATTCTGGACTCATCACTGCACTTTGGCCCACTCTGTTTTGCAAATGACCGGGGTGACCTGCTTGTGACTTTTAACCAGAGTCTTTACCTAGTGTCCTGTTTAAAATTGCTTCCCCCAGCCCTGCTGACTCGCCTTTCCTTTATGAGCATATCAGATGAAGTACTGGAAATCCCTAAGCCTTTCATACCAAGCTTCTTCTTCTCCTTTGAGACCATGTTTGTGCCCAAGTACATCTACCTTGGAAAAGCACAACAGAAATTAGTGGGTCTGGAGAACCTTGTCAACAAGCGGGCCATTGCCTTTGACCATTCTGTGCCACATGTGATAGAAGAAGATGAGGAAGGGAGCCCAGTGTTACTGCGTTCCTCCATGCGTTATTCTTTGCAGGACATGGAAGATTGGACACAGATGAGTAAACGTTACCAACGCCATTATGCGCTTCCTCCCCAACTACAACTGACTAGCTGGGATGGACTCAACCCGTATCAGATATTGCGATACTACTTTGGTCATGGGCGGGAATGGCTTTTTGCCCCTGATTGCTATATCCCCAATTCAGTGATTCGTGCCCGTCTTTGGCCAGAGGGCACCCCAATATATCTACAGTGCAACCTGCATGCACCCCAGCGGGAGCTGGAATGGGACAGGTCTCAAGAATTCTTTTTCTGGCACAGCAAGGTAAGAACTGTAAGTAATATAGAATATCCAGAGAAGGAGGATGAACACTTCCTAGAAATGAGACTTTCCAAGGATATAACCTACAGCGTCCTTACAGATGGAGCAAACCGAAGTTGGCTGGGAAGAAAGATGAGTGAAATAGCCATTAATAGCATGATTGAGACAATACTCAATATTATGGTCCATGCTTCCTTGCTGAAGTACCAGTACTGTGTTGGTGCACTAGGGCAAATCTTTGCCTCTTACCAGGTGTCTCCAGCCCTACGCTCTGAGACAGCCCGTCGGCTACTGGATGATACAACCAATTCCAACCCGCTGATCCGAGAACTAGCTTGGGAAGGGCTGAAGCGTCTAGGAATGATTACTCATCTTTTTGCCATGCCTCTGGCTCAGGGATTAATGGACAAGGATGAAAGAGTGAGGGTCAAGACTCTAAGCCTCATGGCTGAGATTGGAATCCACTCTAGGACCTCACTCTTACAGCTGATCCAGAAACAAGAGACTTTTCGGGAGATGCAGTACGTTTGTGCTTCCCTCAATTCTTCACCCCATTCCCCATTTTCCCCCTCCTTTCCTTTGCTATTTCTTCATCCCTGTTTATTAATTCTTCCTGACGTTTCTTCTTTCTCATAGCCTTTGCTCATTCCTAGATGACTATTCTTGACAATCCCCCGTTCCCTCCTCCTCCTCCTTCTCTTCCTTCTTTTTTTGAGACAGGGTCTTATTCTGTTGCCCAGGCTGGAGTATAGTGGTGCGATCTTGGCTCACTGCAACCTCTGCTTCCCAGGCTCAAGCAATCCTCCTGCCACAGCCTCCTCAGTAGCTGGGGCTACAAGCATGCACCACCACACTGGCTAATTTTTTGTAGAGACAGAGTCTCACTATATTGCCCAGACTGGTCTCGAACTCCTGAGCTCAAGCAATCTTCCTGCCACCTTGGCCTCCCAAAGTGCTAGGAGTACAGGCATGAGCCACCACACCTGGCCTGCTCACCCCTTTCTCCATTGCTTTTCCTATATGTCCGCTACCTCTTCAAGTTCCATTTTCATCCTTTTCGCCTGTTTCTACAGCCTCCAATACAGATCACTCCATTTATTGCCATCTTGGCTTCCTAGATAGTTTCTTTTGTCTCAGCCATTATTTTCCATATGCCGTCTCTCTTGGCCACTTTGCCAAGCCTCCTGCCTGTTCCACAGCCGTTTTGTTCTTCCCATTCTCCCTTTTGTTCCTGACTCAGCATAGTCCTTCTTCTCCTTTGACTTTCATAGGCAAGAGATGATCGGGGAGGAACCTCTAGACCATCTGCTGGGGATGCGGGCCACAGATCTCCAAATCCTTTCCACTCAAGTGGAGCAGAGATTGAATGAAAACCTGACTCTGTCACATAGAGATGAAAAGCCGGCTTTTTCTTTAGATGTCTCAAAGGCTTCTGAACTTAAATCCTTCTCCGTGAAACCTCCTACAGTTTCTGAAGAATCTGAAGTGGCCATCAAGCACAGCAAAGGCCACAGACGAGGCCGAGCAGTGGTCAAAAAGCATAGTATGTAAAGGGTAATCTGGTCCATGCCTCAGGGTCCTCAAGAGGCAGGGTAGTTAGGGTTAAAGTGGATCAAGAGATACTAGGTGGGCTGGCGGGACACAATGGCTCACGCCTGTAATCCCAGCACTTTGGGATGCTGAGGCGGGTGGATCACTCGAGGTCAGGAGCTTGAGACCAGCCCGGCCAATATGGTGAAACCCCGTCTCTACTGGAAATACAAAAATTGGCCATGCACGACGGTGGGTGACTGTAATCCCAGCTACTCGAGAGGCTGAGGTGGGAGAATCACTTGAACCCAGGAGGTGGAGGTTGCAGTGAGCCGAGATGGTGCCACTGCACTCCAGCCTGGGTGACAGAGCGAAACTCCATCTCAGAAAAAAAAAAAAAAAGAGATACCAGGTGGGAAGAGAGATAAGTGGAAAGATCTCATCATAGAAAAGACACTCTCAGATGGGGGACTAGGGGAGGGATAGCATTAGGAGAAATACCTAATGCAGATGACAGGTTGATGGGTGCAGCAAACCACCATGGCACCTGTATACCTATGTAACAAACCTGCACGTTCTGCACATGTATCCCAGAACTTAAAGTATAATTTTTTTTTTTTTTTTTTTGAGACGGAGTCTCGCTCTGTCGCCCAGGCTGGAGTGCAGTGGCTGGATCTCAGCTCACTGCAAGCTCCGCCTCCCAGGTTCATGCCATTCTCCGGCCTCACCCTCCCGAGTAGCTGGGACTACAGGCGCCCGCCACCTCGCCCGGCTAGTTTTTTGTATTTTTTAGTAGAGACGGGGTTTCACCGTGTTAGCCAGGATGGTCTCGATCTCCTGACCTCGTGATCCGCCCGTCTCGGCCTCCCAAAGTGCTGGGATTACAGGCTTGAGCCACCGCGCCCAGCCTAAAGTATAATTTTTTTAAAAAAGTGTATAGATAAGGAAATTATAGTGTATTCATAAAATGAAATACTACTGTGATAAAAAAGAGTGATACATGCAACAACACGGAAGAATCTCAAAAACTGTTGAAAGAAAACACAAAAGAGCACATTTTTAAATGATTCTATTTATTTGGAATTCTAAAAATGGCAAATGAATCTACAGTCACAGAAAGCAGATCAGTTGTTGCCTAGGGCCAGGGGTTAAGGGTAGATAGATGTTGACTGGGACACTATGTAGGAGGGAATTTAGGAGGATAATAGAAATGCCTTATATCCTGATTATAATTGCAATAGTTACAAGAGTGTATACATTTTTCAAACTCATCAAATTGTTTGCTTAAAATGGGTATATCATATGTAAATTATACCTCAATAAAATTGATTTTTATGAAAGCAATGAAGAAAAAAAAAACTTTCTTTCTTTTTTTTTTTTTTTTTTTTTGAGAAGGAGTCTTGCTGTGTTGCCCAGGCTGGAGTGTAGTGGCCGGATCTCAGCTCACTGCAAGCTCCGCCTCCCGGGTTTACGCCATTCTCCTGCCTCAGCCTCCCGAGTAGCTGGGACCACAGGCGCCCGCCACCTCGCCTGGCTCGTTTTTTGTATTTTTTAGTAGAGACAGGGTTTCACCGTGTTCGCCAGGATGGTCTCGATCTCCTGACCTCATGATCCGCCCGTCTCAGCCTCCCAAAGTGCTGGGATTACAGGCTTGAGCTACCGCGCCCGGCAAGACTTTCTAAGGAAGGATCCACTCAAACTCAGGAAGACTCTAAGGCCTAGCTCTCTAAGGATTGCAGGAGTAGGGGGGCAGGAAAAATGGCAAGAGAGAATGCTTTTGTTTTTTGAAGGGCCTCCAGCTCTCCTTGTTTGCCTTTTTTTTTTTTTTTTTTTTTGAGACGAGTCTGGCTTCTGTCGGGCCCAGGCTGGAGTGCGGTGGCCGGATCTCCGGCTCACTGAAAGCCCGCCTCCCAGGTTCACGCATTGCTCGCTGCCTTCGCCTCCAAGTAAGCTGGACTACAGGCGCCGCGCTCGTCGCTCCGCCAGTTTTTGTAATCTTTAGTAGAGACTGGGTTTGCACCCGTATTAGCCAGGATGGTCTCCATCTCCTGACCCCGTGATCCGCCCGCCGGCCTCCGCCAAAGTGCTGGGATTAGACAGGCTTGAGGCCACGCGCCTGCCCTGCCCGCCAACCTTCTTTTATGACAGTTCTTCTTAGCTCACACCTAATATTGGGAAAGGTTTCATTTAGCTTCCCATACTTTGCTTACCTCCACCTCTCCATTTTTCCTACAGGCCGAAAATGGTTGCGGGGTCTCAAGAAGACGAAAGAGAGAGACTCTAAACATATGATCACTGAGCCAGGCCTGTTAGAGGATGAAAGTGGGACTGAGGCCACACCAGTTGAGATGGAGGAAGCATCCGTCCATTCCAAATGGTCTTCAAGCATCAGTGTAATAAAGCCCTTAAAAGATGTTGACTTTCAGGAGAAAGATATCTCAAAGGATCACGTTGCATTGACCCTGAAGATGCTGCGGAAAATACGTGACAAAAGAGACAAGAAAGCAAGAGCTCAGAAACTCAAAAAGAAGCACAAGAAGAAGGGAAAAGAAACCAAAGTTATAACTGAGAAACCTACACCTCCTGTAATGGGACAGCCAGTTATTAAAAAGGTTAAAATTCTAGGGCGGGGAGCCTCGGGAATATCTGGCCGCAGGTCAACCGCTGGAGATGGCTTATCATGGCGGGACGATCTATGTCGTCTTATGACCCTGAGGATATCTGGTTCCCAAACAAAAATGTCAGAAAATCTAAACACTGAGCTAGTGACATTTGCTCAGGAGATGCTGGTAGATAGGCACCCCAGTTGGGAACTCTTTCAGGAGATCTGCCCCCTGTTGAAGAAAGAAAGTAAAGTTCTGCTTGAGGACCTTGATTGGGATGTAGTCCCGGCAGAGGAGAAACCAATTTTTATCCATGAAGAAGCAATTAGAGAGGACATGATACAAGGTGTGACAGAAGAGGTGATCAGACACGAAGTGATGCCAAGGGAAGAAGAACAAGCACAAAAGAAAGCAAAAGTCATGCCGGGCTTGGAGGAAACCCAAGTGATTTTGAACAAGGGCAAGAAAAAGAAAGTTATTTTTTTAGAACCAGGTGATGTAACTAAGGGAAAACAAATATCAAAGAAAGAAAAGAAGAAAACCTTTCAGAAGTCACCTAAGCAAGAGAGGAAAGCTGTCCAGCAGGAAAGAAAAGTAGGAAAAACAAAGAGGGAAATGCCCAAAGAAGAGAGGGATATGAGGGAGGAAGTGAAGGAAATGGCAACACTAGAGAAGAAAGTGGTTGAACGAGAAGAAAAACCAGTTATGATTGAGAGGACACCATCTTGGCAGGACTGGAAAAAGTCCTGGGATGAGTGGAAACAGGTCCATGGTGAGACAAGGAAATCCTGGAAGGCATGGAAGGAAGACTGGGAGAAGAGGCTTCTTCAGGAAGAGGAGAAACTACACCAGGCTGGAGAGAAGCTATTCCCGGAGGAGGAAATGCTTCAGGAGGACAAGAAGCTGAAATGGAAGGAGTGGAAACAAGTCTGGGAAAATATGTTGCCATCTGAATCCAAGGAGCAACTGTACAAGGATGCGGAAGAAGTGACTTTGGAGGAAGAAGTGACTTTGGAGGAAGAAGTGTCTCGGAAGGAGGAAGAAAAAGAAGAGCAGGTCACAGAAGAGCAGAGACAGATCCAAGAAGAACACAAACGGGCTAGAATACACAGGAAACAAGCCCGAGCTGAAAAAAAACGAGCCCAAGAAGAGAGGAAATTAGCACAAGAAGAAGAGAAACTTGCACAAGAAGAGAGACAGTTGGCCCAGGAAGAGAGAAAACTGGCCCAGGCGTATGTTAAAATAACCCAGGATGACAGGGAAATGGCCCAGGCAGACGGTAAGTTTGCCCAGAAAGAGGAAACACTGGCCCAAAGAGGGGAGAAGCTAAGCCAGGAGGCGGAGAAATTGGCCCAGAAAAGGAAGAAACTGTCCAAGAAATGGGTGAAAGTGGCTAGAGAAGAAGAGAAACTAGCAAAGAAAGAAGGGAAACTGGCCGAGGTAAAAAACATATTCGTCCAGAAAGTGGAAGAACTGGCCCAGAGGGAACAAAATCTGGACTGGCAAGAAAAGGAGCTGGCCCAGGAATTGGAGGAATTGGAATGGGATATGGAAGAACTGTCTTGGAAAGAAGAGGAACTGAATCAGGAAGAGGAGAAACTGATTGAGGAAAAGAAGAAACTGGCTGAGGAAGAGAAGACATTGGTCTGGCAAAGGGAGAAACTGTCTGAAGAAGAGACAAAACTGACCCAGGAAGAAGAGTTGCTGATCCAGGAAGAGGAGAAACTGGCCCAGCACAAGGAAAAAATGCCTGAGGAAGAGGAAAGACTGGGACGGAAAAGGGAGCAATTGATTAAGAAGAAGATAAAACTGGCCCGGAAAAAGAAAAGATGGATCAACAGCATGGAAGAACTCACAAAGAACAAGATGATACTGTACCAGAAGAAGAATCTGGCTCAGGAAAAGAAGAATCTGGCCCAGGAGAAGGAAAAATTGGCTCAGAGGAAAGAGAACCTACTCTATAACAAAGAAAGACTCACCCAAAGCAGAAAGAAATTAGTGCAAGTAAAGAACAAATTGGGAATGTTCAAGAAGACACTGGCTCAGGTAGCAGAGAAGCTGACACAGAAAGAGGAGACCGTGATCAAGAAGAAGGAGAAACTGACTGAAACAGAGAAAAAATTGGTCCAAGTAGAGGATAGTCTGGCCGAGAAACAGGAGAAATTGGCCCAGGAAAAAATGAAATTAGCTCTGGAGAAGGCAATGGTCCAAGGAAAGAAACGGCTCAGAGGAGAGTTGGATATTGTTAAGGAAGAAAAGGCATTGAACCTGAAAATGAAAAGACTGGCTGAGGAGAAGATGAGACTGGTTGAGGGAAAGGAAACAGTGTCTAAGGGAGAGACTCCAGAAACTTCAAGACAAAGAAAAATGACTAAAGTTGAACAAGAACTACTTGAGAGGAAATTGTCACTAGAGGAGAAGATACTGCTACATGAAGACAGGATACTGGCCATGGAGGAAAGGGAAATTGCCAAAGGAAAACTGGAATTTACTAGAGGACGGAGAATATTTGTCCAGGGGCAAAGAAAGTTAGCCAAGGCTGAAAGGAAGTTGATTAAAAAAAAGGAAAGCCTTTCCAAGGAACCAGCAAAACTAAACAAAATCTTAAAGGCACTTCAAAGACTAACCAGGGATGAAAGGAAACTAACAGAGGAAGAAATAAAAATGACAAAGATAAAGAGGTCACTCTTTGTTAAGGAGAGCAGACTGAGAATAGAACAGAGTAAGCTGGATATCAAAGAGTGGGATTTTTCTGAAAAACGATCAGAACTGACTAAAGATGAGAAGAAACTGGCTCGGAAGCAGAGAAAACTGGCCAAGGAAATGAGGAGAATGATAAACAAAGAAGAAAAAATGACTGAGGAAGAGAGCAAATTGGCCAGAAGGCATTCAGAAGTCATACTGGATGATGAAGAGGAAGGAGGAATAGAAGAAGAAGAGGTGATCCCATTCCTTAAACAAAGGTGGAGAAAGAGGAAAGAAGCCAAGAGAGTTGACAAACCAAAGAAAAAGTTTTCCAGTCAAGTGGATGAAGTGGAAAGTGAAGAGCATTTTTCTGAAGAAATGGAAAGCCTGTTAGATGAACTAGAGAAGCAAGAGAGTTTGTCTTCTGAGGAGGAGGAGGAAAGGGAGGAAGAGGAGGAAAGGGAGAGGGAGGAAGAGGAGGAAAGTGAGGAAGAGGAGGAAAAGGAGAAGGAGGAGGAAGAGGAGAAGGAGGAGGAGGAGGAAGGGGAGGAGAAGCAAGTGGAGAAAGAAGAGGAGGAGGAGAAGAAGAAAAAAAAGGAAAAGAAGAAAGAGGAGGTTCAGGAGAAGGAAGAAGTGTGTGAGGAGAAAGAAGAAATTACGAGTGAGGAAGAGATAGAAAGTTTGAGTGATGAGGAAGAGGAAGATGAGAGTGGCTCATTGGAAGAAGAGGTGGACAGGGGAAAAGATACTTTAAAAAAAGAAAAACTATTTAAGTTACAAGAACAAAGAAGAAAGGTCCTAAGAGAAAGGGAAAGAGTCCTTTCCATTGGAAAAGGAGTTCCTCATGTCAAAGATGGGGCTGTAAGACTAGGAGTTCTAAAAAGCCCTTTGAAGAAACTGATGTCAAGAGCTCTGGAGATGAAAGAAAAAATACCAGTGCCAGTGCCAGAGAAACAAATATCCTGGGAAGATAAAAAGGCCACAGTAGTTGAAATACCCAGGAAATTCTCAGGGACAATGGATAAAGAAAGAGAAGTGATGGGAAAATATGAACCCATACCTCCACATGTTTTGGGTACAGTTTTGGAGTCCCAAGCACAGGACTTAAAGACCCCATTTATGTCCCACATATTAAGGAGGACCGTAGAAGGTCAGGAACTCCAACACAAGCCACTGGGTGCCTGGTGGAAGGGGTTTCTGCAGCATCCACCTCTGATGGGACAGACTGAGGTACAGTTACCTCTCTCCCAAATCCCGGCTAAGGAACAACATGCAGATGAAAGCCTCTCAGATGTAGAGTGGATCCGCCATGTCCTAGAACGAATGGAAGCAGGAGAACAGCTTTCCAGGGATGGTTTCCACAGACTATGCCAGCTGCTCAAAGACCTAGTCTCAAAGGGAAACTTAGAATGGCTGAATCTGGCCAAACTTGAAGCCATCGTGTACCGTCACAGGCAGGCCCTGGAGTCACGAGGCACAAGGATCTCAAAACCCACTAGAGAGTCCATGAGTCCAAAATACCAGAAAGTGATTCCTCCTATAAAAGCAAAGGAAAAGGAGAGCTGGCCAAAACCTTTGGCTGTCCCCACACAAAAGTCCCCATTAGCTACCAAGAGGATTCTAGACCCAAGGGCTAAAAATTGGCATCTTCTAGGAGAGCCTTACAGAAGTGAGAGGGCACAGCAGATATCCATTGCTCACAAGGAGATGGAAATGCAATACTTTTATCCTGCCACAAGAGACATTTTTCCAAGTGCCCGTGCCTCTGTGGAAAAACAAACCCTGGCACTGATGTTTCAAAGGGACTTCTGGGATTTTAAGGATAAACGCAGGTTTCCCAGATTGCCCAAATTAGAGAAGAAGATACAGCCCATTTCTAAAAAGAAGGAAGAGTTGCCTTTGTGGGAGACGTTTGTGGCACTGTACCATGTTTTGCGGATGCTGCAGCAGCGATATGCAAAAGACAGCACTGCTTGGATGGAACAGTTCTACCAGCTCATGGACCTGTACCAACTTAAGTCCCCCAGAATCCAGAAGCTGCTTCAAGAGCTGCTAATGAGAGAGGAACCTCAACCCCAAGAGATCATCTATGAAGAGGCCCTAAAAGCCACAGAGCTAGTTCCCGGGGAACGGCTGTTCTGCTGCCTGTTTTGTGGCAGTTCTCATACTCCTAGAAGTCCTGAGGAGTTTCAGGGTGTAGTACCCCTCCCTTGGCAGAACTGTGTGCACACCATCCTTCCTGTGGGCATTGCCCGGTATGGGATCTTAGAACTTGCCTGGAAAAGCCTGCCAGAAGCTGATCTTCATCTCACCAAGGCATTGACACACACCGTTGCTCCCACTTTCTAATTTGGGACTGACTGGAGGTTGGGACTTTTCATTGCCAAATGGAGAAAGGCCTGGTCACCAGGATCTAGACCTTCATCTCTCTCTCTCTCTCTCATTTTTTTTTTTTTTTTTTTTTTGAGATGGGGTTTCACTCTTGTTGCCCAGACTGGAGTGCAATGACATGATCTCAGCTCACTGCAACCTCCACCTCCCGGGTTCAAGCAAATCTCCTGCCTCAGCCTCCCGAGTAGCTGGGATTACAGGCATGAGTCACTGCGCCCAGACCTAGACCTTCATCTCTAGGCCCACACAGAGGCAGGGCCAGGTCGAAGCCCTTTCCCACCTCTGGAAACACAGCTTCTATATGTGGAATAAAGAGGAGGTTCTTGTTTGCAACAAGCACTTTGATGTGTTCTTTCCCAACAAACTTTGGTTCCCCAGGAAGGTAGCCAGGGAAACAACTTACTCACGTACTCCTGAGATGGGGGGAAGCTTCCCAAAAGACAGGGGTACCCACTGTGTGGATGTGTTGAGGCAGACAAGTCCTTGTCCTCTTCATTCCTTCCCACCATCCTCCCCAAATACTCTAAGAAGGAAAGTACCAGACACAAAAACTAATGTATATTTGGCATGAATTTGAGAGGTATTGATATGGTGGAAAGAGAATGGGCTTTAGAATCAGAAAATGTAACATTTTGTCCCTTAGTATTTGGGGTCCTACAGTGGGGCTGACTCTATTTTTCTGATTGTAGTTCTGCATGCTGATGACTGGAGTTCCAGATAGCAGGAATGGTGGGTGTTGAGGAGATTCTCAGAGTAAAGGAATAATCTTCAACAAGTTTTAGCCAGCACCACCTCCACCTGGTGACTTCATCACTGGATGGCACCAAGGGGTGAGGCCATCTGAGGTTAAAGCAAAAAAAAATATATATATATATAGAGAGAGAGAGAGAGAGAGAGAGTTTAGGCTAGGTATAGTGGCTCACACCTGTAATCGCAGCACTTTGGGAGGCCAAGGTGGGAGGATCGTTTGAGCCCAGGAGTTTGAGACCAGCCTGGGCAACATGGTGAAACCCCATCTCTACAATTTTTTTTTTTTTTTGGAGTTGGAGTCTCACTCTGTCACCCAGGCTGGAGCGCAGTGGTGCAAAATTGGCTCACTGCAACCTCCGCCTCTCGGTTCAAGCAATTCTCCTGCCTTAGCCTCCTGAGTAGCTGGGATTACAGGCACATGCCACCATGCCCGGCTAATTTTGTATTTTAGTAGAGACAGGGTTTCACCACGTTGGTCAGGCTGGTCTCGAACTCCTGACTTCGTGATCCACCCGCCTTGGCCTCCCAAGGTGCTGGGATTACAGGTGTGAGCCACTACACCTGGCCTGTTTTTTAAATAGCTAGGTGCAGTGATGTGTGCCTGCTGTAGTCCCAGCTACTCAGGAGGCTGAAGTGGGAAGATCACTTGAGCCTGGGAGGTTGAGACTGCAGTGAGCCAAGATCGTGCCACTGCACTCCAGCCTGGGCAAGAGCAAGACCCTGTCTCAAAAAAACAAAACAACAACAACAACAAAAAGAGGGAAGCTGATGTCCCTATGTCTTTCACTCCCTTTATTACTATCTAGACATGGAATTTGGGTAGGGTGATAGAATAAGAATTTGGAAAACTAGGTGTAGGCTCAATTAGGCCCCCCCAGTTACTTAGGGACTTATGAACCTTCCCTCTAGCAATTAGGGAGACAAAAGTTAAAGCAAAAGGAGTAGGCCGGGTGTGGTGGCTCACGCCTGTAATCCCAGCACTTTGGGAGGTCAAAGTGGGTGGATCACTTGAGGCCAGGAGTTCAGGACTAGCCTGACCATCATGGTGAAAACCTATCTCTTCCAAAAATACAAAAAACTTAGTTGGGCATGGTGGTGTGTGCCTGTAATCCCAGCTACTCAGGAGGCTGAGGCAGGGGAATCGCTTGAACCCAGGAGGCAGAGGTTGCAGTGAGCCAAGATCGTGCCACTGTACTCCAGCCTGGGCGACAGAGCGAGACTTCATCTCAAATAAAAAAAAAGGGGCAGTAAAGTTGTCACTGTTTTTCCCTGATCTCCTCTCCCTGCCATGGCAGAACGGCCTCTTTCTAGGTCAGCTGAGGCTTATTGCTGCTTCTAAAAAGTAGCCCATCTTTGCCATTTGCCACTCCCCACCACAATCTCTCTTTTGTTATCTTACCTCCTCTACCTCTTTTTTTCTTTTGAGGGGAAGCAGAGGATAGAGGGCAAGAGAACATTCTGAGAAGTTAGATTCACCTCAGAGGCCAAGGGCAATAAGTGTCCTTGCTCTGCAATTCGGCTCTTCCATGTCAGACTACATGTCAGGCCATGCAGAATAGGTGAGAGCTGGCCAGGCATGGTGGCTCACGCCTGTAATCTTAGCACTTTGGGAGGCCAAGGCAGGCGGTTGCCTGAGCTCAGGGGTTCAAGACCAGCCTGAGCAACATGGTGAAACTCCATCTCTACTCAAATACAGAAAAAAAAAAAAAATTAGCTGGGCGTGGTGGCAGGCACCTGTAGTCCTGGCTACTTGGGAGGCTGAGGCAGGAGAATTGCTTGAACCTGGGAGGTGGAAGTTGCAGTGAGCCGAGATTGCGCCACTGCACTCCATCCAGCCTGGGCAACAGAGTGAGACTCCATCTCAAAATAATAATAATAATAAAATAAAAATTAAAAAAAGAATATGTGAGAGCTGTGGGCTGGGAGTAGGAAGCCTCAAAAGGATGATTCACCTGACAGCCAGGCAAGGCAGCAGGAGTTAGGGATAGTCCAGCTGGCTCTGCAGTCTTGACCTGAGTCATTTCTCCTTTTGGCCTCTGTCTGTGTCAAAAAAAGGACAGTGTACAAATCACAAATATGAGGCATGAAAGAGGAGCCATCACTACAGATCCTATAGACATTTACAAAGATAAGAGACTACTATGAACGACTCTATGTCTGTACATTTGACAATGCAGATGAAATGGATAAATTCCTTGAAAGATCCAGAAAGAGAATAACAATACCTATCTGATTCATTTATAAATCTACCATCCATATTTCAATTTTGTCAGTTGACTTAATAATGTCCTCTACAGTATTCTTTCTCTTCCATTGTAGGAGCTAGTCTAGAGTCAGGATATCAGTGAGTCCTCTGGTAAAAAGAAACAAAACCCAGCAGATAGTCTGTGGTGCTAGAGTCAGAAAGTCTATGAATGACTCTTCAGGGACCCTCAGAATTTGGGTATTGGCTGTGACAACCCAGATATCTTCCTGTCTTTGCCAGAATGTCAAAGAACAGTTGTTTGTGTTTCTATGAAAAATTTCAATCACAAAAGTAGAAGAGTTTTACAATGAACTCCCAGCTCCCTATCACCTATAATTAACATTTTGTCAAAATTGATTCATCTACTTTTTTCTTTGTTGAAGTATTTTAAAATAAATCCTAGACATCATATTTCGACCCTAAATACTTTGATATTTCAGCTCTAAAAAATAACATTTTCCTATATAATGATTTTCATATCTAACAAAATAATTCCTTAATATCATCTAATACTTGTCTACGCAAATTTTCATGTTTGTTCCCCTCCCCCCAATTTTTTTTTTTTTTTTTTCATTTTTTAGAGATGGGTTCTTGCTATATTTCTCAGGCTGGCCTTGAACTCCTGGACTGAAGGGATCCTCCCACCTCAGGCTCCAGAGTAGCTGGGATCATTGGTGCATGCCACCATGCCAGGCTCCCTAAATGTCCTTTTATACTTTGTTTGAATCAGAATTCAAATAAGAGTGTGACACACACTCTCTCTCTCTCTCTCTAATATATGTACACACACACACATATATATATATAGCCAGGTGCAGTGGCTCATGCCTGTAATAGCAACACTTTGGGATGCGGAGGCGGGCAGATCACTTGAGCTCAGGAGTTTGAGACCAGCCTGGCCAACATAGTGAAACCTCCTCTCTACTAAAAAATACAAAAATCAGCCAGGAGTGGTGGTGCATGCCTATAATCCCAGTTACTTGGGAGGGTGAGGCAGGAGAATCTCTTGAACCTGAGAGGCAGAGGTTGCAGTGAGCCAAGATTGCACCACTGCACTCCAGCCTGGGTGATAGAATGAGCAAGACTCTACCTCAAAACAAACAAACAAACAAAAATTAGCCACATGTGGTGGTGTGCTCCTTAGTCCCAGCTACTCAGGTGGCTGTGATGGGAGGATCACTTGAGCCCAGGAGTTCAAGGCTATAGTGAGCTATGATTGTGTCACTGCACTCCAGCCTAAGTGACAGCAAGACTCTGTCTCTAAAAAACAAAAAATTGAGTCCAGGAGCGGTGGCTCACACCTGTAATCCCAGCACTTTGGGAGGCGGAGGTGGGTGGATCACGAGGTCAGGAGTTCAAGACCAGCCTGACCAACATGGTGAAACCCCATCGCTACTAAAAGTACAAAAATTAGCCAGGCATGGTGGCACACACCTGTAATCCCAGCTACTCAGGAGGCTGAGGCAGGAGAATGGCTTGAACCTGGGAGGCGGAGGTTGCAGTGAACCAAGATCACACCACTGCACTCCAGCCTGGGCGACACAGTGAGATGCCATCTCAAAAAACCAAACAACAATCGTGAAAATGGCCATACTGCTCAAGGTAAATTATAGATTCAATGCCATCCCCATCAAGCTACCAATGACTTTCTTCACAGAATTGGAAAAAACTACTTTAAAGTTCATATGGAACCAAAANGGAGTTTGAGACCAGCCTGGTCAACATGGCGAAACCCCATCTCTATTAAAAATACAAAAATTAGCCGGGTGTGGTGGTGGGCACCTGTAATCCCAGCTACTTGGGAGGCTGAGGCAGGAAAATTTCTTGAACCCAGGAGGCAGAGGTTACAGTGAATTGAGATAGCGTCACTGCACTCCAGACTGGACGACAAGAGCGAAACTCCATCTCAAAAAAAAAAGAATAATTTAAAGGACACTATTAGGACAACTGACAGAATGGGACTATGGATGTAAAGTATTGCAAATGTATGAAGTTGATAACTGTACAACAGTTATATAAGAGAATATCCTTATCCTTAGGAAGTACATACTGAAGTGTTCTATGTAACTTACTTTCTAATATTCCAGATAAATATTAAATTGTTTATGTGTATGTGTGTGGAGAGACAGAATAAGCAAATGAGGCAATATTTTAACAATAATTTAATCTGAATAAAGGGCATAGAAGTTTATTGCATTATTTTATTTTTTTGATTTTTTTGGGAATTTGAAATAATTTCTAAATAATGTTCTAAAATTTGGCTGGGCACGGTGGCTCAAGCCTGCAATCCCACCACTTTGGGAGGCCAAGACGGGCGGATCACGAGGTCAGGAGATCGAGACCATCCTGGTTAACACGTGAAACCCGGTCTCTACTAAAAAATACAAAAAAACTAGCGGGGCGAGGTGGCGGGCACCCGTAGTCCCAGCTACTCGGGAGGCTGAGGCAGGAGAATGGCATAAACCCAGGAGGCGGAGCTTGCAGTGAGCTGAGATCCGGCCACTGCACTCCAGTCTGGGTGACAGAGCGAGACTCTGTCTCAAAACAAACAAACAAAAAAAACAAGTAAAGTTCAAGCTGGGCATGGTGGCACACACCTGTAGTCCCAGCTACTCAGGAGGCTGAGGTGGGAGGATCACCTGAGCACAGGAGGTTGAGACTTCAGTGAGCGGTGATCTTGCCACTGTACTTCAGCCTGGGAGAGACAGTGAGACTCTGTCTCAAAATAAAATAAGTTCCAAAACAAACAAAAACCCCAGTGAGCCTGTTCCTTTTGTTCCATTCTCTCTCTCTCTTTTTTTTTTTTTTTCTTTTGAGACGGAGTCTTGCTCTGTCATCAGACTAGAGTGCTATTGAGTGATCTCCACTCACTGCAACCTCCATCTAGATGGGTTGGCTCTGACGACTGAGCCCTGGGCACTCCAATGTTTGGAAGGGGAACTGTCAAGGATATTTAGAAGGAGCGGCCAGGAATGTTAAGAGAAAAACCAAAAAAGTGGTGTCCAGAAGTCAAAAGATGCACACATTTCAAGAAGGAGGGAGTGATAAACCATGTCAAATACTGCTGATGAGTCAAGTAGGAGAAAGAGTGAGAGAAGTCACCGCTGGAGTTGGCAAATGGGTATATTTTGTAACCTTGACAAATACATTTCAGTGGAGTTGTGGGATAGGTGGATTGATTAGAGTGGGTTTAAGAGAGAATGGGGGCTGGGCGCAGTGGCTCATGCCTATAATCCCAGCACTTTGGGAGGCTGAGGCAGGCGGATCACAAGGTCAGGAGATCGAGACCATCCTGGCCAACAGGGTGAAACCCTGTCTCTACCAAAAATACAAAAATTATCTGGGCATGGTGGCACATGCCTGTAATCCCAGCTACTTGGGAGGCTGAGGCAGGAGAATCGCTTGAACCAGGGAGTTAGATGTTGCAGTGAGTGGAGATCACTCCACAGCACTCTAGTCTGATGACAGAGCAAGACTCCGTCTCAAAAGAAAAAAAAAAAAAAAGAGAGAGAGAATGGAACAAAAGGAACAGGCTCACTGGGGTTTTTGTTTGTTTTCAAACTTATTTTATTTTGAGACAGAGTCTCACTGTCTCTCCCAGGCTGAAGTGCAGTGGCATGACCACCGCTCACTGCAGTCTCCACCTCCTGTGCTCAGGTGATCCTCCCACCTCAGCCTCCTGAGTAGCTGGGACTACAGGTGCATGCTACCATGCCCAGCTTGAACTTTAGAACATTATTTAGAAATTATTTCAAATTCCCAAAAAAAATAAAAAATTAAAATAATGCAATAAACCTCTATGTCCTTTATTCAGATTAAGTTATTGTTAAAATATTGCCTCATTTGCTTATTCTGTCTCTCCACACACATACACATAAACAATTTAATATTTATCTGGAATATTTGAGGGTAAGTTACATAGAGCACTTCAGTAGGTACTTCCTAAGGATAGGGATATTCTCTTATATAACTGTTGTACAGTTATCAACTTCATACATTTGCAGTACTTTACATCCATAATCCCATACTGTCAGTTGTCCTAATAATGTCCTTTAAATTATTCTTTTTTTTTTTTTTTTTGAGATGGAGTTTCGCTCTTGTCGTCCAGTCTGGAGTGCAGTGACGCTATCTCAATTCACTGTAACCTCTGCCTCCTGGGTTCAAGAAATTTTCCTGCCTCAGCCTCCCAAGTAGCTGGGATTACAGGTGCCCACCACCACACCCGGCTAATTTTTGTATTTTTAATAGAGATGGGGTTTCGCCATGTTGACCAGGCTGGTCTCAAACTCCTGACCTCAGGTGATCCGCCCACCTTGGCCTCCCAAAGTGCTGGGATTACAGGTGTGAGCCACCACGCCCAGCCTAAAGCATTCCTTCCCTTCCATTGTAAGAGCAAACCTAGGCCAGGCACAGTGACTCATGCCTGTAATCCTAGCACTTTGTGAGACTGAGACAGGAGTATTGCTTGGGGCCAGGAGTTCAAAACCAGCCTGGTCAACATAACGAGACCCCATCTCTAACCAAACAAAGAACCAATCTAGAGTCAGGTATTGATTGCATTTAGTTATTATGTCTATTTTGTGTCCTTGAATCTGGAACATTTCTACAACCTTTATTTGCCTTATATAATATTGCCATTTTAAATTGTGGTAAAACATGTATAACATAAAATTGACGACTGTAACTTTTTTTTTTTTTTTTGGAATGGCATCTCACTGTGTCGCCCAGGCTGGAGTGCAGTGGTGTGATCTTGGCTCACTGCAACCTCCGCCTCCCAGGTTCAAGCCATTCTCCTGCCTCAGCCTCCTGAGTAGCTGGGATTACAGGTGTGTGCCACCATGCCTGGCTAATTTTTGTACTTTTAGTAGCGATGGGGTTTCACCATGTTGGTCAGGCTGGTCTTGAACTCCCGACCTCGTGATCCACCCACCTTGGCCTCCCAGAGTGTTGGGATTACAGGCGTGAGCCACTGCACCCAGCCCATGACCCTCTCTTTGGTCATGGTTAATTGGACCCAGAAAGAACCAACCCTGGCAACACTTTGATTTTGGATTTTTGGCATCCTGAACTGTAAGAGAATACATTTCCGTTGTTTAAAGCCACCTAGTTTGTGCTAATTCGGTATGGCAGCCCTAGGAACCTATTAAGATCTGGGCAGTTGGTGCGCTCATTGCTTCAGGGTGACTTTGCCTCACGGCTCTTTCAGCATTCACAGGTAGGAAATATAAGTATGTACACACACACACACACACACACACACACACACATAGATATACAGACATACAGTATATCCCTGTGTACACAAACGTGTTTATACACATACATATACATATTTTAGAGTTTATGAGTTCACACCGATACCCCCAATTTCAATCCATACCTATAGGGTTCTTTGCTGCCTGCTCCCATTTCTTATTTATTTATTTGTTTGTTTATTTATTTATTTATTTAGAGACAGAGTGTCGCTCTGTCGCCCAGGCTGGAGTGCAATGACGCAATCTCGGCTCACTGCCACCTCCGCCTCCCAGGTTCAATCAATTCTCCTGCCTCAGCCTCCCAAGTAGCTGCGGCTACAAGCCTTCACACCTGGCTAAGCTTTAAACGTTTTCTTGGAGACAGGGTCTCTCTGTGTAGCTCAGACTGGTCTCAAATTCCTGCACTCAATGATCGTCCCACCTTGGCCTCCCAAAGTTCTAGGATTACATGTGTGGGCCACTGTGTCCAGTAACATCCTAATCTCATCTTTCCAAAACTATTACTCCCCCAGTCCTTCCCATTCTCAATAAATGGCAATTTATGTTCTTCCATTTACTCAAGCCACTTGAAGTCATTCTTGATGCCTTCCTTTCACTTATACCCCACAGAAGGTCCTATCTGGCTTTATCGAACTCCTTCATCTCACTGCTCCTGCCCTAGACCTCCCATATTCTATTCTCCACACAACAACCAGAAGGATCCTTTGAAAACAAACATCAGGCTGGGCACAGTGGCTCACACCTGTAATCCCAGCCTTTGAGAGGCTAAGGTGGGAATATTGCTTAAGGCCAGGAGTTTGAGACCAGCCTGGGCAACATAGTGAGATACTGTCTCTACAAAAAAATAAAAAAGATTAGTTGGGTATGGTGGCACTGCCTGTGGTCCCAGCTACGTGGGAGCCTGAAATGGGAGGATCGCTTGAGCCCAGGAGGTCGAGGCTGCAGTGGCCTGTGATTACACCACTGCACTCCAGCCTGGGCAACAGACTGAGACCCTGTCTGTAAAAAATGAAAATTAAAAAAATAAAAACCAACTTTGGATCATGCCATTCCCTTTGTTCAAAATCCTCCAGTGGCTCTTCACTAAGAGGAAATGCTAAAGTCCTCACAATGGCCTAAAAGGCTGACATGATTTGCAGCTGAGCCCCTCCCCTCACCTCTCTGAGTACATGAATTATCACTTTTCTTCTCTCCCAGCTCCAGCAACCATGCTCAAATATGTCAAGTGCAATTCCCCCTCAGGGCCTTGGCACTTGCTGTTCCTTTTCCTGGAATGTTCTTCCCCAAAATAAACATATGGTTCACTCTTCACTTCCTCCAGATCTCTACTGAAATATTGCTTTATCAGAGAGGCCTTCCCTTCCCCCCTGGCATTCTCCATTCTCCTTACTTGGCTCTGTTTTTCTCTGTAATACTTAGCAATTGACATATATTTATTTAATGCTCATCTCTCCCCACCAGAATGTCAGAGCTATGAAGAAAATCAGTTTTTTGGGTTTTTGTTTTTGTTTTTTTTGAGACAACAGTCTCACTCTGTCACCCAGGCTGGTGTGCACTGGCACTATCTGGGCTCACTGCAACTTCCACCTGCTGGGTTCAAGTGATTCTCCTGCCTCAGCCTCCAAGTAGCTGGGATTACAGGCACGCACCACCACACCCAGCTAATTTTTGTATTTTTAGTAGAGACAGGGTTTCACCATGTTGGCCAGGATGGTCTCGATCTCTTGACCTCGTGATCCACCCACCTCGGCCTCCCAAAGTGCTGGGATCACAGGCGTGAGCCGCCGTGCCTGACCTGTTGTTGTTGTCTTTTGAGACAGGGTCTCACTCTGTCACCTAGGCTGGAGTGCAGTGGTGCAATCGCAGTTCACTGCAGCCTCAACCTCCCTGGGCTCAAGGGATCCACCTGTTATAGTAGGTAGCTAGTCCGTGTCCCCTGTGCCCTGCCCCAAACAGCTCGCTAAAATAATAATTGATTACAGCTGGCACCAGGGAACGGCAGTATCCCAATAGACAGAAAACTCCTGAAACTGGTGATCAGCAGCTTCCCTGTAAGATCTTAGGACTTGGGCAAGTGGGCTCAACCATGTGCACTAAGGGGCAAAATGGCAGAGTTTAACTGGTATATGACCTTCTTCCAAGAACGCTTGACTAATAAGGGAAGAATGCTTCAAGTGGGCATGCATACATCTTCGGTAAACACACTGTGCGTGCACCCCCTCCCAAGCGCTGGCCACATGTGGACAGCCCACCCCAAGGAAATAATCAGGGGAGATGGAATGCAACCCCCCAGAAGCATAACAACGGATAAAATGCCAAGTCCGTATAAAACCCCAAGTCCAGGGTTAAACCACACACTTGATCTCCGCCCGCTTGGACCTCCTCCAAGTGTATGTTATTTCCTTCCTTTCCTGCTCTAAAGTTTTTGTTGTTGTTGTTTTGTTTTTTTTGAGACGGAGTCTTGCTCTGTCGCCAGGCTGGAGTGCAGTGGCACGATCTCGACTCACTGCAACCTCCACCTCCCGAGTTCAAGCAATTCTCCTGCTTCAGCCTCCTGAATAGCTGGAACTACAGGCATGGGCCACCACGCCTGGCTAATTTTTTTATTTTTGGTAGAGACAGGGTTTCACCATGTTGGCCAGGCTGGTCTCGATCTCTTGATCTCGTGATCCGCCCACCTCGGCCTCCCAAAGTGTTGGGATTACAGGTGTGAGCCACCGCACCTAGCCTCTAAAGCTTTTTAATTAATTTTCACTTCTCCTCTACAACATGCCCCAGTCTCTCACCCTGCCTTATGCCCCTCGGTGGAATTCTTCTGAGGAGGCAAGAATTGAGGATGCTACAGACCCTATCCGCCCACCCCAGCCTCTCAACGTGCTGGGATTATAGGCGTGAGCCACCATGCCTGGACAGATGAGACGATTTTAACATACTTTGTTGCTGCGTGACTCAGATACATTCCCTAAAGTGCTAACATACCTGCTTCAGCCTCCCAAGTAGCTGGGACTACAGGTATGCACCACCATGCCTGGCTAATTTTTGCATTTTTTGTAGGGATACATTTTTAGCATGTTGCCCAGTCTGCTCTTGAACTCCTGGGCTCAAGGAGACTGACTGACTTGGCCTCCCAAAGTGCCAGGATTACAGGCAAGAGCTACCACACTCAGCCAAGATAAGTTTTATTATCCTCGCTCTGTCGCCCCGGCTGGAGCGCGTGGCACAATCGGCTCACTGCAAGCTCTGCCTCCCAGGTTCACGCCATTCTCCTGCCTCAGCCTCCTGAGTACCTGGGACTACAGGCGCCCGCCACCAGGCCTGGCTCATTTTTTTGTATTTTTTTTAGTAGAGACGGGGTTTCACCGTGTTAGCCAGGATGGTCTTGATCTTCTGACCTCATGATCCAACTGCTTCGGCCTCCCAAAGTGGTGGAATTACAGGCATGAGCCACCATGCCTGGCCAGTTTTACTTTCCTTTGAATGGGAACAGATGGCTCCAAGTTTAACACCATTGGCATGTGATGAGCAAACAGGTCTGGAGAAAAGGAGACATTTTCTAGCACATCTAAGTAAGTTCTCCTTTGCTCAGGAAACCAAACCATGCAGAAACACAAAAATAATCATGGAGCACTGACACAGACTTTGAGGGAAAGGCTAGAGAGGCTGAAGAACAATCAGAAAGTATAGGACCAGAGAAGCTAAAGGGAGAGAGTGACCAGTAGGGTCAGCTACTGCAAAGAAAAGGACTGACGGGGCTTCACTGGATTTAGCAACAAGGAGATTGTGGTGACCTTGACCAAAGCCAGTTCAGTGAGGAATGAGGGTTGAAGCTAGACTGTAATGGGTAGAAGAGTGCTGCACGACTCAGATACGTTCCCCAAGTGCTAATGATACAGGAGGTAGTAAGAAATTATTTAGGCAGGTACTGAGGGCAAAAGAGTCCTCGGCAGAATTTCTTTTCTAACAAAAGCAGCCCCAAATCATTTCTTTTCTAAACAAACAGCGGTGTGAAAAATCGAGCTGCAAACATAAATAAGGAAGCTAGAAGCTTGCATGGGGGAATGCCAGCAGCGGTGCCAAAAGAAAAGGGCTATCTGGGGCTGGGCATGTCCAACATGGAGGCTCCGTCTTCCCTTTTTTTGTTACCACCTGTACAGCAATAAAGAAACGGGCAACATAGTGCAGGCCAGGCAGAGAAACCACCTGCATAATAAAAGATCAGGCTGGAGTTACCTGAGATTCACGCCTATGCCAATGGCACACCTGATCCAACCAGTTTTTCATGCCGTATGTAAATCAGACACTGTCTCCTCACCAGATCATCTATAAAATCCCTGCATTTCACCGTGGATCTGGCAACCCATTTTTCCAGGACCCCTCTCTGCAGCAGAGAGCTATTCTCTTTCTTTCACTTAGTAAACTTCCACTCTCAACCTCACTCTGTGTGTCTGCGTCCTTGTTCTCTGTGGCTGTAAGACAACGAACCTTGGGTGTTACTCCAGACTACAAGTCTGCTTCACTAACACACCTTCTCACCATGCATGGTAAGAAGACAAGACAATGTAAACTCAGTAGAATTGACCAGGAAGTGGAGGGAGGAGAGAAAGCAGCAGCCTATAAGGTCAAGTAGGGAGACTTTTTTTTTTTTTTGAGATGGACTCTTGCTCTGTCACCCAGGCTGGAGTCCAGTGGTGTGATCTTGGCTCACTGCAACCTCTGCCTCCCAGTTTCAAGCAATTCTCCTGCCTCAGCCTCCCAAGTAACTGGGATTATAAGTGTGCACCACCATGCTGGGCTAATTTTTGTATTTTTAGTAGATGAGGTTTTACCATGCTGTTCAGATTGGTCTGAAACTCCTGACCTCAGGTGATCCGCCCACCTCAGCCTCCCAAAGTGCTGGGATTATAGGCGGAAGCCACCATGCCTGGCCAGGTGAGAAGATTTTAATATGGGAGTGGAAACCAAAAATAAAACTCTAAGCCCCCCAGACAACTGAATGGACCCCTCCTCTTGGCCAAGGGCATTCTAAGGTAAACCTGAAACACTAGTTCTGGCAATGATGGGAATGGGTGGTCAGACATGTCTCATTATACCTTCCTCCCTTTGGAATTCAGGCACAGCTGACCAGCATTAACAGTGAAACAGAGACTTAAGAGTGACAAAACATACTCTTTGTAGCAACAAGATACCAACATGATAGATACAGGCCCTGAAAGAAATGGAAGTATTTTGTTCCAAAATATATTTCTTTGACATATTTTGAAATGGACCTGCAAAGCTGACTCTTGTGGGGAAAATCAACATTTTGTAGAGAATCGCCTTCCCTTTCCAGGTCTTTTTCCTGATCCAGGAGAGAATTAACTAAGAGTCTGGCACCTTTCTAAGTCTCATAAGAAACATGTACAATCTATTATCTCTGAAACCTGCTACCTGGACACTTCATCTGCATAGTAAGAACCTTGGTCTCCACAACCCCTTATCTTAACCCAGACACTCCTTCTATCAATTCCAGGTCTTTTTTTTTTTTTTTTTTTTTGAGATGGAGTCTCCCTCTATCGCCCAGGCTGGAGTGCAGTGGCATGATCTCAGCTAACTGCAACCTCCACCTCCCAGGTTCAAGCAATTCTCCAGCCTCAGCCTCCCAAGTAACTGGGGTTATAGATGCTTGCCACCACACCCAGCTAATTTTTGTATTTTTAGTAGAGATGGGGTTTCACCATATTGGTCAGGCTGGTCTCGAACTCCTGACCTCAGGTGATCCACCTGCCTCGGCCTTCCAAAGTACTGGGATTACAGGTGTGAACCACCATGCCCGGCCTAGATAAACTCAACCAACTGCCATTTAGAAAATTTTGAATCCACCTATGACCTGGACACACCCCACTTCCAGTTGTCCAATCTTCCCAGATCAAACAAATCTACATCTTGTATGTATTGATGGATGCCTTATGTCTCCCTAAAATGTATAAAATCAAGTGCAGCCCGGGCACCTTGGGTGCATGTTGTCAGGACCTCCTGAGGCTGTAACACTGGAGATGGTCACCATATCTGGCTCAGAATAAACCTCTGCAAATATTTTACAGAGTTTGATTCTTTTTGTCAACAGGAGACACTTAAGCACATAAGCAAAGAAAGTTAAAGCACTTTCTTTAACTCTGCAAAGAGTTAAAGAAACAGGGAAGAAACATGAAAAGTGCTTAACAGTCAAGACAGGTTTATTTTGGAGCAATAAACCTGAGAGGGGCTTCTGGCTGATTTCGGTCAGGAGCGCTCTCTATTACAGACTAAGTATTTATTGGTGAGAGAGCTTGGAATATTTCTGCATGGGGGAGAAGTTTAAGGTGGGGTTGGAATGTCTCTAGTTGGAGGGGAGGTTATCTTGAGGCTGACATCTCTCCAGCCAGCAGGGAGGTTATCTTGGGACTGCCATGTCTCTGGTTGGGGAGGAGTCTGGAATGTTTCTGGTCGGAGATGTTATTTGTGGTTTATGGTCATGCTGACCTTAGCCATTAGGCTGATGCCCTTTGGATTTAGGCAGTTTTTGATCAAGGTGAACTGAAAACAACAGTGCTTGTCCAAGGTGGTGATACTCCTGCTCTGTCATATTTATCATGCTGATGTGGCCAAATCATGGAGATGGTAAGCTTGAAGGTGTAGGATGAACAGGGGAATACTGGGATAAGCCAGGTCCCTGATAAAGCAAGAGAGAATGGGGTCCAGAGTCCAGCTGGAAGAATTAGCCTTGGACAAGGGGACAGGGATATACCTTTCCAGCATAGTGAGGGGTGTGAAAGGAAGACATCTTGGGCTCCAAAAGTCACTAAGCTAAAGGGAAAATTCAAGCTGGGAACTGCTCAGGGCAAACCTGCCTCCCATTCTATTCAAAGTCATCCCTCTGCTCACTGAGATAGATGCATATTTGGATTGCCTCCTTTGAAAAGGCTTCTCAGAAACTCAGAAGAATGCCACCATTTGTCTCTCCCCTACCTGTGACCTGGAAGCCCCTCCCTGCTTGAGTTGTCCCTGCCTTTCTGGAGGGAACCAATGNGATTTAGGCAGTTTTTGATCAAGGTGAACTGAAAACAACAGTGCTTGTCCAAGGTGGTGATACTCCTGCTCTGTCATATTTATCATGCTGATGTGGCCAAATCATGGAGATGGTAAGCTTGAAGGTGTAGGATGAACAGGGGAATACTGGGATAAGCCAGGTCCCTGATAAAGCAAGAGAGAATGGGGTCCAGAGTCCAGCTGGAAGAATTAGCCTTGGACAAGGGGACAGGGATATACCTTTCCAGCATAGTGAGGGGTGTGAAAGGAAGACATCTTGGGCTCCAAAAGTCACTAAGCTAAAGGGAAAATTCAAGCTGGGAACTGCTCAGGGCAAACCTGCCTCCCATTCTATTCAAAGTCATCCCTCTGCTCACTGAGATAGATGCATATTTGGATTGCCTCCTTTGAAAAGGCTTCTCAGAAACTCAGAAGAATGCCACCATTTGTCTCTCCCCTACCTGTGACCTGGAAGCCCCCTCCCTGCTTGAGTTGTCCCTGCCTTTCTGGAGGGAACCAATGTATTTTTTTTTTTTTTTTTTTTGAGACAGGGTCTCACTCTGTCACCCAGGCTGGAGTGCAGTGGCACCATCTCGGCTCACTGCAACCTCCACCTCCCAGATTCAAGCGATTCTCCTGCCTTAGCCTCTGAAGTAGATTACAGGCGCCTGCCACCACGCCCGGCTAATTTCTGTATTTTTAGTAGAGGCGGGGTTTCACCATCTTGGCCAGGCTGGTCTTGAACTCCTGACCTCAGGTGATCCACGCTCCTCGGCCTTCCAAAATGCTGGGATTACAGGCGTTAGCCACCGCGCCCAGCCAGAACCAATGTACTTCTTACATATATTGATTGATGTTTCGTCTCCCTAAAACATATAAAACCACGCTGTGCCTTGACACCTTGGGCACGTGTCATCAGGACTTCCTGAGGCTGTGTCACGGGCGTGTGTCCTCAACCTTGGCAACAGGAGATCAGAGAGGCTTCGTTATACCCCCTCCTTCGCTACCAGTCATTAGACTTTCTTCCCTACGGGCTAAACAAAACTCCCTACCTCCCCCCATGTTTTGGGACAGGGTCTCCCTCTGTTGCTCAGGCTGAAGAGCAGTGGCACAATCACGGATCACTGCAGCCTTGACCTCCCTGGCTCAGGTGATCCTCCCACCTCAGCCTCCTGGCTAGTTTCTTTGTATCTTTAGTAGAGACAGGGTTTCGTCAGGTTGCCCAGGCTAGTCTTGAACTCCTGGGTTCAGGTGATCTGCCCGCATCAGCCTCCCGAATTTCTGGGATTACAGGCATGAGCCACTGCACCTGGCTCTAAACCAGCCCTTTGAAAAGACTACTGGCTTACCTTACCTGGTACAGAACAAAGACAAGATTAATCCTTTTTGATTCCTTCACCCCTTCCTGAGACATGCTTCCTATTCCCTTTTTCTTCAAATGTACACCTTGTCTTAGGTAAAATGTAGATTTACTGGGCACTACCTAAAGTCTCACAATTGTAAGTAATTGTATGTAATCATTTATCTCACTGCGGGCCTCCCCCTACCTTCCCCTTTAAGGAAAACGTATAAACACTAAACCTCCTGAGAACCTCTTTGGAGGCTCTTTGGAGATTCTCCGAACAGCCATAGATGTTTCTGTGACTCATGTTTAATTGAGCCTCAAGATGGCTCAATAAATCTCCATGATTTGAGACTTATGCCTCAATCAGTCATTTTAGTTGTCACAAGTTAAGCAAGTTCCCAACTAATACATTCTATTTTTTCCCAAGCCACGCCCTATATTCTTTCTTTCTTTAAGAGTCAGGGTCTTCCCCGTCTCTACTAAAAAATAATACAAAAAACTAGCCGGGCGAGGTGGCGGCGCCTGTAGTCCCAGCTACTCGGGAGGCTGAGGCAGGAGAATGGCGTAAACCCGGGAGGCGGAGCTTGCCGTGAGCTGAGATCTGGCCACTGTACTCCAGCCTAGGCGACAGAGCAAGACTCCCGTCTCAAAAAAAAAAAAAAAAAAAAAAAGAGTCAGGGTCTTGCTCTATCACCCAGGCTGGAGTGCAGTGCCGTGATCATAGCTCACTGCGGCCTTGAACTCCTGTGATCCTTCCACGTCAGCCTCCTGAGTAGCTGGGACTACAAGTGTGCACCACCATGCTCAACTATGTTTTTCTATTTTTATAGAGACAGGGTCTCACCATATTTCCCAGGCTGGTCTCAAACCCCTGGTCTCAAGCAGTCCTCCTGCCTCAGCCGCCCAAAGTGCTGGTGATTACAGGTGTGAGCCACTGGATCTGACTCACATTCTATTTTTAGAGTGAAGTAAAAAGTTATTATCTGGGAGTGTGAAGGGAATAAGAAGAAACTTGATTTTATAGGGCAATGATCTCCAAGGAGTACAATAATCTCCAGGAGTGTGGGAAGCCTGCAAAGTGCAAGAACAGTGAATGTTGTCCATTCAAAACGAGTTTACACTTGGATAAAGAGAGACCTTAGTTAAAAAGGTGTGGTGGCATGTGCCCATAGTCTCATTTACTTGGGAGGCTGTGACAGAAGGGTCGCTTGTGGTCATGGTCAAAAAGTCGGAAGCTTGCAGCACTTTGGGAGGCCGAGGCAGGCAGATCCCTTGAACCCAGGCGTTCAGTATCATCCTGGGCAACAGCAAAGCTCTATCTCTACCAAAAATACAAACATTAGCGGGGCATGGTGGCACGTGCCTGTAGTCCCAGCTATTTGGGAAGCTGAGGCAATACTGCCTGAGCCTGGAGGTCCAGGCTGCAGTGAGCAGTGATTGTGCCACTGTACTCCAGACTGGGAAACAAAGTGTTTCAAAAAAAAATTTTTTAAGTGGGAAGCTTGAATTTAAAATTTCAGAGGGGCCTGAGTCCAGTGGTTCACACCACTAATCCCAGCACTTTGGGAGGCCGAGAGAGGTGGATTACTTGAGTCCAAGAGTTCAAGACTAGCCTGGGCAACATGGCAAAACCCATCTCTATTAAAAAAAAAAAAAATACAAGAACTAGTTGGGCATGGTGGTGCATGTCTGTGGTCCCAGCTACTCAGGAGGCTAGGGTGGGAGGATCACCTGAGCCCAGGAGTTGGAGGCTGCAATGAACTGTGATCATGCCACTGCACTCCAGCCTGAGTGACACAGTGAGACGCTGCCTCAATAAATAAATAAATAAGTAAATACATACATACATACATAAGTACATAAATTTCCAGAGGGAAATCATTCTGAGTAATACATTCCAGGGTGTGGGTCGCTGATGAGGAGTAAAAGTGAAAGTTGTGAGCGTCCAGGGAACAGAAACCCATGTTCAGAGGGGCTATCACTCAGGACAACTGCATACCAGTAGCTGGAGAGGAAGCACAGGAGCCAGGTGTAAATCTGGCCTCTGAACAAGGGAGAGAACCAATACCACGCCGTTCTCCTTTCTATGAGATTTGTCCCTTCTCCCAGAGGGATGAGCCTAGCAGCCATGACCCTCCTTTTCGTCATGGTTAACTAGACCCAGAGTGGATACCAGATCCAAGCCAAGCCAATCAGTTTTTCCTTTCAAGGAATTTGGAATTAAAACCGAGAGCATCTGGTCAAACTCTGCTGGCTGCTTGAACTGAGGAACTGTAATATTGGGCTGGAATAGCCATATTTGGCCACGTGCATGCAAATAGGCTGAGAAAGCGATACATGGATATATATAATATATAGATATATAGAAAGGGAAGGAGAGGGAGGGAAAGAGAGAGGCTTCTAGAGAGAAAGATCAGATTATCTACAAAGGAACAAGGTTCAAACTGACATCAAATTTCTCTGTAGCAACCCTGGATGCAAGTAGACCAGGGAGTACAATATTGAAGGGGAAGAATTGTGAACCAAGAAATTTACAACTGAATTGTCAATCAATGAAGACTTTACAAAAAATAACTTCATTTAAATTGAGCGTTAAGGGAATGCAGTATTTTAATCGAACTCTGCCAATGCTTTCATCTAGAGGCTTGTTGCCATTTTGTCTTCTATGAAATTTTGTCCCAAGAAAGGCAGGATTACATTTTTTTCTAACAGATTGAGCTGGTGAAGTGTATTCTTGGTTATCAAAATACTGACATAGCTTGGGGATTTTGAATTGATAAATATTCATGATGTGTGAAAAAGCATGATACCCACTGAATGATCTCAATCCCATAAAATTAAATGTTTCTATACACATATAGGGCCTAGAAGGACACGTCAAACTGTAAAGTACTTGGGATTGTGGATGACTTTGTTCCTTGCTTCTTGTGTTTTTCAGTTTCCTATAATGCACACATTAGCTTTTAAAAAATAAAAGTTTTATTTATTTATTATTTATTTATTTATTTATTTATTTTGAGATGAAGTCTAGATCTGTCACCCAGGCTGGAGTACAGTGGCGTAATCCTGGCTCACTGCAAGCTCTGCCTCCTGGGTTTAAGCCATTCTCCTGCCTCAGCCTCCTGAGTAGCTAGGACTACAGGCGCCTGCCACCACGCCCAGCTAATTTTTTGTATTTTTAGTAGAGACAGAGTTTCGCCATGTTGGCCAGGCTGGTCTCAAACTCCTGACCTCGTGATCCACCTGCCTCGGCCTCCCAAAGTGCTGGGATTACAGGCGTGAGCCACCTCGCCCGACCAATAAAAGTTATTTTTAAAACCTGAAAAAAAAAATAACTTCAAGCTCACAAGGCCTCACAGAGATTGCCACATAGAGGTCCATTTTGAAAAAGTTTTGGAAGAAGGGCCAAAAAAAAAAAAAAAAGAAAAAAGAAAGAGACAGAGAGAAAGAGAAGTTCTACAGATGCTGCAAGAAAAATGGAAAGAGGCCGGATGCAGTAACTCACGCCTGTAATCCCAGCACTTTGGGAGGCCAAGGCAGGCTGATCACTTGAGGTCAGGAGTTCGAGACCAGCTTGGCCAACATGGTGAAACCCTGTCTCTACTAAAAAAACAAAAATTAGATGGGCGTGGTGATGCAAGCATGTAATCCCAGCTACTCGGGAGGCTGAGGCATGAGAATCGCTTGAACCTGGGAGGCCGAGGTTGCAGTAAGCCTAGATCACACCACTGCACTCCAGCCTGGGTGACAGAGTGAGACTCCGTATCAACTACGACAACAAAAAAATGAAAAATGGAAAGAAAGGGTGATTTGTTTTGGTAATTATTTTGATAACTGTTCCTTGTTATTGCTATACTAATAAGGCTAGGATCTAATGAAATACAGAGAACATTCATAACTCTAAAATAAAATTCTGGACAATATCAATATGAATGGAGGGGACAAGGATGGGAGATCAGAGGGATATGAGGATCATGGTAAAGTACTTGTCCTGTTAGAGATGATGTTGTCAATTTACTGCCTCTCAGGACGGGCGCGGTGGCTCACACCTGTAATCCCAGCACTTTGGAAGGTCGAGGTAGGTGGATCACTTGAGGTCAGGAGTTTGAGACCAGCCTGGCCAACACGGTGAAACCCATCTTTACTAAAAATACCAAAGTTAGCCAGGCGGGTGGTGGGCACCTGTAATCCCAGCTACTCAGGAGGCTGAGGCATGAGAATCACTTGGACCTGGGAAGCAGAGGTTGCAGTGAGCTGAGGTCATGCCACTGCACTCCAGCCTGGGTGACAATGTAAAACACTTGTCTCCAAAAAATAAAAATGAAGAAATACATAAGATAAAAAAATTTATTGTCTGTCAGCTCCAATTCACCCATTAACATATGCTCTGTCACAATGGACAGAGTTCCTTTAAGCATCTCTCTTTTACTGTGAGCACAATGTGAGATCCTTGTGAGAGTTACTGGGAGCTCTGGAAGGATGCTGCGGAGGAAGGGGCTCTCCTGCTGTTCCTGGCTCCTGCATGGTGGGTGTTGGGGAGAGAACATCCAATAGAGCTCTGCCACAGCCATGTTCCCAGAATGCGTGGTCTCTCAGTGACCTTGCAGCTTTGTTCCGGCCTTACAATTACCTTCCTGCATTAATATGGAAAATCAGTGCCCCAGAGGCCTCTGCTTCTTCCGCACACCCATGCCACAGGTCGCTGATTGTCTGTGCTTTGCCTGCACGCTGGATGGTTGCTTTCTGTTTGCTCAGAAACTGCAGACCAGCTCCAGCCTGGGAAAACTGGCAAAGTTTTCCTGCCTCCTTCTTCTCTCCTCCTCCTCGCCCCACCCCCCTTCTTCTCCTCCTCTTCCTCCTTCTTCTTCTTTTCTTCTTCTTCTTTCCTTCTTCTTTCATCCTCCTTCTCCTCCTTCTTCTTTTTCTCTCCTTCTTCTTCTCTCCTTCTTCTTCTTCCTCTTCCTCTTCTTTTTCTTCCTCTTCTTCTTCTTCTTCTTCTTCCTTATTACTATTTTTTTTGGGAGACATGGTCTTGCACTGTTGTCCAGACTGGAGTGCAGTGGCATGATCATGGCTCACTGTAGCCTCAGCCTCCTGAGTATCTGGAACTACAGATGTGAGCCACCGTGCTTGGCTAATGGGCTTTATCTTCTCCAGTTCCGTCTGAACTCCAGCTCTGGGGAGGGAGCCCTTTCCCAAGTTTGTCCTTCTTTGAGTATTCTCCCTTAGTCCTAGCTTGCCATACAGAGTTTCCTTATAGCTTGTAATTTTTTTTTTTTTTGAGACAGAGTATCGCTCTGTCACCTGGGCTGGAGTGCAGTGGTGCCATCAGGGCTCACTGCAATCTCCGCCTCCCGGGTTCAAGTGATTCTGCTGCCTCAGCCTCCCGAGAAACTGGGATTACAGGTGTCCGCCACCACACCTGACTAATTTTTGTATTTTTAGTAGAGACAGGGTTTCACCATGTTGGCCAGGCTGGTCTCGAACTCCTGACCTCAGGTGATCTGCCCGCCTCGGCCTCCCAAAGTGCTGGGATTACAGCCATGAGCCACTGTGCCCGGCCTGTAATCATTATTCGATCAGAATTTAATAACTCTTTATATTAAACTTTTGTTTAGCCCACTGTGTGTTTTATATTTCTTAAGTGAATCGAGACTGACACAGAAGGTATAAATAGTGATAAATTTAAGATATAAATAGGCGGCCGGGCATCACTCAGCCTGGAGTGCAATGGCATGATCTCAGCTCACTGCAACTTCCGCCTTCCAGGTTCAAGCGATTCTCCCACCTCAGTCTCCTTAGTAGCTGGGACTGCAGGCGTGCACCACCACACCCAGCTAATTTTTGTATATTTTTGGTAGTGACAGGGTTTCACCATGTTTGCTATTCACCATGAGCCACCACGCCCAGCCAAACTCACCCTTTAAAATGCAGAGACTTTCAGATTGGATTTTAAAAATCAAGGTCCAATAATATGTTGTCAAGGAGGACAACATATTTATTTTATTTTATTTAAAATAAAAAGAAAGCTTGAAAATAAGAGGAAGTAAAATTATATGCTACACAAATATGAATTAAAAGACACCTAAAGTAGCAGTCTTACTAGCTCACAAAATAAAATTTAAAGTCAAGATAAAACAGAGTAGGCCGGGCGTGGTGGCTCAAGCCTGTAATCCCAGCACTTTGGGAGGCCGAGACGGGCGGATCACGAGGTCAGGAGATCGAAACCATCCTGGCTAACACAGTGAAACCCCGTCTCTACTAAAATACAAAAAACTAGCCGGGCGAGGTGGCGGCGCCTGTAGTCCCAGCTACTCGGGAGGCTGAGGCAGGAGAATGGCGTGAACCTGGGAGGCGGAGCTTGCAGTGAGCTGAGATCCGGCCACTGCACTCCAGCCTGGGTGACAGAGCGAGACTCCGTCTCAAAAAAAAAAAAAAAAAAAAAAAAAAAAAAAAAAAAAAAAAAAAAAAAAAAAAAAAGATAAAACAGAGTAAAATGGTGGTTACCAGAGACTGGGAAGGTAAGAGGAGAGAGGGTACATAAAGAGAAGTTGGTTGGTTAATGTGTACAAAACCACAGTTATATAGAAAGAATAAATCCTAATATTTGATAGTACAGTAGGGAAATTATAGTGAACAATGATTATATATTTCAAAATAGCTGTAAGAGAAGAACTGTAATGTTTTCAATACAAAGAAAAGATAAATCGGCCTGGCAAGGTGGCCCACGCCTGTAATCTCAGCACTTTGGGAGGCTGAGGTGGGTGGATCACCTGAGGTCAGGAGTTCAAGACCAGCCTGGCCAACATGGTGAAACCACATCTCTACTAAAAATACAAAAATAAGCCGGTTACGGTGGCGCATGCACCCGTAATCCCAGGTACTAGGTGGGGACTGATGCAGAATTGTTTGAACCCTGGAGGCAGAGGTTGCAGTGAGCCGAGACTGCACCACTGCACTCCAGCTTGGGCAACAGAGTGAGACTCCATCAAAGAAAGAAAAGAAAGAAAGAGAGAGAGAGAGAAAGAGAGAGAGAGAGAAAGGAGGGAGGGAGGGAGGGAGGAA
>NW_016804830.1:1878914-1890900 GCF_001698545.2 Rhinopithecus bieti
AAGGGAGGGAGGGAGGGAGGGAGGAAGGAAGGAAGGAAGGAAGGAAGGAAGGAAGGAAGGAAGGAAGGAAGGAAGGAAAAGGAAGAAGAGAAAGAAAAGAAAGAAAGAAAGAGAAAAGACAGATGTTTGAGGTGATGGGTATCCCAGTTACCCTGACTTGATAGTAACATATTGTTTACAGGTATCAAAATAGTACACGTACCCTCCAAATATGTACAACTATGATATATGTGTAAAAACATAAAAAATAATAAAGGACAAAGAAAATATACTAATAAAAGTACAACAGAAGGAAATATGTTAATCTTAAACAGGCAGCTAACAATCCTGCCAAAAATATAGCAAAGTGACAAAACCATAAGGAGAAACAGATTGTTGGAAATTTGAATACTCAATCAGAAATTGTAACATGCTTTCTTTTTTTTTTTTTTTCCTAACATGGAGTCTCTCTGTGTCATCCAGGCTGGAGAGGTGCAGCGGCGTGATCTTAGCTCACTGCAATCTCTGCCTCGCGGGTTCAAGTGATTCTCCTGCCTCAGCCTCCCAAGGAGCTGGGATTACAGGCACCTGCCATCCTGCCTGGCTAATTTTTGTATTTTTAGTAGAGATGGGGTTTCACTATGTTGGCCAGGCTGGTCTCAAACTCCTAACCTCGTGATCCACCCACCTTGGCCTCCCAAAGTGCTGGGATTACAGGTGTGAGGCACCGTGCCCAGCCACACCCATCTAATTTTTGTATCTTCAGTAGAGATGGAGTTTCACCATGTTGGCCAGGCTGGTCTCAAACTCCTGACCTCAAGTGAACTTGCCTCGGCCTCTCAAAGTGCTGGGATTACAGGCGTGAGCCACCGCACCTGGCCTGCTTTTGGATATTTTAACAGAAAGGTGGAGAGAAATAAATGGTTGAGAGATATAATCAGAGAAAGAAAAGATCCCAAGGATCTAAACACTACTATCAACTTTTAGCTAATTATAGAACCTTAATTCCAATAAATGGCATATATAATAGATAGCATATAAAGCCATTGAACCTTTCATATCAATAGCTTCAACCTTTAGCTAATTATAAAACTTTAATACCAATAAATATATACCACATACATTATAAAAATTATATTTCTCCTGCTCCTTACAGGTTAGACTTTTTTTTTTTTTTTTTTTTTTTTGAGACGGAGTCTTGCTCTGTGGCCCAAACTGGAGTGCAGTGGCCGGATCTCAGCTCACTGCAAGCTCCGCCTTTCGGGTTCACGCCATTCTCCTGCCTCAGCCTCCGGAGTAGCTGGGACTATAGGCGCCTGCCACCTTGCCTGGCTAGTTTTTTTTTGTATTTTTTTAGTAGAGACGGGGTTTCACTGGGTTAGCCAGGATGGTCTCGGTCTCCTGACCTTGTGATCCGCCCGTCTCGGCCTCCCAAAGTACTGGGATTACAGGCTTGAGCCACTGTGCCCGGCTTTTTTTTTTTTTTTGAGACAGGGTCTTGCTCTGTCATCCATGCTGGAGTGCAGTGGCACAGTCAATCATGCTCAATGCCACCTCAACCTCCTGGGTTCAATGCTGGGATTACAGGTGTATGCCATTGTGCCTGGCTGATTTTTAAAAAAATTTTTTTTATTGGTTACAAGCAAATCGAAAGCTTATCTATGATTTCTTATCTATGGCTGGGCGCAGTGGCTCACGCCTGTAATCCCAGCACTTTGGGAGACCGAGGCAGGCAGATCACATGAGGTTGAGAATTCAAGACCAACTTGACCAACATGGAGAAACCCCATCTCTACTAAAAACACAAGATTAGCCGGGCATGGTGGCGCATGCCTGGAATCCCAGCTACTTGGGAGGCTGAGGCAGAAGAATCGCTTGAACCCCAGAGGCTGAGGTTGCAGTGAGCTGAGATCAGGCCATTGCACTCCAGCCTGGGCAACAAGAACGAAACTCCGTCTCAGAAAATATATATATACAATAAATAAATAAGCTTATCTACAATGGCAAAACAATGGCAATAAGGTACCTGGCAGGTTTGGAAAACAGCAAAAAGGCCAGTGTTCCTGGAGTAACAGGGGGCCGGATTATGTCGGGACTTTGGGACCATTTTAAGGTCTTGGCTTTTACTCTGCATGAGATGGAAACCATGGGAGAGTTTGAGCCAAGGAGTGTTGCAGTCTTATATTTTTAAAAAGCACCTTGATTGCTATGTAGAGAATAGATTGCAGTGAGGTAGTCAGAAGTGCAGGGAAGAGGAGTAGAAGCAGGGGAATGAATGAAGAGTCTGCTACAGTAATCTAGGGGAAAGAGGAATATTGGGCAGATCTGGATCTATTTGGAGGATGAGCCACAAACATTTACTGATAAGACTGGGTGTGGGTATGAGCAAAAAGGAAGAGTTAATGATGACTTCAGGGTTTTTTGGCTTGAACAGTTGGAAGGTTGGAGGTACAATTGAGTTGGGGAAGATTAACAAGGAAGTGAATACTAGAAGGAAGATTAGGAACTCATAAATTCAGTTTTGGACAAATTGAGATTAAGATGCCTATTAGACGTTTAAGTGAATGTGTCTAATGGGCAGTTGGATATATGACTATGGAGTTGAGGGGAAAGGTATGAGCTGGAATTATAAATGTGGCAAACATTGATACCAATGAGGTGCCTGGCAGCAAAAACACCAGTATACCTGGAGCAAATTGAGTGAAGGGGAGAGTAACAGAAAATGAGGTCAGAAAGTAGGCTGGGCGCGGTGGCTCACACGTGTAATCCCAGCACTTTGGGAGGCTAGGTGTGCGGATCACTGAGGGTCAGGAGTTCGAGACCAGTGTGGCCAACATGGTGAAACCCTGTCTCTACTGAAAATACAAAAATTAGCCAGGCGTGGTGGCAGGTGCCTGTAATCTCAGCTACTTGGGAGGCTGAGGCAGGAGAACTGCTTCAACCTGGGAGGAGGAGGTTGCATTGAGCTGAGATCGCACCACTGCACTCCACCCTGGGTGACAGAACTTTGTCTCAAAAAAAAAAAAAAAAAAAAAAAGGAACAAGAGGCCGTATTACGAACCCCAGATGAGAAGATACCTAAAGCCATGAGACTGGATGAGATGACCAAGGGAGTGTGGACAAGGAAGAGGAACAAAGATTGAGTTCGGAGGAGCATTAATATTAAGAGGTTAAAGAACAGTGGAAGAACTAGCACAGAAGATGGAGAAGGAGAGGCTGGGATAGAAAGAAAACCAAGAATGCGTGATGTCAGCGAAACTAAGTGAAGAAAGTGTATTAAGGAGAAGGGGGTGATTATTTGTGTTAAGTGCTGCCAACAGGTCAGGTAGAATAACAATCGAAAGTCAACCATTAAATTTAGCAAGATGATTGTTGGTAACCTTGACAAGGACGGTTCCGGTAGTGATAGATGCTGAAGTGTAATTGGAATGGGTTCAATACAGGACAAGAAAAGAGACATTAGAGGCAGGAAAAATAGACAATACTTTCTATGAGTTCTACCTGGAATCCAGCAGTGGTTAATGGGAGTAGGGGAATTTTTTAAAGTGTGTGTGTGTGTCTATGTGTGTTGTTTGTTTTCAAGGTGAGGGAATTGCTAGAGTCAAGAACTGGACAGAGCTCTGGCTTTTGGCCGGGCACGGTGGCTCACACCTGTAATCCCAGCACTTTGGTAGGCCGAGGCGTGTGGATCACTTGAGGTCAGGAGTTTGAGACCAGCCTGGCCAACATGGTGAAACCACGTTTCTACTAAAAATACAAAAGTTAGCTGGGTGTGGTGGCACATGCCTGTAGTCCCAGCTACTCGGGAGGCTGAGGTGGGAGGATCACTTGAATCTGAGAAGCGGAGGTTGCAGTGAGCCGAGATAGCACCACTGCACTCCAGCCTGGGCGACAGAGCAAGACTCCGTCTAAACAAACAAACAAAAACTGGACAGACAAAAGGGGGTGGAACCTAGTGCCTAACTGCTGAATGGACTTTAGGTAAGAACATTGTTAGTTCATTTGCAGCAAGAGAGGAGAGGCAGTGTATATGAGCAGAGATACAGATAGGTAGGCATGGTGCTGGGAATCTGTACAGAATCTCATCTGATAGCTTTGATTTTCTCAGTGAAGTAAGAAGCACTTATTAGCCTAGAGGGAGGCAATGGGAGTGTGCGGTCGGTTTGAAAAGTTGTGTTCGGCAGTGAATGGACTAAAAACACAACAAAACCCTAAACAGCGTGTCTGCGGGGGAGCACTAAGAACTACTTGAGGTTCATGGTTATAACCTGAAAGCGGGAGCAGGGTGGCAGTGCACCTTTCTCCAGCCACATGAGGGCCAGGGTGCAGCTTGGCTACTTAGGGAGCGGAAGCCACCGCCTGGCGCCTGCTGGGAAGGCTCCCTCTCCCCACAGGACCTCCTAAGAGCTACAATCAACCTGTCGCCTCCACCTTTTCTCTTTGGGAAATTTGATGGGGAGGGAGAGACGAAATACAGGGAGCTACAGACGGGACACACTGAGAGTTGTATGTTAGGAGCCGTAGTTCCGGTCACCTCCCCAAATACCATCTCTGCTCCTGTCCACTTGCAGGCAACATTGGGGAGGTGAAGACCATGGAGGCTTCCAACACGACGCAGATGGGGAACTTTAGTTCCCCTGTCATCACCCTCATCTGCTATTACCAGGGGACGCCGGGGAACAGGTTAAAGGGAAAGGCGAAACCCACGGAACTTGTAAGGGATCTTACCTGAAAAGTCAGTTTCCCCAACGCGGGGCACAGCGGCACAGGGAAAACCCAGTCCTGCGGCCTCCACTCCCCGTAGAGACGGAGGAAGGCAGCGCCTAGGGGGCGCTACGCCCTGGGTACTGGCGGATGCAGTACGGTGTTGCGGTCCCCGATAGGACTTGCAGTCCGCGCCCCCACCTGGAAGGACGACGTCTCCCGCCCCAAGGGGAATCCCGCACTAAGGCCGTAACAGGGGCTTGTCACCACTCCACCCTTTTTTTTTTTTTTTTTTTTTTTTGAGACGGAGTTCCGCTCTTCCTGCTCTGTCGCCCAAGCTGGAGTGCAGTGGCGCTATCTCGGCTCACTGCAACCTCCGCCTCCCGGGTTCAAGTGATTCTTGTGCCTCAGCCTCCCAAGTAGGTGGGATTACAGGCGTCCGCCGTCATGCCTGGCGAATTTTTGTATTTTTGGTAGAGACGGGGTTTCGTCATGTTGGCCAGGCTGGTCTTGAACTCCTGAGTCACTACTCTTTAATGCCGCTGTCCCCCTCCTGTTCCTTCTGTGTCGGTCTCCGAACGCCCTGCTCAAGGCGCTACTCGGAATCGGAGGCGGGGAGAGCCGCGAGACCCAGAGAAAAAGAGGGATGAAGAGCGCGTGAGACGTCAAGGTAAGCAGGCTGCTATGGAGCAGGAGCTGCTGGGCGAGCCTCGCGGAAGCTCCTGGGCGGGGAGGTGGGATGTGCAGGGGGCGTGGCTCCGCGGATAGAGCCCCCTCCTCTGCGCGCGCACCCTAGCCCCGCCCTAGCTTGCACGCACGCGCAGTCAGTGGGTCCCGCGTGCTTTCTCGCCAAAATGAGGTGGTTGCTTTTCCCAGCTTCAGCGAGGCGGCAACGAGGTTCTCGTAGCGCACGGGGCTGGCGCGGAAGGGAGCCAATGGGCCGTCTTAGACACCTGCCCCTGCTCCCGCCCAACGCCCTAAGACACCAGGTTCTATACACGGAGTCCAGGGCCGTTTTTTCCGTGTGTGTGTGTGTGTGTGTGTGTGTGTGTGCGTGTGTGTGCGTGTGTGTGTGCGTTTTATTTTTGAGACAGAGTCTCCTCTGTTACCCAGGCTGGAGTGCAGTGGCGCGATCTTGGCACACTGCAGCCTCTGCCTCCCGGGTTCAAGCGATTCTCTTGCCTCAGCCTACTTTGTGGCTGAAATGACAGGCACGCACCACCATGCCTGGCTAATTTTTGTAGTAGGGACAGGGTTTCGCCATTTTGGCCAGACTGGTCTTGAACTTCTGACCTCAGGTGATCTGCCCGCCTCGGCCTCCCAAAGTGCTGGGATTACAGGCGTGAGCCACTGCGCCCGACCTTCTCATAGCTTTTGTTTCATGGCTTCTTCCGGCCTGGTGGAACTCAAGCGTTGCCTTTATGAAGGGCTGCATGGGGACCCCATAGAACCATAAAGAGCCGGCCATGCGTGCAAACCGCTGATGCAGGCCTCTGTCACAAAGGCCAGAGCGTCCCACGCACATCCCAGCACCGCCAGGCAGGACAATAGCATAATGGCTCAGAACATGTCTGGAGTCTGACTCTTGGTCCTGCCACATTCTGGCTGTGTGGTAGGGCATTTCCTCACCTGGAGGAAGAGGGGATGATAGTAGCTTTAAGTAGTGTTGCCACATTTTATTTAGCAAATAAAAATGGAGGACATCCAATTAAGTTTGGATGTCAGTTAAAAAAGAAAACAAGGGCCGGGCGCTGTGACTCCCGCCTGTGATCCCAGCACTTTGGGAGGCCAAGGCGGGTGGATCACCTGAGGTCTGGAGTTCGAGACCAGCCCGGCCAACATGGAAAAACCCCGTCTTTACTAAAAATACAAAAATTAGCTGGGCGTGGTGGCTGGCGCCTGTAATCCCAGCTACTTGGGAGGCTGAGGCAGGAGAATTGTTTGAACTAGGGAGGCAGAGGTTGCAGTGAGCTGAGATTACACTATTGCACTCCAGCCTGGGCAACAAAAGTGAAACTCCATCTCCAAAAAAAAAAAAAAGAAAAGAAAACAGATTTTTTTAAAGCATGTATCTCCCAAATATTGTTCAACTGAAATTCAAATGTAACCGGGCATCAAGTTCAAATTTAACTGTATTTTATCTGGCAGCCCTGCTTTAAGGCATTGTTTGGAGACAATGCATGAACATTCCTAGAGCAGTGTCTGGTACATGTAAGCACACAATAAAGTTTATTTAGATAAAAAGGTCACACTCCCTGCCCTCCCTCACAATATATTAGTGTCTCTACTCATCCGGCTGTAGGATCTCAAATGGTCAGCCCTCGGAAAATCACTCTGTCATAAAAGGACAGTTTAAATCTCATCATCCCACCGCAATGTAGTGACCTCTTTCCACTATCACAAACGACCAGATTTCCCCTGCCTCCCAGCTTTTGGCACATTCATGTGGGGATTTTCATGCTGTTCATGTTGCTGCTTTCACTGGACATATGGGGAGGGGCTGGGGAGTCCGAGGCATTATGATGTTGGAGCCAGTGACACTCTTTCTAGGGGAAATTGTAGCTGGAGTCTGTCTCTTCTAGAACTAGGGGCATGTAATCCTCTGTGTGTGAGCCAGAAGGCAATGGAAGATTCAGTGGGGAAGCCTATGATGTTTGTATGATGTTAGTAACAGGTTTTCCCCATGGGGCGAATGTATATTGAGTGGTATTGGTCCCACTGAGCTCATTAAGACGTCTGCCATAGAGGAGATAAAACTTTGTTCAATCTGAGAAGTCCAGAGGAAAAAAAGTTGACGGGGAGAACCTAGCTTTTTAAACGTAAGTCTATTTGCTCTAAAGTTTCTGTTCCATCTCTTATTCTCCCCTGATTTTAGCGCGCCTCTCACTTCTCTCATATGTAATAGCACTCTGCATTAATACTGCCTTTAAAATTATAACGCATTTTAATTTCATTATCTCACTTTCTTTTTTTTTTTTTTTTTTTTTTTTCAGACAAAGTCTCACTGTTGCCCAGGCTGGAGTGCAGTGGCGCGATCTCGGCTCACAGCAACCTCCGCCTAGAAGGTTCAAGCGATTTTCCTGCCTCAGGCTCTCAAATAGCTGGGATTACAGGTGCGTGCTAATTTTTGTACTTACAGAAGAGATGGGGTTTCGCCATGTTGGCCAGGCTGGTCATGAACTCCTGACCTCAGGTGATCCATCCACCTTGGCCTCCGAAAGTGCTGGGATTACAGGCATGAGCCACCGCACCCAGCCTCACTTTCTTTTTCTAAACACTTTAGTAGGGAAAAAGAAAAGGGAATTTCTCTCTGAGGTCAAGAAGGGTTAAAGTGAAATATCTGACTCTCACCAAAAACTTAATGGAATGAAGTCTCAGTCTAAGATTTAGAAGTGTCAGGAAACCCCCATTTTCCCAGTTAGAGCTCCTAGTCGTAAATTACCAGAGGAAACTTTGGGAAGGCTCTGAGATTGTGGGATCTAACTCTTATTTCTCTTCACACATCAGCTTGCTATAGCAGCCCACTCTCTCTTTCCTGTACTTTCACTCTCCCTTCTTTTTTTTTTTTTTTTTTTTTTTTGAGACAGAGTCTGGCTCTGTCGCCCAGGCTGGAGTGCGGTGGCCGGATCTCAGCTCACTGCAAGCTCCGCCTCCCAGGTTTAGGCCATTCTCCTGCCTCCGCCTCCCAAGTAGCTGGGACTACAGGCGCCCGCCTCGTCGCCCGGCTAGTTTTTTGTATTCTTTAGTAGAGACGGGGTTTCGCCGTATTAGCCAGGATGGTCTCGATCTCCTGACCTTGTGATCCGCCCGTCTCGGCCTCCCAAAGTGCTGGGATTACAGGCTTGAGCCACCGCGCCGGGCCCACTCTCCCTTCTTAGTGGCTTCTTCCCCTTGACTTTTAAATACATTTAATTTTCTCATTTAAAAAAAATCCTTCTTTGCAGGGGCCACTTGGTCTTCCCTTGCATGTACTTGAGAGTTGTATGCACGATTTTGGAAAATTTAAACTTTACTTATGGTAGGCTGGGTGTGGTGGCTCATGGCTGTAATCCCAGCACTTTGGGAGGCCGAGGCAGGCAGATCACCTGAGGTCGGGAGTTCCAGACCAGCCTGGCCAACATGGTGAAACCCTGTCTCTACTAAAAATACAAAAATTAGCCAGCCATGGTGGTGCACACCTGTAATCCCAGCTACTCAGGAAGCCGAGGCAGGAGAATTGCTTGAACCCAGGAGGCAGAGGTTGCAGTGAGCCAAGATTGTGCCATTGCACTCCAGCCTGGGTGACAGAGTGAGAATCCATCTGAATAAAATAATAAAATAAATAAGCTTTACTTATGGTAGAAATTTAGTGAGATAAAAGAAGAAAAAGAGGTAATGACTCTTGCTAGGTGGAAAAGAAAGGGTTGGAATTGTTCAGCTAGGGATAGGAATCTCAAAAAAGGTCCTCCATTAGCACACTGGTGGCAGCCGGGAGCTGTTTGTCCTTGTCCCCCACAGGACAAGTACGGAAATTCAGAGTAAGCATTTAGGAACTTTTATAGCAGTTTTACAGAGTAATCTAATGTCTGTTGAACTTACTAATAAAAAATCAAGGTGGCTCACACCTATAATCCCAGCATTTTGGGAGGTTGAGGTGGTCGGATCACTTGAGGTCAAGAGCTTGAGACCAGTCTGGCCAACATGGTGAAACCCCGTCTCTACTAAAAATTCAAAAATTAGCCGATGTGATGGCACACCCCTATAGTCCCAGCTACTCTGGAGGCTGAGCCAGGAGAATCACTTGAACCTGGGAGGCAGGGGTTGCAGTGAGTCGAGATAGTGCCACCGCACTCCAGCCTGGGCAATGGAGCAAGACCCTATCTCAAAAAAAAAAAAAAAAAAAGAAAAGAAATGGGGTTCCAGTACAAGAGCAACTAGCAATCCTAAACCTAATGGGAAATGAAGGGGAGCTGGATATGGGTATTTACAGTGTGCCTTTCACAGAATACTTTTTTTTTTGTTTTTGAGATGATGTCTCACTATGTTGCTTAGGCTGTTCTCAAACTTCCAGACTCATGAGATCCTCCTGCCTCGGTTTCCCAAAGTGCTGGGATTACAGGTGTGAGCCACCACACCTGGCCTAGAATACTTCTTTTACCTAGCAGACATTCTGACTCTCAGTTGTCCCATGCACGACCAAGGGAAAGTTTGTGCTGGAAACTTGTTTATACTGGCAGATGTCCTTGTGGCTCTTGTCTGACCCATGCCCCAGCTCTGGCACCGGGAGCCCAACGTTATGTTCCCTCTCGCATCCTTGGGGAAATCCAGCCCGGGGCAGCCCCTAGTGTTTTAGATGGAAGGTGCAAATCCAACACACTACCACAACAGAAAATAGGTTCAAAGATTTTTTTACTTACAGATTCTGTGCAGGGAAGGTACAATGAGTCTAGAGGGCAGTCCTCTGTCACGAAACATGCAAGGCAGGAATGAAGAGTCAGGTGGCCAGAGAGAAAGAGAGAAGAAACTGGCAGTATATATAAGGGGACAGGGTGTGGATCACTTTGAGTTCACAGGCTTATTTATTTATTTATTTAGAGATGAAGTTTTGTTCTGTCTGATCCCGGCCCACTGCAACCTCTGTCTCCGGGTTCAAGCAATTCTCCTGCCTTAGCCTCCCAAGTAGCTGAGACTACAGGCGTACACCAACACGCCTGGCTAATTTTTGTATTTTTAGTAGAGCCGGGGTTTCGCCATGTTGGCCAGGCTGGTCTCGAACTCCTGACCTCAAGTGATCCGCCCACCTTGGCCTCCCAAAGTGCTAGGATTACTGGCATGAGCCATTGTGCCTGGCCCATATGCAAATTCTTTTTGTAATATTTTATTTTATTTCATTTTATTTTATTTATTCTTTTGAGACAGAGTCTCACTTTGTCGCCCAGGCTGGAGCACAGTGGCACAATCTTGGCTCACTGTAACCTCTGCCTCCTGAGTTCAAGAGATTCTCGTGCCTCAGCTTCCCATGTAGCTGGTATTACAGGTGCCTGTCACCATACCCAGCTAATTTTTTGTATATTTAGTAGAGACAGGGTTTCACCATGTTGGCCAGGTTGGTCTCGAACTCCTGACCTCAAATGATCTACCCACCTTGGCCTCCCAACGTGCTGGGATTACAGGTGTGAGTCATTTCTCCCAGCCAACAAATTCTTTTAAAGGAAGCTGTGGAAAAGCAGGGAGCCCAGTCTTCTAGATGGGAGAGATACCTCTAAGTTCTTATCTCTGGCCACCTTCCTGAGTCCTTTGGGTGTGCTATGGAACTGAAAACTGTGTCAAGGGTGACTGATTCCTGTTTCTTGTATGAGAAAGTTAAACTTATATTTAAAATTGATACCAAGACAACATTAAATTAAAATCGACTACACTGTTTTCCACAGCCACTGCACCATCTGACATCCCCATAAGCAATGTTGGAGGGTCCCAATTTCTCCATTTCCTTGCCAACATTTGTTATTTTCCATTAAAAAAATTAAAACCATCTTGGTAGATGTGAAGTATCTCATTGAGGTTTTGATTTGCATTTCCCTAATAACCAATGATGTTGAGCATGTTTTCATGTGGCTCTTAGCCATTTGTACACACACACACACACACACACACACACATATATATATATCACTGCAACCTCCGCCTCCCAGGTTCAAGGGATTCTCCTGCCTCAGCCTCCTGAGTAGCTGGGAGTACAGGCACCACCACCACGCCTGGCTCATTTTTGTATTTTTAGTAGAGACAGGGTTTCGCCATGTTGACTAGGCTGATCTCGAACTCCTGACCTCAGGTGATCCGCCTGCCTTGGCCTCCTAAAGTGCTGGGATTACAGGCATGAGCCACCTCACCCAGCCTGTATGTATCTTATTTGTAGTAATTTCTATTCAAATCCTTTGTCTAATTTTTAATTGGGTTATTTGCCTTTTTATAGTTCAGTTGTAATAGTTCTTTATATATTCAGGATACTAGGCCCGTATTAGATACATGATTTGCAAATATTTTCTGTTATTCTGTGGGTTGTCTTTTCACTTTTTCTTTCTTTTTTTTTTCTTTTTTTTAGCAAATCTTGGACCTGTATGAAATCTTTTAGTTTTTTTAATAGTGTCCTTTAGTGCACAAAAGTTTTTAATTTTGATGAAGTCCAGTATTTTTTTAGTTGCTTATGGTTTGTCATGTCTACAAAACTGTTGTCTAGTCCAAAGTGACAAAGACTTTTGGTTTTAGTTCTTATATTTAAGTATTTGATCTATTTTGTGCTATTTTTTTTTTTTTTTTTTTTTTT
>NW_016804830.1:1891259-1933625 GCF_001698545.2 Rhinopithecus bieti
TTTTTGGTTTCTTTTTTTTTTTTTTTTTTTTTTTTGAGATGGAGTCTCACTCAGTCGCCCAGGCTGGAGTGCAGTGCCGTGATCTCGGCTCACTGCAAGCTCCGCCTCCCGGGTTCACGCCATTCTCCTGCCTCAGCCTCCCAAGTAGCTGGGACTACAGGCGCCCGCCGCCACGCCCGGCTAATTTTTTGCATTTTAGTAGAGATGGGGTTTCACTGTGTTAGCCAGGATGGTCTCGATCTCCTGACCTCGTGATCCACCCGCCTCGGCCTCCCAAAGTGCTGGGATTACAGGCGTGAGCCACCGCGCCCGGCCTGTGCTAATTTTTTTAATGGTTTGAGGTAGAAGTCCAAATTCATTATGTTGCATGTAGATATTCAGTTGTCCCAGCAACATTTGTTGAAACTACATATTTTCTAAGTAATTCTTTCTATTTTTTTGTTTTGTTTTTTTGTTAGTTTTTTCATTTTGAGACTGAATCTTGTTCTGTCTCCCAGGTTGGAGTGCAGTGGTCCCATCTCGGCTCACTGCAACCTCTTCCTCCTGGGTTCAGGCTGTTCTCCTGCGTCAGCCTCCCAAGTAGCTGAGATTACAGGCACACACCACCACGCCCAGCTAATTTTTGTATTTCTTAGTAGAGACAGGGTTTCTCCATGCTGGCCAGGCTGGTCTCGAACTCCTGACCTCAACTGATCCTCTTGCTTTGGCCTCCCAAAGTGCTAGGATTACAGGTGTCAGCCACCACGCCTGGCCTGCTTCTCCCATTTTTAGCCTCTAGGTTCTTCACTGGGTTCTTCTCCCTTGTGTTCTTTCAACTTTTGTCCTTATGCTTGTGATACTTGATTTTTCTTCGATTTCTGCCTGCTCTCCATTTGTTCTTACCCTGTTCTTTCAGCATCTCTTCCCTGGATTTTTGTATTTTTGCTTTGTGGTCTTCCATCATAGAGGCAATTGCATCAATATTTTTTTCATTCATGGCAAAATATTTGGTTATAATGTTTTTTGTTTTTGAGACAGTGTCTCAGTCTGTTGTCCAGGCTGGAGTGCAGTGGTGAGATCATAGCTCACTGCAGCCTCAACCTCCAAGGCTCAAGCAATCTTCCCACCTCAACCTCCTGAGTAGCTGAGACAACAGTAGTGTGCCACCACTCCTGGTGAATTTTTTATTTTTTGTAGAGATGGGGGTCTCGCTATGTTGCCCAGGCTGGTCTTGAACTCCTGGGCTCAAGCAATCTTCTCACCTCAGCCTCCTGAAATGCTGAGATTACAAGCAAGCGCCACCACACCTGGCCTGCTTATAATTTTTATCTGATCCGTTGAGGCAGTTTTCCAGTGAAAGCTCTTCATATGTTCGTTTATTTTGTTACGCTTTCCTTCATAGTTCGTTTTGTAGTTTTGGGTTAATGTAGCTAGTCCCTTTTTTCTTGCAAAACATTGCCTAAGTTGGGTTTTCCTGCGTGAGTTTTTCTTGTTTAAGAGGTTCCTTCTGCCTCATGTATATCTTCTGTAGGAGACTGATCAACTCTGTCTCCTCCGTTTTTGCTTTCCGGTTTCTTACAGTGTAGTTGCAAACAAGAGGTATAGATCCTCACCTGATGGTGGACTCCTCACCTTTAGGAAATTTAATTTTCCAGGTGTTTTCTTTTTCTTTTCTTTCTTTTCTTTTTTTTTGAGATGAAGTCTTGCTCTGTCACCCAGGCTGGAGTGCAGTGGCACCATCTCGGCTCACTGCAACCTCCACCTACGGGGTTCAAGCAATTTTCCTGCCTCAGTCTCTCAAATATCTGGGACTACAGGCATATGCTGCCACACCCAGCTAATTTTTGTATTTTTAGTAGAGATGAAGTTTCACCATGTTGGCCAGGATGGTCTTGATCTCCTGACCTCATCATCCCTCGGCCTCCCAAAGTGCTGGGATTACAGGTGTGAGCCACCACAGGTGTTTTCTTATATCTGCTTCTGTTTATCTTTCTTTCTGCTCAAATTTCTTTCCATAGTTTCTTGTCTCCACTTCCTCCCTATAGTTGTTCCTCATTTGAGCTGCTTTTCCCAACTGTTACATGTAATTTGTTGTCTACAGATTACACTTATCCAGGTTTTGCTGAATGTTGAGCTTACAACGATTTTTTTCATTCTCCTTATTGCTTTCAGATCATTTTAAGGAACAGAAACCCATGATGCTATAAAGTTTCTATGTCTTACATTTTAGATTTTTCTCTTATAAACAGCACGCACTTAATTCATTTAAATATTCAATTTGGTCTCTCTTTTATCTGATGAGTTTATATTTATTATGATAATGAAAGATGTTTCTATCCCCTCATTTCTATATATCATACCTCATTTTTCCTTCTTATTTCTAATATTGAATTGGTTAATGTTTTCTAATGTTTTCTTTATTTCGTGCCCCTTTTCCTCAACTGGTAAAATCATGCATTCTATTTTTCTTTTTTCTTTCTTTCTCTCTCTTCTTTTTTTGAGATGGAATCTCGCTGTGTCACCCAGGCTGGAGTGCATTGGAGCGATCTCGGCTCACTGCAACCTCCACCTCCTGGGTTCAACACGATTATCCTGACTCAACCTCCCGAGTAGCTGGGACTATAGGTGCATGCTACCACGCCTGGCTAAGTTTTGTATTTTTAGTAGAGATGGGGTTTCGCTCTGTTGGCCAGGCTGGTGTTGAACTCCTGACCTCAGGTGATCTGCCTACCTCGGCCTCCCAAAGTGCTGGGATTACAGGCATGAGCCACCTATTTTACTTTTATTTTTATTTATGGTGGTTTCCTTAACATTTTTAATATACACATATAACAGAATGTTAAATGTGACTTTCTGTGTTCTGGGAGTTTTATTTGAGATCAGTAGGTGTTTGATAACATATGAAGAGCATGCTAAAAGATTGTGAATGATTATTATTATTTTTTGTGTGTGACTCTTAAATTATTTTCCTGTTGGGTACATAATTAAAATGATGATTTCTCAGGGGAGAATTGTTGATGTGCTCTGTGGTGTTTCTCCTTCTCTCTTGCTTTTCTCCCTTGTCAGTCCAAGTGAGGGACATGTCAGAGAATCATTTGGAGAACGCGATAGGTATCCCTGTGAATTTGGGGAATGCCTGGATAAAAGTTTAAAGATGTGTAAGCTTTCAGGAAGCTGGTCATGAGTCAGCTCTGTCTGCAGAAGTCTTTCTCTCCAAGGTTTGTTTTTGTCAAGCGTTCCACTGCTTCGTGGAAGGGTTTTAACTCCAACTCCCTATCATTGGCCTGAGGCCTGGGTCTTCTCTTTACCAGGGCAATACTATCCAAGCCACTAGCCATTATGGTCATTGATATTTATGGTCTTTATGGGCTCTGATAACTACATTTTCTCAGGACCAGAACAACAGCAGTCAGCACTTGTTGCTGTGGGTTACCCTCTACTTCCCTAGTTTCTGGCTCCTGAAGCTTAGGTACTTGTTATTTTATCCAGAATTTCCTGGATTTTGTAGCGTGAGGCTTTCAGGTTATTTTAGCCCGACATCTTGTCATAATTGGATATCTATATGAACTTGTTCAGTGTCTGCCTTCTATGCTAGACAGTAAACCCCATCCAGACAGATACTCGTTCTTCTTCCCTGCTTCATCTCCAGCTCTCAGCACAGTCTGGCACATAATGAGCAGGGAGGAAATATTTGTGGAAAGTGGGTGACTTTTACATATATGAGGACTTCAGTAGGAAAGAAGGATGATGGTTAATAAATATAATTGTGTCCACAAATATGAGATTCCTAATAAAGAGAGCTAAGGGAGGGCTACGCCCCTGCATTATTTCAGCTAAGCTACAGCTGGCTCACCTAAACTCACCTAAAAACTTTACTTGATGTATTTTTTGTTCTGTTTCTAGACTATATAAAGCACCCACTTCACTCTATTCTTTTTCTTTTTTCTTTCATTTTGTTTTGTTTTGTTTGTTTTTTGAGATGGAGTCTCGCTCTGTCGCCAGGCTGGAGTACAGTGGCGCAATCTTGGCTCACTGCAACCTCTGCCTCCCAGGTTCAAGCAATCCTTCTGCCTCAGCCTCCTGAGTAGCTGGGACTACAGGCGTGCACCACCACGACCAGCTAATTTTTTGTATTTTTAGTAGAGACAGGGTTTCACCGTGTTGGCCAGGGTGGTCTCGATCTCTTGACCTTAACCTCGTGATTTGCCTGCCTCGGTCTCCCAAAGTGCTGGGATTACAGGCATGAGCCACCACACCCGCCTGCTTGCTTGCTTTCTCTTTCTTTTCTTTCTTTCTTCCTTTCTCTCTCTCTCTCTTTCTTTCTTTCTTTCTTTCTTTCTTTCTTTCTTTCCTTCTTTCCTTCCTTCCTTCCTTCCTTCCTTCCTTCCTTCCTTCCTTCCTTCCTTTCTTTCTCTTTCTTTTCTTTCTCTCTCTCTCTCTCTCAATTTCTTTCTTTCTTTCTGATGGAGTCTTGCTCTGTTGCCCAGGTTGGACTGCAGTGGCACGATCTTGGCTCACTGACTCCACCTCCGGGGTTCAAGCGATTCTCCTGCCTCAGCCTCCCTAGTAGCTAGGATTACAGGCATGCACCACCACACCTGGCTAATTTTTGTATTTTTAGTAGAGATGGGGGTTTCACCATCTTGGCCAGGCTGGTCTTGAACTCCTGACCTTGTGATCCACCTGCCTCGGCCTCCCAAAGTGCTAGGATTACGGGCATGAGCCACCACGCTGGCTATTTTTTTTTTAGGACAGGGTCTCACTTTATCATCCAGGCTGGAGTGCGGTGCCATGACCACAACTCAGTGCAGCCTTGACCTCCCAAGCTCAAGCAATCCTCCTGCCTCAGCTACTCAAGTAGCTGGGGCTACAGGTACTTGCCACCACACCCAGATGATTTTTGAAAATTTTTTTAGAGACAAGGTCTCATTGTGTTGCCCAGCCTGGTCTCAAACTCCTTCCACTTCAGTCTCCCAAAATGTTAGGATTACAGGCATGAGTCATTGTGCCAGGCCACTCTATTCCCTTTTAAAAATGAAATTAAGGCCGAGCGTGGTGGCTGACACCTGTAATCCCAGCACTTTGGGAGGCTGAGGCAGGAGAACTGCTTGAGGGCAGGAGTTTGAGACCAGCTTGGGCAACATAGCAAGACCCCATCTCTACAGAAAATAAAACATTAGCTGAGCATGATGGCATGTGCCTGTAGTCTAAGCTACTTGGGAGGCTAAGGCAGAAGGATCCCTTGAACCCAGAAGCTGCAGGTTACAGTGAGCTTTGATTACTCCAGTGCATTCCAGCCTGAGTGTCAGAGCAAGACTTTCTAAGCAAACAAAATCAAATTTATTTAGGTATAATTTTCATGTAATAAAGTATATCATAATTTTTTTGATGAGTTTTGACCAATTTTTATACCCATGTAACCACTACCACAGTCAAGATATAGAACATTACGAGACTACAAAAATTTCCCTTTCACCCCTTCCCACTCAGTCCCCATAAATCTTGGCCCCACATAACCACTGATCTACTTTCTGCCCCCGTTGGCTAGATTACTCTTTTTTTTTTTTTGAGATGGAGTCTCACTCTGTCACCCAGGCTGGAGTGCAGTGGCACGATTTTGGCTCACTGCAACCTCTTCCTCCTGGGTTCAAGCGATTCTCCTGCCTCATGAGTAGCTGGGACCACAGGCACATCGCATCATGCCTGGCTAATTTTTGTATTTTTAGTAGAGACGGGGTTTCACCATGTTGGCTAGGATGGTCTCGAACTCCTGACATTGTGATCCACCCACCTCGGCCCCCAAAAGTGCTGGGATTACAGGCATGAGCCACTGCGCCCAGCCTAGATGACTCTTTTCTAGAATTTCATATAGATGGAATCATACAATATGTTCTCTTTTGTGTCTGCCTTCTTGTACTCAGTATTAAATTTTTGAGTTTCATCTATGTTGTTGCAAGTACCAGTAGTTCATTCTCATGCCTATCTTTTTTAAAACAAAGGAGTTTCTCTCGTTTCTAAAGGAGCACTTCTTTTTTTTTTCTTTTTCTTTCTTTTTTTTTTTTTTTTTTGAGATAGAGTCTCGCTCTGTCGCCAAGGCTGGAGTGCAGTGGTGCAATCTCGGCCCACTGCAACCTCCTCCTCCTGGGTTCAAGCGATTCTTCTGCCTCAGCCTCCCGAGTACCTGGGTTTACAGGCACGTGCCACCATGCCCAGCTAATTTTTGTGTTTTTAGTAGATACGGAGTTTCACCATGTTGGCCAGGCTTGTCTCAAATTCCTGGGCTCAAGCGATCCACCTGCCTTGGCCTCCCAAAGTGCTGGGATTACAGGCGTGGGCCACTACGCCTGGCCTCTAAAGGCGTGCTTCTCCAATTTATCTTGCTGCCCTTCCCTCTTTCCCAATTCCCTTAATTTCTGGTCTAACATCAGATGTTGTTGATTAAGAGACCTTTACCTTCCACAGGGTCTGTAATCCAAGATGTCTATAAAGAACTGGGATATCAATAGGAAATCATCTTCATCCAGACTTATTCCTGAGTGGAAGAACTTGAAGTTCCTCATAAATAAGATCTTGAAGAACATAAAGGTGATGTGTATGAGAGCTGTGCACATGGTGGACCTGGACTAATTATCCCTGCCAAGGCAGGCTAGGGCATGGGCAAGACATAGGCAACTTTGGAAAGGCCCTCCCACATCCCCCAATAACTTCCCCTGCTAAATTAAGATGATTGCATTAGGTAAGTTAGAACACTGTCTGCTGCAATAACAGAAAATGGATTTATATGGATTAAATGAGTAGGAGGCATCTTTGTCTTACATGTTGTCAAGGACCACATTCTTTTTCTTTCTTTTCCACCATTCTATTATGTTAGCTTATTACCCTAGGGTTACAAGATAGTTGTTGCACTTCTAGGTATCAGCCTCAAATTGCAAGTAGATAGAAGATGGAAGAGGGAAGCTCAGAGAGCCACAGGGCCGTGCCAGCCTGGGAGTACCATAATAGTATTCTATGTTGCCAGAGTTTCTGGGTCCATGATCACCCTAAACCAAATCAGAATTTTATTGGAATGGAAGGAGGGGGAACAGGAAGGAGAAGGGTTTGATGTAGAGTAGGTAGCAGTAATATCAGGCAGACACATTGCATTCGTTTAAGATTATCTTTTTTCCATAGCAAAGCATTGATATTGTTTAATGAGTGAATGAATTGTTTATATATAAAGGCTGGAAAGGAGAAAAGGAATGATGATTAACTAATGGAATAAGAGGTATGTAAATGAGCTTTCTGGTTAAGAGAGATGAGGCGTTGGGAGTTCAGACACCAGGGTCCTTACACTCAACTCTGCTACTGCTACTGAATCAGCAATGACAGTGGTGCTGTAAGCTCTTAAGATCTGAAAATAAGAAATACAGGTAGGGCTGGGCATGGTGGCTCGCGCCTGTAATCCCAGGACTTTGGGAGGCCAAGGCAAGAGGATCACTTGAGCCCAGGAGTTGAAGAGTAGCCTGGGCAGCATAGCGAGACCCCATCTCTACAAAAATAAAATTATCCAAGTGTGGTGGTGTGTGACTATAGTCCCAGCTACTCAAGAGGCTAAGGTGGAAAGATTGCTTGAGCCCAGCATTTTGAAGTTACAGTGAGCTATGATCACACCATGGCACTCTAGTCAGGTCAACAGCAACAGAGCAAGACTCTGTCTCTAAAAAAAAAAAAAAAAAAAAAAAGGAAAAACCAGCAAAGGAGAAAAAAAAAAAAAAAAAAAAAAAAAAAGGAGAAAGCGAGCAAGAGAGAAAAAAAAAAAAAGTAATACAGAAAGAAGAGAGATTCTGAGTTGTAGATAGATATTGGCCTCAGTATAGTCTCAAATCCTTTGTGGATGCAGGAAGCAGGTATGATGGACATTATAAGTAAAGTTGTTTTAATACTTCAGTTGATTTAGTATTATACCTTCCAACTTAGGGGGTCAGAGCACAAATTCTGATGCAGCGAGCTTGGAGAGTTAGATCCACAGAGCATTGTTCAGGAGGCAGGTATAGTTCAAGCAGCTACTGAGAAGGGTGACCCCAAAAGTAAACTTCATGAACTCAAGTTTTGGCTGATCAGCATGAGGAGTTCATGTATGTATATNTATAGTCCCAGCTACTCAAGAGCTAAGGTGGAAAGATTGCTTGAGCCCAGCATTTTGAAGTTACAGTGAGCTATGATCACACCATGGCACTCTAGTCAGGTCAACAGCAACAGAGCAAGACTCTGTCTCTAAAAAAAAAAAAAAAAAAAAAAATGGAGAAAGCGAGCAAGAGAGAAAGAAAAAAAAAAGTAATACAGAAAGAAGAGAGATTCTGAGTTGTAGATAGATATTGGCCTCAGTATAGTCTCAAATCCTTTGTGGATGCAGGAAGCAGGTATGATGGACATTATAAGTAAAGTTGTTTTAATACTTCAGTTGATTTAGTATTATACCTTCCAACTTAGGGGTCAGAGCACAAATTCTGATGCAGCGAGCTTGGAGAGTTAGATCCACAGAGCATTGTTCAGGAGGCAGGTATAGTTCAAGCAGCTACTGAGAAGGGTGACCCCAAAAGTAAACTTCATGAACTCAAGTTTTGGCTGATCAGCATGAGGAGTTCATGTATGTATATTACAGACATCTGCTACATCACTGGAAGGTAGTATGTATTGTATATGTTCTACTGTGTAACCTATTAAAAGGTATGTAACTCCTTTGATAGGTACATACATATACACACATCCCACATGGCTAGAAGAGCTGACACACAGCTTAACTCCATGTTATAAATAGCACACATTCCCCTTGGGTACACGTAAGAATAGTGACAGAATGCCGAGCACGGTGGCTCACACCTGTAAATCCAGCACTCTGGGAGGCTGAGGTGGGCAGATCACTTGAAGTCAGGAGTTCGAGACCAGCCTGACAAACATGGCAAAACCCTGTCTCTACTAAAAATATAAAAATTAGCTGGGCATGGTGGCGGGCGCCTGTAATCCCAACTACTTGGGAGGCTGAGGAAGGAGAATCACCTGAACCCAGGAGGCAGAAGTTGCAGTGAGCCAAGATTGTGCCACTGCAGTCCAACCTGGGCGACACAGCGTGACTCCATCTAAATAAATAAATAAACAAAGAATAGTGACAGAAGTGCATGCCACAAGGTCTGCCACACATGGTGGTCTTCTATTACATACTGTGAAGTATGAGTTTCCCAAAGGTGGTGTATTATGTGGGTGTGAATCTAACAAGAGTGGTCCTTTTGATGTAGGCTGGAACTTAAAAAAGTAGTTCCGGCTGGGCGCGGTGGCTCACGCCTGTAATCCCAGCACTTTGGAGGGCCGAGACAGGCGGATCACGAGGTCAGGAGATCGAGACCATCCTGGCTAACACGGTGAAACCCCGTCTCTACTGAAAATACAAAAAATTAGCTGGGCGTGGTGGCGGGAGCCTGTAGTCCCAGCTACTTGGGAGGCTGAAGCGGGAGAATGGCGTGAACCCGGAAGGCAGAGCTTGCAGTGAGCCGAGATGGTACCACTGCACTCCAGCCTGGGCATCAGAGCAAGACTCCCTCTCAAAAAAAAAAAAAAAAAAAAGTGGTTCCAACAGTGACATGTATACATATTTGCCATGGTTGGGTTCCTCTGTCATACTCATACAGAATTGTATTCCTTTCTTTGTAAGCACTTACTTGTTTTGTATACTCAGTTGTTAGTTATTTGTTTAATGTCTGTTTCCCCCCGGACTCATCTTCTTAAGAGTCAGAGCCATGTCTGTTTTGCTTAGCACTGTACCTTCAACCTGTCAGCCTTTCTCAACTGTGGCTCTTCATTTGAACCACGGAACACAGACCATGATTTGAGGGGCTACTTTCTTATTTCTCTCAATGCCTTATAACTAGTAGCATTCTAGATGACTAGGAGAGAAATTAATTCATTATGTAGATTGGGTACTTTAGGACATAAGGGCTTACTTTTTTAAATGGAAACTTGGTTGAGAAAGCATAGAAGAGACCGATTGATACAGATGTATTTGAGGGATGACTCCTCAAATGCTGCTTTCCAGTAGTAAGGTAAATGTTGGTTAGCTCAAAAACAACAAATGACCACTCATCTCTCGGTAAATATTTATTTATTTATTTAACTTATTGAGACAGGGTCTCGCTCTGTCACCTATGCTGGAGTGCAGTGGTACAATCATGGCTCACTGTGGCCTGACCTCTTGGGCTCAAGCAATCCTCCTGTCTTAGCCTTCTGAGTAGCTGGGACTACAGTCATGCACCACCATGCCCTGCTAATTTCTGTATTTTCTGTAGAGATGGGGCTTTGCTGTGTTGCCCAGGTTGGTCTTGAACTCCTGGGCTCAAGCTATCTGCTTGCCTTGGCCTCCCAAAGTGTTGAGATTACAGGTGCAAACCACCACACCTGGCCAGTAAATATTTCTTAAATGAATGAATGAGTGGGGACTCAGAACTCTTAACTCAGGTCATTCTTCTCTCTCAGACTGATGAAGAACCAAAGAATGATGTGGTTCTACTGAGTGACTGGCCTGAGACTCTATACCGGGAGTCTCACCATCGCCAGAACAAGCCTTTTGTCTGCTTCTACTACTCCATCAAGGTCAACTGTTTTGTCTCCTTAAACTGGATGGAACCTGGTGGAAAAATGCAGGTGAAGCCACCTCATTTCCGCCCTCTCCTTCTTAATCCAATTTACATGCATCACACCTGAACTGCCCTCATTTTAGAATGATGGTAGTGACTGTGAATTAGCTCATTTTAGTACTCATCTCCATATCCCAGTTTGACGGGATGCAGTGATCCTTCTTCACCTCATGTTATCAGGCCCACAGAATTCATATTCCCCATAAAGTACACTGAAGGTCAAGAAAAGGGCCTGGAACATGGTGCTTCTATCATATACCCAATTCCTAGTATAATAGTCCCCACGTATTCATGGGGCATACATTCCAAGCTCCCAGTGAACATCTGAAATTGCAGATAGTACCAAACCTGACTGCCATCAATTGGAACATGTTTCGGTTCATGTGGCTGACCTACAGATTTAATGCTTTTTCCATCATAACTAAGCCCTTTCATGCACTGTGGCCACAATGCGTGCCGTTGAGGTGCAACAGCAAAACTAGCATGAATTTCTCTTTCCTCCGTCACAATTTCACAGAAGATTCTTTTTTTTTTTTTTTTGAGACAGAGTCTCACTCTGTTGTCCAGGCTGGAGTGCAGTGGCACGATCTCAGCTTATGGCAACCTCTGCCTCCCAGGTTCCAGTGATTCTCCTGTCTCAGCCTCCTGAGTAGCTGGGATTACAGGGGCGCACCACCATGCCTGGCTAATTTTTGTATTTTTAGTAGAGATGGGGTTTCACCATATTGTTCAGGCTGGTCTCGAACTCCTGACCTCGTGATACGCCCACCTTGGCCTCCCAAAGTGCTGAGATTACAGGCATGAGCCACTGCGCCCAGTCTGAAAATATTCATTCTTTCTATAGATTGTAGCAACCTCAGCATACAATTGCTTCCCGTATTAAGTCAAGAACCTTCACCTTTTCACTTAAAGGAAGCATTTTATGGCTTCTCTGTGGCATATCTGAATTGCCAGTATCACTATTCTTGTGCTTTGGGACCATTATTAAATAAAATAAGGGTTACTTGAACACAGGCACAGCAATACTGTGACAGTTAATCTGATAACTGCGATGGCTACTAAGTGACTTAACAGGCAGATAGGGTATATAGTGTAGATAGACTGGACAGAGGGATAATTCAAGTCCCAGGCAGGATGGAATGGGACTGCCTGAGATTTCATCCTGCTACTCAGAACAGCATGCAATTTAAAACTTATGAATTGTTTATTTCTGGAATTTTCATTTAATATTTTGGACTGCAGTTGACCACACAGGTAATTGAAACCACAGAAAGGGAAACCATGGGTAAGTGGGGGCTGCTGTACTAGGATATTCCTAAAGTCAAGCTCTCTAGTCTTTCCTTAGTCACACCAGAGGGAACAGGGATCTGAATATTCAGCCTTCCCTACCCCACACTTTGGGAAATGATCTGCCTCCACAGTCAGGCTTTCATCTCTCATCCTCTTCTAGGCAGTACTTTGGATACAGAAAAAGGGTACAGAAATGAAAGGAATGGTAGAGAAGATGAGGCTTCGCGTGATGGATCAGCTGCCGCCCATCCAAGCAATGGTCCACACAGGTTCCTACCACATGTTAATTGCTTACTGTGGTGACATGCGCCTGAGGCTTTTTGGAGATCACCATCAAGCGTTCAGATGTCTGGGTACAGTGCCCTGTCATTTCTCCACCAGCTGCCTCTTCTATGATCCAGCAACTGAGTTGCTGCTATGTGGTACCCTGGGGGCTGTGGTTACCTGGTTTATCTTACCAAATGGCAGGAGCATCGAGATGGCTCAAATAGTCCCTATGGCTAATCATGAGCTTGTACAGGGATTTTCCCTGAATGGCCCCCAGGGATCCCTGTTGGCTCTGTGTGAGGATACAGTGAGGGTCTTCATTCACCGGGGTCAGGGCCAGCTGGAAGAAGTGAAGAAGTTCACGCCTGTCGCCAGTGGCTCTTCCATCACTTGCTCCTTTACTTGTGTCTCTCAGGGCAATTTCTACGCTGGAAACAGGGCTGGAGAGATCCACGCTTGGGGTTTAGACCAGGGTAACTTCCTCCACAGCTTTCAAGCCCATTCCTCATCAGTGATATGTATCCATAGCCGGCCAGAGATCCACACCTTACTAACAGCAGGCAGTGAAGGCACAGTGAGGGAATGGAATCTCACTTATGGGAACTTGCTACGGCAGCTGAATGTTGACGAGGATCTTCAGAGACTGCAGTTTATTGATAATACCACTTTTTTCTGCCAGACCACCTACAGTTTTTCATTGCATCACCTGCCCTACTTTTATAGCCTCTTCAATGTCTGTGGTTCTGCTCCCCAGCAGGTGCAGCGGGTCTGCTGCGGCCATAACTGGACTCGGATTCTATGTGCCACTGAGGATGGTTTATTGCGCTTCTTATCTCCAGTAACAGGGGATCTCCTGGTTATCACCTGGCCTCTACTTGTTATGGATAAGGCTTTGGCTTGGGCCTATGACTCAGAGAGAGAGGAGCTCTTTGTGGCATTAGGCAGTTCAGAGGTGCTGGTGTTTGATGCAACACGCTCTCCTTGTACAGTCAAGTATCTTGTGTGCACTTCAGCAGACGGTAAGGATAGAGTAACATGCTTGGCTTATGGGAGGTCCCATCTGCAAAAAGGCCTAGGAGGATTGATGTTCTGTGGGCATGAGAGTGGCGTTGTGAGAATCCTTTCCCACTATAGTCGTGCCCGAATAGAGAAGACTGTTCACTCTGGGGCAGTATTGGCATTGTCCACCCTGGAAGGCCCTCAGGAAAATGCCTTGCTTTGTTCCTATGGCATGGATAACATCATACACTTGACAGAGGCCGTGCTTCAGGTGAACAAGGTAGTCCTTCAGCCTGTCAGCAAAATCCTCTGTGGATGCCCCCTAAAACATGTGATACTCTTGCCAGGTTCTGTGGGTGCCATCACTGAAAGCTACTGCTGGCGTCTCTGGCACTATGAAGGCTCTCTGACATCTTCAGAATCAAAACAGAGCTTTGTGTGGAGAGAGACAAAATGCCTGCATGCGTGTGACATCACTTCATTTGATGTCTGCCTTCCCCTGAAACTTTTTGTCACAGGTGGCATTGATGGCTCAGTCCGGATCTGGGACTTTCACGGTAGACTTGTAACCGAGTTCGACTCAGCCCTGCATTTTGGCCCACTCTGCTTTGCCAATAATCGAGGTGACCTGTTGTTGACTTTCAACCAGAGTATCTACATAGTATCTTGCTTAAAGCTTCTCCCTCCAGCTCAGCTGGTTCACCTGCGTATCCTAAAAAATGCAGATGAAATACAAGAAGTCCCTAAACCCTTCCTTCCTAGCTTCTTCTTTATGTTTGAAACAGTATTTGTACCCAGATTTGTCTACCTTGGAAGAGGGCGGCAGGAATTACAGGGGCTAGAGACCCTTGTCAACAAACGGTTCATTGCCTTCGACAATACTGTGCCTCATGTTGTAGAAGAAGAGAGAAGCGTGTCCCTTGTGATTCAAAAGACCAAATTTCCTTTTTTTGAGGCTAAGGATATTGATTTCTCTACTCTTGATTCCAAGGATAATCTTCCCCGACATGAGGTTCCTGCTCAGTTGCAGCTGGCTGGCTGGGATGGATTCAATGCCTACCAAATGCTACGGTGCTTCTTTGGTCAAGGGCGGCAATGGCCCTTTGCTCCTGATGGCTACATCCCTAACTCAGTGATCCGTGCCCGCCTTTGGCCTGAGGGTACCCCAGTCTTCCTATGCTGTGATCTGTATTCATCCTACCGAGTTAAGGACTGGGACTTGTCATCTATGACGCTAGTAGAAGAGAAAATTTCAAAGAGTCAACAGAAGGATAAATCCAAGGAGCGAAAAGGAACCTCCCTTGATATGCTTGAAAGCATGGCAAACCAAAATTGGATGAGACGAAAATATAGTGGAAGGCTTATGGATGATTTAATAGAGGCCATTCTCAACCTCACAATTTACTGCTCTGTAGAGGAATACAAGAGATATTTTAGGGTACTTAAACGTATTTTTGCCACTTGCCAGATACCTTCAGAATTGGTTTCTAAGACTGCCCATCGCCTCCTGCAAGATACAACCCATTCCAATCCACATATCCGTGAGCTAGCCTGGGAGGTACTAGATAGGCTAGGCCTCATGAACCATCATTTTGCTATTCCACTGACTATGGGATTGATGGACAGTGATGAGAATGTGCGGGCTAAGGCCTTATACCTTATGGTAAGAGTCACAGGCATCCAAACCAAGACCAGGCTGGTACAACTGCTGAAGAAACAAGAAACTCTCCAGAAAATGCAGTAAGTTGGATGGTTCCTTCCATCTCCTATCCTCCAAAATTTGACTATGTCTTCCCATTTCTAAAATCCTTTTTAAATTCTATTCTTGCCAGACACGGTGGCTCATGCCTGTAATCCCAGCACTTTGGGAGTCCAAGGCAGGCAGATCACCCAAGGTCAGGAGTTCAAGACCAGCCTGGTCAGCATGGTGAAACCCTGTCTTTATTAAAAATACAAATATTAGTCAGGTGTGGTGGTGCATGCCTGTAGTCCCAGCTACTCAGGAGGCTGAAGCACAAGAATCGCTTGAACCTGGGAGGCAGATGTTGTGGTGAGCTGAGATGGTGCCACTGCACGCTAATCTGGGCAACAGAGTGAGACTCAGTCTCAAAAAATAAATAAATAAATAAATAAATAAATAAATTCCCACTTTGTTCTTTGTTTCAATTTGCTCTTTTACTCAGCACCTACCCCTTTCCTTCTGACCACTGACTAGCCTGTCTTTCCATCATTTCTTCAATTTCTCAAGATTCCTCAAGACTCATGTCCACAAATCTCCCAGCCAAAGAAGCATCATGTGTCCCACTGACTACAGGCATACCTTAGAGATATTGTAGGTTTGGTTCCAGACCACTGCAATAAAGTGAATACTGCAGTAAAGCAAGTTACATGGATTTTTTGGTTTCCCAGTGCATATAAGTTATATTTACCCTAGACTGTAGTCTATTAAGTGTGCAGTAGCATTATATCTAAAAAAATCAATGCACAGGCCGGGCGCGGTGGCTCACACTTGTAATCCCAGCACTTTGGGAGGCCAAGGCGGGCATATCACCTGAGGTCAGGAGTTCCAGACCAGCCTGGCCAACATGGTGAAACCCCATCTCTACCAAGAATACAAAAATTAGCTGGGCGTGGTGCTGGGCGCCTGTAATCCCAGCCACTCAGGAGGCTGAGGCAGGAGAATCACTTGAACCCGGGAGGCGGAGGCTGCAGTGAGCCAAGATCACAGCACTGCACTCCAGCCTGGGCAACAAGAGCGAAATTTCATCTTAAAAAAAAATCAATGCACATACCTTAATTAAAAATACTTTATTGCTAAAAATTGCTAATGATCATCTGAGCCTTCAGCGAGTTGTCATGTTTTTTGTTGGTGAATGGTCTTGCCTTGATATTGATGGCTGCTGACTGGTGGGTGCTAAAGGTTGAGGTGGGTATGACATTTTATTAAAATAAAACAAAGAAGTTTGCTGCATCAGTTGACTCTCCCTTTCATGAAAGATGTCTCTGTAGCATGTGGTGCTGTTGGATAGCATTTTACTCAAATAGAACTTCTTTTAAAACTAGAGTCAGTCTTCTCAAACCTTGCCACTGCTGTATCAACTAAATTAACATAATATTTTAATGTCCTTGTCTTTTCAGCAATGTTCAAAGCATCTTCACCAGGAGTAGATTCTTCATCCATTCCAGTTTGATTGCAAGGTTGCAGCAATTCAGTCACCTCATCAGGCTCCACTTCTAATTCTATTTCTCTTGCTATTTCCACTACAAGTAACTGCAGCAGTTACTTCCTCCACCGAAGTCTTGAACCTCTGAAAGTCATCCATGAGGGTTGGAATTAACTTCTTCCAAACTTCTGTTCATGTTGATACCTGACTTCTTCCCATGAATCACAGCTATTCTTAATTGCATCTAGAACGTTGAATCTTTTCCACAAGGTTTTCAGTTTACTTTCCCTAGATCCACGAGAAGAACTGCTACCTATGGTGGCTATTGCCATACAAAATGTTTCTTAAATAAGACTTGAAAGTCAAAATTAATCCTTGATTCATTGGCTGCAGAATGGATGTTGTGTTAATAGGCATGAAAAACTACGTTAATCTCCTTATACATCCCCATCACACGTCTTGGGTGATGAGGCACATTGTCAGTGAGCAGTAATATTTTGAAAATGATCTATCTTTCTCAGCAGTGGGTCTCAAAATCTTCAGTAAACTATGCTATAAAGGGATGTGCTGTCCTCTAGGCTTTGTTGTTCTATTTATAGAGCATGAGCAGAGTATATTTAGCACCATTCTTTCGGATCCTAGGACTCTCAGAATGGCAAATACACATGGGCTTTCACTTAAAGTCACCAGCTGCATTAGCCTCTAACAGGACATGGCATGTCCTTTGAAGCTTTGAAGCCAGCCACTGACTCCTCTCTAGCCATGAAAGTCCTAGACGGCATCTTCTTTGAATAGAAGGCTGTTTTGTCTACAATGAAAATCTGTTATTTAATGCAGTCACCCTCATCAGTTACTTTAGCTAGGTCTTCTGGATCACATGCTGGAGGTTCTCCATCAGCACTTGCTGCTTCACCTTGCACTTTTACATTCTGGAGACAGCTTCTTTCCTTCAACCTCATGAATTATTCTCTACTAGCTTCAAACTTTTCTTCCACAGCTTCCTCAGCTCTCAGTCTCCATAGAATTGAAGAGTGTTAGGGCCTTGCTCTGGATTAGGTTTAGGCTTAACAGAACGTTGTGGCTGGTTTGATCTATCCAGACCACAAAAACATTCTCCACATCAGCAATAAAACTGTTTCACTTTCTTATCATTGTGTGTTCACTGTAGTACTTTTAATTTGCTTCGAGAACATTTCCTTTGCATTTGCAACTCGGCCTACTGTTTGGCACAGGAGGCCTTGCTTCCTGTCTGTCTTGACTTTCAACATGCTTTCCTCACTAAGTTTAATCATTTTTAGCTTTTGATTTAAAGTGACACACATGTGACTCTTCCCTTCACTCGAACACTTAGAGGACATTGTAGAGCTATTAACTGGCCTAAGTTCAATATTGTTGTGTCCCAGGGAATAGCGAGGTCTGAGGAGAAGAGATGGAGGAATGGCTGGTTAATAGAGCAGTCAGAATACATACAACATTTATTGATTAAGTTCACCATCTTACATGGGTGCGGCTCATGGTGCTTTGAAACAAGTAAAATAGTCACTTCGAAGATCACTGATAACATATCACCAAAATGGATACAATAATAATGATGAAAAAGTTTGAAATACTGTCAAAATTAGCAAACTGTGACAGAGACAAGAGGCGAGCACACGCTGTTGGAAAAATGATGCTGACAGGCTTGCTCTAGGCAGGGTTGCCACAGACCTTTCATTTGTAAAAAACACAGTGTCTGTGAAGCACAGTAAAACAAAGCACAAGAGAACGAGTTATGTGGCACTACTTTCCTTGCATCCTTCAGTCTTTTTTTTTTTTTTTTTTAGACGGAATCTCACTCTGTCACCTAGGCTGGAGTGCAGTGATGTTATCTTGGCTCACTGCAGCCTTCGCCTCCCGGGTTCCAGGAATTCTCCTGCCTCAGCCTCCTGAGTAGCTGGGATTACAGGCACCCACCACCATGCCCAGCTAATTTTTATATTTTTAGTAGAGATGAGGTTTTGCCATATTAGCCAGGCTGGTCTTGAACTCTTGACCTCAAGTGGTGCACCCACCTTGGCCTCCCAAAGTGCTGGGATTACAGGCATGAGCTACTGTGTCCAGCCACATTCTTTCTTCTTTAACCAGACTTTACTTCAGCGTGTTCTAAATTACTACTTTATCCCTCTCTTCCATTGTAACTTCTTGTTTTTTTGAATTTTGTTCTATCACTAGCTTAGTACTGTCCTTCTTTTCCCTTGACTTATATAGGCAAGAAATTATTGGGGAAATCACTCTGGGACAACTGCTGAATATTCAAGCTGAAGATATACAGTCCCTGCTTATTCATGTGGAGCAGCAGCTAAATGAAAACTTGACCTTGTTACAAAGAGAAAAGTCATTTACTTTTTCTTTTGATATACCATGGTCTGAAGAACTTAAAGTCTTTTCTAAAGACATGCTCGTACCTTTGTCAGAACCTGTAAAGATCACCAAACCAAAGAAAAGAAAGAGACATTTTCAAGAAAGAAGCAGAAAGCTTAGTATGTATGGGGTGATGTATGGAACATGTTTGGGGCCAACCTCAGGGCCCCAAAATGCAGGGTGAATAAGGCCAAGGTATATGAAAGGATACTAGTGAGAATGGAGTTCAGTGGGAGAATCTTATTCACAGAAAGTGACCTTCCTGAGAAAGATCTATCCCACAGCAAGTACCAAGCTCTTATTTCATTAGAATATGGATGGTGGGATGAAACCGTGCATTTCCATATCATAAAGCCTCAGTCCCCCTGCTTTGTCTTTCTTATGGTAGCTCACTGAATTAGATTTTACAAAGGATCTTATTCAATACCTCTGTGTTTCTGTTAACTGTTTTCCTCCCAATATCTCTGCAGTTAAAAAGGACCTGAGAGTTGCCAGGAAGCACAGAAAGACAAAGTTGGGAAAGTCTAGTTCCATGTTGATGCCTTCAGAAGATGCAGGTGAACAAAGAGAGGCCAGGAAATCAGAGCAAGTTGAAACCCAACATGTTACCTTAGAGCCAGAGCTACCACTGAGTTCTTTAAGCACAGTCAAATCCCAGGATTATGCTGAAACAGAGAAGGAGGTCATTTTACAAGTTATAGAGGCCATGGAGGCCACAGAAGCCCTGGAGGCCACAGACACCATGGAAGCCATAGATCAAGGTAGCATGAAAGATTATGGAGACGTGATCTCTAAGTTGGAAAGAAAAGAACACATTAAAAGGCTTTGGAAAAAGGCAATGAGAAAAACCCACAGAATAGCAGATGTGCAGTGGAAAGAGAAACAAGATTTGAAGGATATTTCAGAGGTGACTACAGAAAAACCTAAGGAAGATGTCATAAAAATTGGTGAGCAAGAAGAAGGTAAATGGAAGAAAAGTGAAAAGAAGAAGACCCGGGGTTTGGCTGGGACCCCTGGACATGCAGGTAGACCAGACACCAGATCTTGGAGGGATGACATTTGCTCTCTTGTCACTTCAAGGATAGCAAGTTCCCATCCAGGAATGTTAAGGGATCTGGGCAAAGAATTGGTAGGCCTGGCTGGGGTGATACTTGCTGACCGACAGCCCAGCTGGAATCTCTTCCAAGAGATATGCCCCCTTTTAAAGGATTCAAGCTCAGTCTCATTAGAATTAGATGACAGAATATTGGAAGAAACACCCACCATAACAAAACAAGTCATTAAAGGGGGCGTCAAGGACAAAAGGACAGGAGTATTGACAGAACAAGAGGATAAAAAAGCATTAAAGGAAGATGAGAAGTTTTCTCAAGAAGAAAAGAAAAAGAAAGCTGTTTTCCCAGCAGATCGCTTAGTCTTAGAGAAAAGGAAATTTAAAAGAAAAATGGGGAAACTGGCCAAGCAAGAAAGGAAAATAGCTAAGGAAGAAAGGAAACCGACAAAGCCAGAGGAAAAAATGCAGAGAAAGGAGAAACCAACCAAAGATAAAAAGAAACTGACCCATCCAGAAGAAAAAATGGCCAAGGAAGAAGAAATACTTGCTTCCCCACAAAAGGAATTAATTATGGAAGATCAGAAGTTAGTCCTAGAGGAAAAAAGACTAACTGGAAAAAGGGGACAACTACTAGGGAAAGGAAAGAAAGTGATCAGGAAAAAGAAGCCAATACTGAAAAGGGAAAGGTTGGAATGGGAAAAGATGCAGGCCCAGGAGGAAAGCATGAGGGCCCAGGAAAAGAAAGAGCTGGCTGGGGAAGAGGAGGAGCTGGCTGGGGAAGAGAAGGAGCTGGCTGGGGAAGAGGAGGAGCTGGCAGGGGAAGAGGAGAAGCTGGCTGGGGAAGAGGAGGAGCTGGCTGAGGAAGAGGAAGAGCTGGCTGGGGAAGAGGAGGAGCTGGCTGAGGAAGAGGAGGAGCTGGCAGGGGAAGAGGAGAAGCTGGCTGGGGAAGAGGAGGAGCTGGCTGAGGAAGATAAAGAGCTGGCTGAGGAAGAGGAGGTGGCAGGGGAAGAGGAGGAGCTGGCTGAGGAAGAGGAGGAGCTGGCTGGGGAAGAGGAGGAGCTGGCTGAGGAAGAGGAGGAGCTGGCTGAGGAAGAGGAGGAGCTGGCTGGGGAAGAGGAGGAGCTGGCTGAGGAAGAGGAGGAGGTGGCTGGGGAAGAGGAGGAGGTGGCTGAGGAAAAGGAAGCACTAATCCTAGACGTAGAGAAACAAGTTGGAGAAAGGAAGAAACACATCTGGGAAAAGGAGAAACATGTTGAGGAAGAGGAGAAAGAGGCCTGGGAACTGGGGAAACTGGTTCAGGATCATTGGTCTAGAGAAGAGGAAGGACTGTCTGGGAAAGAGAGAGAACAGACATTAGAAAGGGAGAGGTTGGCAGAGCAAGAGAGTAAATTAATCCAAAAAGAGAAATGGTTTGGCAAAGAGGCCCTTTATGGGGAGCAGGAGCAACAAGACCAGACAGAGAGGCAGGCTCAAAAAGAGGAGAGCAAACAGTTAGCCTGGGAAAGAAAGAAACTGTACCTAGAAGACAATGAAAAGTTTGGAGAACTGGAGAAATTGTCACAAGAAGAAGAGAAATTAGCTCAAAAAATGGAGCAAGAAGCTGAGAAAAGAAAACAATGGGCCAGAGAAAAAATAAAATGGGTCTCAGAAGAGGAAAAAATCACAGAGGAAATCAAGAAAGGGTCCCCAAAAGGAGAGAAACAGACCATAGGAAAAGAGAAAAAAGCTAAGAAAAAGAAGAAACAGATTGAGAAAGATGAGAAAGCAATTGAGGAAAAAGAACAATGGATTCAGGAAAAACTAGCCTTACAAAAGGAGAAACTGGCCCACGAAGAGAGAGTATGGAGTCAGAAAGACAAGAAACGGGCCCGGAAAAAGAAGAAAGAGGTAGAGCCAAAAAAACGAGTCTGGAAAAAAGAGAAATTGTCCTTAGAAGAGAAGGAACAGGCTGGTGAAATGGAGGAACAGTTCCAGGAAAAAGAGAAAGAGGCCAAGGAAATAGAGAAAAGGGCATTGGCAAAGAGACAGGCCCCAAAAGACAGTAAACTGGCCAAGAAAGAGAGTCATATTGCTGAGAAAGAAAAGGCAATGGCCAGGGAAGGAATTGGCATAACTGAGAAAAAGAAAAAAATAACCCAGGAAGAGAAAGAAATTATGAAAGAAGAGGGCAAATTGTCCCAGGAAGACAGGACACTGGCCTATGACATTATGACCAAGGACAGAGACGTTGCCAAGAAGAAAAAGAAAACCAAAGAAGAAAGAAAACAGGCAATGAGAAAACTGGATATGGAAAAAGGGATTGGTTCTGAAGAGAAAGAGGCTCACTTCAGGGAAGAAAATATAAGAATGAAAGAGAATCAACTGTTTGGGATCCTGGCACGAATAGTTAGAGAATTGGTTACAGTTCCTTCAGAAGAAAGAGAAATAACTGAGGGAGAGACATCATCCATTATAGAAAAGAGTGAAATTGATGGCGGCAGGTGGGAATTTTTTAAAGAACAGAGGGAATTAATTAAAGAAGAGAAGGAACAGGCTCAGAAAGATAGGAAACTAGAAGATAGACTGGCCACCAACGAGAGAATGCTAACTGATAAAGAGAGCTCGGAGGAGGACCAAAAGTTATTAGAGGAGGTCCAGGAAAATATACTATTCAATAAAATCCAGGTACAGACTATGTTAAAGGAGTTTCAGAAGACAAATTTGTTAGAAAAAAGGCAGGTAGAGGAGCTTCTGAAGAAAGTTGAGGAGCGTGAACTAGAGAAGACTCAGATGAAGTGGTTATTAGATAATCTCAGAGGTATACTATTTGAGGGCTTATATAAGAGCTTGACTGAGAAGGAAACAGAGGAAGGTCTAATTAAGAAGGGGAAAGAGAAGGAAATTCTGCCCAAGAAAGAGAAAAGGAAACATCTGATTAAGAAAAAGGAAGCAAGTACAAATGAAGAGGAATTGGAGGATAACTTGACTAAGAAGCTAAAAGAAAAGGGTTTGACTCAAAAAAGGAAAATGGAAAAGAGGTTGACTAAAGAGAAAGAGAGTCTAATTAAGCAAAAAGAGGGCCCACAAGAGGAAGAGAAGAGCCTTAGTGAAGATGAGTGGGGGCGCTGGAGTGAGGAGGAGGAAGAGGAGAGCCTGAGTGAGGAGGGAGAGGAGAGTTTGAGTGAGGAGGAGGAAGAGAGCCTGAGTGAGGAGGACAGCTTGAGTGAAGAGGAGGAGAGCCTGAGTGAGGAGGAGGAGAGCCTGAGTGAGGAGGAGGAGGAGAGCTTGAGTGAGGAGGAGAAGGAAAGCCTGAGTGAGGAGGAGGAGAGCCTGAGTGAGGAGGAGGAGAGCTTGAGTGAGGAAGAGGAGAGCTTGAGTGAAGAGGAGGAGGAGGAGGAAATGGAAGAAAAAAAGAAGGAGGAGGAGAAAAGGCAGAAGGATGTGGAAAGCCTGAGTGAAGAGAAGGAAAAGGAGAGCAGACTGATGGAGGCAATGTTCTCAGAAGAGGAGAGAGTATTGAAAACAAAGTTCCCAAAGGAAGAGGTGAGATTATCCAAGCTGGTGACAGAAGGTGAGGATCTTGCTGAGGAAAGCGAGGGTACAGCTAAAGGAGAAATGCATTTTAAGAAAGAGGGCTTGCTTGAGGTAAGGAAAGACTCCAGACTTATGGACAAGGCTATGTGGCCAACAGTTCCGAAGAGCCCCTCCAAAATACCATTCCAGGTAACCCTGGAGGAAAAAGAGGGAACACCCCTGAAAGTGTTAGAGGATCACTTGGATTCAGAAAACAGACAGGGCCGTCAACTTCTTGGAGTACACCCCGTGACAAGTTCACTGGGAAGAGAAGAGAATGAACTCTTGGAGAAAGCCAGGGGTATGTTTTTACAAGCCATGGAAACAGGCTTAGAGACCCAGGTCCCAGAAGGTCTCCACAGGCCAGAGTTTCAATTATCTGATACTTCCATGGAACCACACAAACCTAAACACAGACACAAAGGTGAAAGATGGAAGTGGCTCTTGGGGTATCAGGATTCTTTGATGGGGGAAACTAAGGGTCAGGCTCCAGCTCCAGTCCCAGCCTTTTCACCTGAAATGCCAGATAGGAGATATCGAAGGCTGGCCTTCTCAGAAGCAAGCTTCTCAGACGAGGATTGGATTAACAATGCCTTACAAAGGTTGGAAGCAGGAAAGCAACTTTCCAGGGACAGTTTTCATCGACTGAGTCAGATCCTCAGAGACTTTACTTCAAAGAGATACTTGAAATGGATGCGTATGTCCAATCTTAAGGTCATTGCTAAACATCTCAGGCAGAACCTAGAGTTAAGTCGCACTGATACATTACAACTCTGTAAGGAAGTTTTGAGTCCAGTGCACTTAAAAGAGATCCCTCCAATTAGAAGAAAAGAAACACAGAAATGGTTGGGGCTGTCCTTTGTGCCCAAACCAGTATTACCATCAGCCATCAAGAGGACTCAGACCCCACAGGCTCTCAGCTGGCATCTCTTAGCTGAGTCCCATAGGAAGAAGCAGTCACAACAGTTATCTACTGCTCTCAAGGAGATAAAGCACCTTTATCCAGTCACAAGGGATGTTCCTACAGCGGTTTGTCCCACTGTGGATAAGAAATCTCTAGCCTTGGTATTTGAGAAGTACTTCCCAACCTTGAGGAGGAAGGGTGAGATTTGGAGATCTCACCCTTTGGCAAAGGAGGAAGCACTGCCCATCCCTGCTCCAGTGATATCACCAATTACCAAGAGGATTCAAGTCCCGAAAGCTATGAACTGGCATCTTTTGGAAGAGCCTCACAGGAGTGCGCGGGTACAACGGTTATCTGATGCCCTCAAAGAGATGGAGATGCAACATTTTTATCCTGCCACAAGAGACATTTTCACAGGTGCCCATGCCTCTGTGGACAAACAAACTCTAGCACTAATGTTTCAGAAGGATCTCGGGGCTTTTAAGGGTAAGGGCAGGCCCCCTAAATTGCCCAAGTTGGAGAAGAAGGCACAATCCATCTCTAAAAAGAAGGAAGAGATGCCTTTGTGGGAGACGTTTGTGGCACTGTACCATGTTTTGCGGATGCTGCAGCAGCGATATGCAAAAGACAGTGCTGCTTGGATGGAACAGTTCTACCAGCTCATGGACCTGTACCAACTTAAGTCCCCTAGAATCCAGAGGCTTCTACTAGAGTTACTGCAGACAGAGGAACTTCAACCCCAAGAGACCATTTACAAAAATGCCCTGAAGACCAAGGAGCTGGCACATGGTGAGCGTTTGTTCTACCACCTGTTTTGTGGTCATTCCCATGACCCTGCAGGTCCCCTCAAGTTCCAGGATGTGGTACCCCTCCCTGGGCAGAACAAAGTCCATACTATCCAACCTGAGGGCATTGCCCAGTATGGTTTCCTACAACTTGCCTGGAAAAGCCTACCGCAAGTCAGTCCTCACCGTATTGAGAGGCTGCCCAGTGTTCCTACTCCTACTATGATTGGGCTTAATATTAGGACTTTGGGATTCTATGGGAAAATGAGCCTGGGCCACAGATTTTAAGCCTCCTTACTTGTTCCCTGCTTTGAGGTGGGGCTAGATGAAGACTCATCTTCATTCAGCTCCAGAAACCTGCTACTGTATACTGAATAAAGTGACATTTCTCAGCTGTAACAAATATTCTAGCTTCTCTTCCTCCTCAAGCCTAGAATCCCTTGGAAAGTGGCCAGAGAAAACCAATGCCCTTTGTCCTAAAGGGGACAATTTTTCAGTCAGTGCAGTATATCCTTTAGAGGGCAAGGGCCAGTATCTGATCACCTTTTTGTAGAAAAGTCTGCCCTGGTACTCTTTCTCTTTGGCTACCAGTCCTTTCCTTAGAAGGTCTTGGAGGCATCTGGCTGGGCATGGTGGCTCACGCCTATGTAATCCCAGAACTTTGGGAGGCCGAGGCAGGCAGATTACTTGAGGTCAGGAGTTTAAGACCAGCCTGGCCAACATGGTGAAACCCTGTCTCTACTAAAAATACAAAAATTAGCTGGGTGTGGTGGCAGGCGCCGGTAGTCCCAGCTATTTGGGGGGCAAGAGAATTGCTTGAACCTGGGAGGCGGAGGTAACAGTGAGCCGAGATCACGCTATTGCACTCCAGTCTGGGCAACAGAGCAAGACTCCTTCTCAAAAAAAAAAAAAAGTTTGCGTCTATATTTATATATGAGATTATATTCTAATTTCCTTCTGTATTATATTTTACATATTTGATACGTCATATCAGTTCCTTAAAAAAGAAATAGAACTTGTCTTTGAAAATGTATGGAGCTTTTTATATCTGTTGATTTGTTTTGTTCATGTTAGATTTTTAATCACCTTAAAGGTGATTATATGTATACATATATGATTATAAATCTTTTTATATGAGCCCCTAAATAAAAGTTAAGTATCCCGTGTTTTTTGTTTGTTTTTATTTTGGGGACTTTTTTGAGACAGGGTCTCACTCTCTGTCATCCAGGTTGGAGTGCAGTGTTGCAATCACAGCTCACTGCAGCCTCGACCTCCCAGGCTCAAGTGATCCTCCCACCTCAGCCTCCCGAGTAGCTGGAACTACAAGCAGACACCACCATGCCTGGCTAATTTTTTGTAGAGGTAGGGTTTCACCACATTGTGCAGGTTGATCTCCAACTCCTGGGCTCAAACAATCCGCCTGCCTCTGCCTCCCAAAGTGCTAGAATTACAGGTGTGAACCACCACGCCAGGCCCCTTTTGGTTTTCTCCTGAGCAGCCACAGCTGTGTGCATGTGCTCAGCCTTCCAGACCTCTAGGAACCTGTGGGATCTTAGCAAGGCCCTCTTCTGCTGTCTCATTCCATGGTTCTTCCTGTAACTGTCTGGCCTGCCATTTTGTTAATTACGCTAACCGGTATGGAGCTCAGGCTATTATTAGAATTCTCTGATTGTTTGTCACTGAGGTCTCCATTGTTTTCAGCAGTACTCAGGGCATGGATTTTTTTCATGTCTGCTACTAACTCCATTCTGCCCCCTCTGGTAGTACAGTCGAACTGCCAGTCCTGAAGGTAGACTTCAGGGGAGGGGCGGGCAGGATGGGAGCAGCACCTGGCTAAAATACCACAGATCCCACTGTTCTTTCCAGGAGTCAGTAAACTTGCTTTCAACAAATGCTTCTTAATTGTGTCCATGCTCTTGATCAGCTTCCAGCGTTTTTGAATAGTGGTTTTTGACAACTTTGTACACTTTTATCATTGCTTTTAGGAGGAGAGGATTTCATAAACTCACTTAACCATTCCGGAAGTCAGTCCAGAATATAATTGGTTTTTATTGTGCCACCTGGGGAATCATGCCTTTCTTCAATACTAGAAAATTCTCGAACGGGCGCGGTGGCTCATGCCTGTAATCCTAGCACTTTGGAGGCCAAAGCAGGTGGATTGCCTGAGCCCAGGAGTTAGAAACCAGCCTGGACAACACGGTAAAACCCTGTCTCTACTATAATACCAAAAAAAATTAGCCAGGCCTGGCGGCTCGCGCCTGTAGTCCCAGCTACTCGGGAGGCTGAGGCAGTAGATTTGCTTAAACCCGGAAGGTGGAGGTTGCAGTGAGCCGAGATCGCGCTACTGCACTCCAGCCTGGGCAACAGAGCGAGACTTTGTCTCTTAAAAAAAAAAGAAGAAGAAAATTCTCAACTGCTAACGTTTTGCTTACTTCTTCTCCATCATTCCATCTATAATTTCCTTCTAGCATCCAATTACAATACATCTCGGTTGCCACTGCTCATTCAACAACGTTGCTTCTTGGCCTCTCATGTTTTCTCTATCCATCTGACTTTTAATTCCCTCTGACCTAGTTGTCAGATAACTCATTTTCTTTCGCTGTGCCAAACCCTATAAATGCTTTAAGGTCTAACCCGTCTTTTTCAAACCTCTCTGGTGCTTTCAACAGTATTTTCTTTCCTCATATTTGCTATATCTGTTGTCCGTTAATATTTTAACAAGGGCTATAATATAGCCCCCAAGCAGTATTAATATTTTTTGATAGAGGAAGAAGTGTAAATTTGGCTCTGTCCATTGTAGTCTACTCATAGTGGATTGTTTTCTGTACTGTTTCCTAACTTTGGACTGTGAGCTCATGATAACTGAAGTTTCCTGTGTGGAAAATTTCAGTGGAATTGAAGTGATGCCTCTCCCTTCCTCTCCCCTCCCCACTTTGTACCCCATGATTTTCAGTCGTTGGGAAGTTCTGTTTATTCCTGGTTTGATATTTCTGTACCTTGCAGCTCAAATAAGTTCATATCTCAAACCCAAGTAAGGCTCATAATTTGTAAATACGGAGGGAAGAAGTTATTTCCATTTTAGTACCTAGTGTTATGCAGGAGTCTTAATTCCAATTCTTCGAATCACTCATTCCTAAGGTTCATAACCCATCTGTTTAAATGTGAACTCTCTTGTTTTTTTATTAGGTATTGCTGCATAACAAATTACCACAAATGGAGGAGGTTAAAAAACATACATTAATGATGTCATAGTTCTCATGGGTTAGAGTCTGTACTTGGCTGAGGAAGAGTTCTCTGCTCAGGATCTCACAAGGCTGCAATCAGGATATTAGCCAGCCTGTGTTCCTTTATGGAGTTTAGGGTTTTCTTCCAAGCTCTTGTGCTTTTTGGTGTAATTCAGTTCCTCACACTTACGGGATTGATGGCCTCATTGAACAAGTTATGCAGCACTACATTCCTTGCCATCCCACAGTCCTTCTTCTTCTTCTTTTTATTTTGGTTTTGAGATGGAATCTCGCTTTGTCGCCCAGCCCAGAGTGCAGTGATGTGACAGTGATGTGATCTCAGCTTACTGCAACCTCCGCCTCCCGGGTTCCAGTGATTCTCCTGCCTCAGCCTCATGAGTAGCTGGGATTACAGGTGCCCGCCACCATGCCCAGCTAATTTTTGTATTTTTAGTAGAGATAGGGTTTCACCATGTTGACCGGGCTAGTCTTGAATTCCCGACCTCGTGGTCCACCTACCTCAGCCTCCCAAAGGTGGAGGAATTAATTAATCCAATTAATCCAATCCATTAATGTATGTTTTTTAACCTCCTCCATTTGTGGTAATTTGTTATGCAGCAATACCTAATAACAAAACAAGAGAGTTCACATTTAAACAGATGGGTTATGAACCTTAGGAATGAGTGATTCGAAGAACTGGAATTAATCCTCCCACGCCTGGGAATAAAGGCATGAGCCACAGCACCTGGCTGTAGATGCAAACATTCTAAGTAAATATTAACTAATGAAACTGAGTAGGTATCAAAATAATAATATAACTTGGCCAACCGGGGTTTATTCCAGGGATGTTTAAAAATCAAGAAGTATATCAATTAATATATCAATAAATTAAAGAGGAATAGTATATGACTATAGCAACAGATAATAAAATGGCATTTAAAAAAAGAGTAACGCCGGGCGCGGTGGCTCAAGCCTGTAATCCCAGCACTTTGGGAGGCTGAGACGGGTGGATCACGAGGTCAGGAGATCGAGACCATCCTGGCTAACACGGTGAAACCCTGTCTCTACTAAAAAATACAAAAAAACTAGCCGGGCGAGGTGGCGGGCGCCTGTAGTCCCAGCTACTCCGGAGGCTGAGGCAGGAGAATAGCGTGAACCCGGGAGGCGGAGCTTGCAGTGAGCTGAGATCCGGCCACTGCACTCCAGCCTGGGCGACAGAGCAAGACTCCGTCTCAAAAAAAAAAAAAAAAAAAAAAAAAAAAAAGGGAGGGGGGGGGAGAAAAAAAAAAAAAAGAGTAACAGGTGAGTGGGTAGTAGAAAAAAACAGAAAAGAAAAAATGAGGCATTTCTAAGATAGGAAGCTACTTACATACAGCACAGATGATTCACCCACAACCAAAAAGAAACATTAGATTAATGTGAACTGCTGATGTAATTTCCATTAAATTGAAGGAAAAGACTGAAAGCCTGGTATCACTCCCAATATATGAGATAACTAAAGCTATTTCATTTAAAGTAAAGAAATCTATATAAATATTAGAAAAGGTATTTTCATTTTAACTTGCAGATAATTTGACTGATATTTAGAAAACCAAAGAGTGCAATAAAATTATGAATAAAAATAATAAGAATATTTGATAAGAGTGAAAACTGACTAAATTGACATTTACATTGTTGGCATTGGGGATACTGAACACAATAAAACAGCATAAATCATAAGTTTGGAAAAAATGAAGACATCATATAAAACAAACAAATAATTTGGATCCTGAATATGATTTTTTAAAACACTCATTTATCAGTAGGAAAACAAATGAATAAGCAGGCAAAAGCACAACTAGGAAAATCATAATTAATAATTGTCAAGTAAAATCTGTGAAAACACTCAATTCACTAGCGATTAGAAAAATAAAAACTAAAACACATACCGGGAGAAGTATAGCACCCACTTCAGTTTTGACTGAGCTGTCAGATATTTCAAAACTGAAGAAGTTGGCTATATGCACCAATGCTGAAAATGTTTACAGCCTATGCCTCAGCAATTAGAGACTACTGTTCACATGTACACTAGAAAACAGAAGCAAAGCTCATTACTCTTTTTATAATAGTGAAAATTGTAAGCAACTGCATAATTGTCAACTGCAAAAGCAAAAAAGATTTAACTACACTGAAGTATATTTATAGAAAGATTAGGCTGAAAGATTTTTCATTTTGTAGAAAAATAGCAGCTCTACATTCAGATAAAAGAAGCTAATTACAGGTCATGATGTGCGATGTCATCGACTCATGGCTAATCACAGGAGATGTCTGAAAATTCCAACCCTGGAGTCGCTCGCTTTGGATCTGGCAACTTTTCCCAAAGATGGTTTACAGGTATGGTATTAGGAATGTGGGTTCCATGGTAACATTTTTAAATGTTCTTTATGCCACAGCTCATTATTCCTTTGTTTGACTGATAATGAGCTTTTCATTGTTCCAAGACAGAGATATAATATTCAGTACTTCATAAACTTGTTTAAGCAAAGAAGCCTTAATAAAAGTACCATCAAGTACTAATGGTGTTCCTGGTAGCATAATTTCAAAAACGTTGGGTAAAGGTATGTCCTTACATTTAACATGCATATATAGTTAGCTGGAGGAATAGCAACCTATTGCAATGGCTTATTTTATTACAGAACCCATTATTCTGTCTTGTGTTAGATTTTATTGTAAAACTTAACTTTGTATGGGAAAATAGTGTTAACTATAAAACTGAGAATAAATGAATAGGATATTGGATTCCCTATATGCAAGAAATGGACATAGTTGCAGTCATAAAAAAGAACAAGCTCATGTCCTTTGTAGGGGCATGGATGGAGCTGGAGGTCATTATCTTTAGCAAACTAATGCAGGAACAGAAAACCAAATACCGCATGTTCTCACTTATAAGTGGGGCCTAACTGATGAGAACACATGGACGGATAGAGGGGAACAACGGACACTGGGGCCTATTGGAAGTTGGAGGGTGGGAGGAGGGAGAGGATCAGGCAAAATAACTAATGAGTACTAGGTTTAATACCCGGGTGATGAAATAATCTGTACAACCCCCATGACACAAGTTTACCTGTGTAACAAACCTGCACATGTACCCCTGAGCTTAAAAGTTAAAAAAAAAAAAGGACATAGAAATGTAAATTATAATGGATAATCACACTGACATAATGGATGGTGACTTGACAATGTGTAACTTGTGATTTTCTTCAATCATTCTTATTTAAAAGGTATTGATTCTTTCATTGGGTTGAATTCTAATTGTGCAAAAATGCACAAATTTCATTAAAACTAATGTTCTTTGATGCTGGCACTTACTTGAGATTGCCAGAAAATACAGTGGAAGGTATATCAAATGATTATTTTAGAGTGGTCATCTAGCTGGAAGTGCTTGAAAGTAGTTATCAACTGTAAGTAGCATCCTGATTTAGAAAATGGTAAAATGTGGGGAAAAAGGTGTTTTTCAGTATTGAAAAAATCAATTATGTGTGAAACAACCCTTCATAAAATCAAATAAATATTAGAAGAAGTAATAAATCTAGACCACAAGTTGGCACTCTCTTTCTTAAAGGGCCAACAGTAAAGGGCTAAATGGTAACTAATTTAGGCTTTGGGTCATATTTTACAACTACTCATATGTGCTGCTGAAGTGGGAAAGAAATGAGTAAACAAATGAGTATTGCTGTGTCCCAATAAAATTTCATTTACAAAACCAGTGGTTGGTCCATGAGCAATTGATTGCTGACTTCTAATCCTGAAAGTACCAGAGTTAGATCAATAATTTTGTTATTTATCAAGATTTATAATCATATCAGAATAGTTAAGTCCTGGATATTCTATATCAGGGGTCCCCAACCCCCAGGCCACGGATTGGTATTGGAACCCAGTTAGGAACCCAGCTGCACTGAGCAGGAGCCAGTGAAGGAAGCTGAGCTCTGCCTCCCTGTCAGATCAGTAGTAGCATTAGATTCTCATAGGAGCGTGAGCCCTACTGTGAACTGAGCATGCAGGGGTTCTCGGCTGCTCACTCTTTGAGAATCTAATGATAAACGTAACGTGCTTGAATCATCTCACCCCCTCCCCCAGCCCGTGGAAACACTGTCTGCCACGAAACTGGTCCCTGGTGCCAAAACGGTTGGGGATCGCTGTTCTAGATTAATTATTTTTAATTTCATAGTTCTTTGGGTAGATCCTTAGTTCAGTTGGTAGATAATGTATATATATTTTCTATAATTAGTTTATCAAGGGAAACTAATTTTGCTTTTGATTTTTAGGAGCTATTCTTATAGAGATTTGTTATACTCATCTAATCCATGCTTCAATGAGCTGGAAATTTTCATTAGAAATAATTTCCTTCTTTACATCTTACCTGAGGATGTACCATAGTATAAGTGTTGCTTTTTATTTTTTTTTAGAGTCTTGCTATGTCACCCAGGCGAGAGTGCAGTGGGGCGATTTTGGCTCACTGCAACCTCTGCCTCCCCTCTCCCAGATTCAAGTGATCCTGCCACCTCAGCTTCCCCAGTAGCCACCACACCTAATTTTTTTTTTTTTTTTTGTATTTTTAGTAGGGATGGGGTTTCACCATATTGGCCAGCGTGGTCTCGAACTCTTGGCCTCAAGTGATCCAACTGTCTCAGGCTCCCAAAGCGCTGAGATTACAGGTGTGAACCACCATGCCCGGCCAAGTGCTGCTTTTAAAATGAAGAGGTTCCTTTCCTTTGATTACAAGAATAATTATATTTTAGTTTAAAAAATCTCCAATATCATCTTAAGTCAATTTTGATAAATTACATTTTTCTAGGAAAATAGTCTCTCTAGATTTCTAAATATACAGGAACAAACAAGTATTATTTTATAATTAAAATTTTTTCTCCATATTTATAGATATGTCCCCTTTCTTATCAATGATGCTATAATGTAATCCTTATTTTTTTCTTCCTCCTCCTCCTCCTCCTCCTCCTCCTCCTTCTTTTCTTCTTTTCTTTTTTTGAGAACAGTGCAGTGGCGGGATCTCAGCTCACTGCAACCTCTGCCTAGGGTGCTGAAGCGATTCTTGTGCCTCAGCAACCTGAGTGGCTGGGATTACAGGCGCCCGACACCACACCCGGCTAATTTTTGTAGTTTTAGTAGAGATGGCGTTTCACCGTATTGACTAGGCTAGTCTCGAACTTCTGACCTCAAGTGAGTCCCTCACCTTGGCCTCCCAAAGTGCTGGGATTACAGGCATAGGCCACCATGCCGGGCCCAAGATTTAGTTTAAATTCATTCCCAAAGTATTTTACTCTTTTAAAGATTTTATCACCTGGGTGCAGTGGCTCACACCTGTAATCTCAACACTTTGGGAGGCCAAGGTGGGAGGATCAGTTGAGCCCAGGAGTTCAAGACCAGTCTCTGTAATATAGTGAGAACCTCATCTGTACAAAAAATTTTTTTTCATTAGGTGGGCATATTGGTGCATGCCTGTGGTCTCAGCCAGTAGGGAGGCTGAGGTGGGAGGATCGCTTGAGTCCAGGAGCTCGAGGCTGCAGTGGCCATGATTATACCACTGCACTCCAGCCTGGGTGACAGAGCAAGACCCTGTCTAAAAAATATTTTTAATTACAATTTTTTTTAGAAAACAAAATATACACTTAGTGACTTGATACAAATGAATGACTTTTATAATCTACAGTAACCAAAAAATAATAACAAAAACCCACAGCCATTCTTCTTATGTGAATCTTTGGTGTCTCTGAGTTGTAAGAATTGTGAATTATGATTAATAACAAATATGCATGACAAGGACTCAATAAGGGATAGGCATTAATAATTTGCAATCCACACTTACTGGAGTAAGGTCTTTAAAGATGTACAAGAAAAAGAAAGAAAAAGAAAAGCCATTGAAAAACTGTGTTGGCGGCCGGGCACAGTGGCTCACACCTGTAATCCCAGCACTTTGGGAGGCTGAGGTGGGCAGATTATGAGGTCAGGAGATCGAGACCATCCTGGTTAACAAGGTGAAACCCCGTCTCTACTAAAAATGCAAAAATTAGCCAGGCATGCTGGCGGGCGGCCTGAAGTCCCAACTACTCGGGAGGCTGAGGCAGGAGAATGGTGTGAACCTCAGAGGCAGAGCTTGCAGTGAGCCAAGATTGCGCCACTGCACTCCAGCCTGGGCAACAGAGCGAGATTCCGTCTCAAAAAAAAAAAAAGAAAAGAAAAGAAAAGAAAAGAAAAACTGCGTTGGCTACCAAAATGCTAAAGTTTACCTAAGCCATTAATCAGCACAAACACACACACACATGCAATGGATGTGTAAAATGGTCAACACAGTCTCCCATGAATGTATCCTCTTACTAATAGGTATGTGGGGTAAGAGGTGAGGTTCTACAGATCCTGGAATCAGGGATGGGGAATCTGTGAGGTCCCTGGGGTGACAGAGGAGGGTCTGTAGATTAGTGATGGGTGGTCTTTGGGATAGTGATGAGGTCCATGGAATCAATGATTGTGCGTATGTAGGGTCAGTGATGAGGGAATCTGGTGTGAGTGATGGGATGTGTGTGGGATCGATAAGAGGGTGTGGAATCAATCTGTGAGAGCAAGATTTGTGGGGTCATCTCTCAGGGTGACGCATCCTGATCTGTGTGTCAGTGGTGGGTCAGGTCCCTGCCACTGGGTGTTCTGGGTCCCACCAAGTGCACAGATTCCCTTTCCTGGTCCTGGCTGAAGAAGCACTTCTCAAGGACTCCTCACTTGAAAGGTGGGTTGGTGGTGGTTTTGGTTTTGCAGTGGGGTGGGTTGGCTTTTTCTTTTGGGTTTGGTTTTGACTCTTAGAGCCCACAGACACATGCAGCTTGTAGGAAGAAATTTTTGTCCGGGCAGTCGCTAGGTCCTTTGGGCCAAGTCATCTAATGGGAGCGAAGCTGACCTTTCCCTCAGCGCGGTTCAGATCTAGACGGTCGCTTTAAGGTGTCCACACGGTGGCGTGCAAGTGGGTTGTGGCTTTGAGTGGCAGGTGGGCGGGAAGAAACAACTAAGAAAGGCCCAGGAGCGCTCCTCAGGCAGGATCTGTCACAGCTGGAAGAAAAGCCTCCCTAACCCTTCAGGTGCCAATGGGAGGTGCCTCGGCTGTGAGAGGCTGGTGGAGGCGGAACGTCCACACCCAGAGATTCCGGCACAGAGCCTGTTACTGCCAGACGCTGAGGCGTTGCCGTGGGAACCAAGGGCCTTTCGGGTCAGATCAGAGCCTTTCTCAGACAGTTCTTTCGATAACGGAAGCTCCCTTCCAGCGCACGCATCTGTGAACGCCTAGTGTGCCTCTCCCGCAGAGTCTTCTTTGGTCTGAGAGCCACTTGTTTCTTACATCCCTGCGCTCATCTCGCCGTCTTCTCCTACCTACCGCAGGCATTTGCCGCATGCTGGTCCTTTCTTTCCTGACAGGCAGGCCGTCTCTCCAGCTTCTGGGAGGACAGTTCAAAGTATGGAGGAAGGGGCAGGTGCAGGGCAGCAGTGCCGAGGGGAGTAGGGGGGAGTTGGGGGAGCAGGGCCTCATTTTTGTTTGTAGCTCAGATTCCTAAGCCTGTGACTTTGAGAGTCGGTGTCTTCCTTGCAAGATTTCAATCCGAGGCTGCTGGGGAGATGGCAGGGTTGGAGGCGGATGGAAGCGTGGTGGGGAGAGGGGTGGGTGAAGGGGGAGTGGAGAATGTGTCAGGCGGTGTCTTTATTCCTGGCACCTTACTTTGCCTGCTGGAGTTTCCCAGTCTGTTCCAGGCGCACTCTTTCGACCCTGAAGGTGCCCGAGGGGGAGATATTGGTTGCCAGTGTATGCTCCCCTGGACTGGACTGGAATTGGTCCCACAAACTTTTTTTTTGAGGGAGTCTCACTCTGTCATCCAGGCTGGGGTGCGGTGGTGTGATCTCGGCTCACTGCAACCTCCGCCTCCCATGTTCAAGCGATTCTCCTGCCTCAGCCTCCCTAGTAGCTGGGACTACAGGCGTCTGCCACCATGCCCGGCTAATTTTTGTATTTTCAGTAGAGACATGGTTTCACCATGTTGGTGAGGCTGGTCTTGAACTCCTGACCTCAGGTGATCCACCCACCTTGGTCTCTCAAAGTGCAAGGATGACAGGCGGGAGCCACCACGTCCCACCAATCCCACAAATTTAGGCATTATGATTCATTGCTACTTTTAGACTCACTTGTTTTTTACATTTGTTTTTTCCCCCTTATTTATTTATTTATTTCGAGATGGAGTGTCACTGTGTCACCCAGGCTGGAGTGCAGTGGCATGATCTTGGCTCACTGAAACCTTTGCCTCCCAGGTTCAAGTGATTCTCCTGCCTCAGTCTTCTGAGTGGCTGGGATTACAGGGGCATACCATCACACCCAGCTAATTTTTGTATTTTCAGTAGAGACAGAGTTTCACCATGTTGCCAGGCTGGTCTCGAACTTCTGATCTCAAGTGATCTGCCCGCCTCGGCCTCCCAAAATGCTGGGATTACAGGCGTAAGCCACCATGCCCGGCCTTTTTTTTTTTTTTTTTTTTTTTTTTGACACCGAGTCTCACTCTGTCCCAGGCTGGAGTGCAGTGGCGTGATCTCGGCTCACTGCAACCTGCGACTCCCTGGTTCAAGCCATTCTCCTGCCTCAGCCTCCCCAGTAGCTGGGACTACAGGAGCCCACCACCACACCCAGGTAATTTTTGTATTTTTAGTAGAGACAAGGTTTCACCATGTTGACCAGGATGGTCTTGATCTCTTGACCTCATCATCCCCTGGCCTCAGCCTCCTAAAGTGCTGGGATTGTAGGCATAAGCCACCACCCCCGGCCTGGAATAGGCTTCTTTTTTTTTTTTTTTTTTTTTTTTGAGACGGAGTCTCGCTCTGTCACCCAGGCTGGAGTGCAGTGGCCGGATCTCAGCTCACTGCAAGCTCTGCCTCCCGGGTTTCTGCCATTCTCCTGCCTCAGCCTCCCGAGTAGCTGGGACTACAGGCGCCCGCCACCTCGCCCGGCTAGTTTTGTATTTTTTAGTAGAGATGGGGTTTCACCATGTTAGCCAGGATGGTCTCGATCTCCTGACCTCGTGATCCGCCCGTCTCGGCCTCCCAAAGTGCTGGGATTACAGGCTTGAGCCACCGTGCCCGGCCGGAATAGGCTTCTTAAACGTAACAAAGGGAAAAAATAGTTTTTAAAATTTAGAACCTTGATATGGTAATTATTTATCTTGGTAGTGACTATAAACATCCCATATATCTGAATGGCAAAAAAAAAATGAGTTTAAAAAAAAACTTTTTTCTTCCCAGGCTGAAGTACAGTGGTGTGATCTCAGCTCACTGCAACCTCCGCCTCCTGGGCTCAAGGGATTCTCCTGCCTCAGCCTCCCGAGTAGCTGGGACTACAGGCATGCGCCACCATGCCCGGCTATTTTTTTTTTTTTTTTTGAGACAGAGTTTTGCTCCTGTTGCCCAGGCTGGAGAGCAATGGCGCGATCTCGGCTCATCGCAACCTCTGCCTCCCAGGTTCAAGCTATTCTCCTGCCTCTGCCCCCCAACTAGCTAGGATTACAGGCATGCGCCACCACACCTGGATAATTTTGTATTTTTAGTAGGGACGGGGTTCCTCCATGTTGGTCAGGCTGGTCTCAAACTCGCGACCTCAGGCGATCTGCCTGCCTCGGCCTCCCAAAGTGCTGGGATTACAGGCGTGAGCCACCGTGCCTGGCAGCCTGGCTAATTTTTGTATGTTTAGTAGGCACAGGGTTTTCCATGTTGCCCAGGTTGGTCTCGAACTCCTGACCTCAAGTGATCCTCCTGCCTCAGCCTCCCAAAATGCTGGGATTACAGGCATGAGCCACTGCACCCAGCTAAAAGAACCAACAACTTTAGATAAGTGAGTTTGGAGGAGAGATTTATAACAGATAAAATGGACAAGCAGGTAATAATTATAATTTACTGTCTCTCTGGCTTAATAAAATTATTAGTCAATACCCTAAGAAGAAAGGAACAAAATCTAAACTTCGCCATTCACAAATACAAACAGTCAACAAACAAAGTCAAAATCTAAGAACTTGTCGACTGCTTATTTCTTCTCTGAAATCGGTTCCTGAATATGCTGAACATGCATTGACATGGGATTAGGAAATTTTAAAAATATGTTTTAAAGTTTCGCTTTTTGGAATTTAAAATTAATCCAAATTATTTAATATTCAACATTTGCAATTTACCAATCAATATTCTATCATTTGATTTTTCACTCTTCAAATAATTCCCTGCTCAAGAGTTTAAAACATTTTTAAAATTAATAGATTCTGCACGCTGGGCAACATAGGGAGACCCTGTCTCTACAAAAAAATTTAAAAAATTATTTTTAAAATATATAGAAAAAATATTATTTTTAAATTTATTTTTTTGCCAGATCATGTGTAGTGGTATGTTTAGTCTGGCAGGAACCTTTGCAAAACTGCCTTCAAAGTGGCCGTACCGTTTTGCATTCCCAGCAGCAATAGTGATGAGTTCCTGGTCGCTCCATTTCTTCACCAGCATTTGGTGGTGTCAGTGTTTGCATTCAAGCCAGTCTAATAGATGTGTAATGGTATCTCATCGTTGTTTTAATTTGAATTCCCTAGTGACATATGGTGTTGAACATCTTTTCAGATGAAATGTGAAATGTGCCGGGCATGGTGGCACATACCCGTGGTCCCAGCTACTCAGGAGGCTGAGGTGGGAGGATTGCTTGAGCCCTGGAAGTTGGGGCTGCAGTGAGCCGTGATTGCACCACTGCACTCCAGCCTGAGTGACAGCGTGAGACCCTGTCTGCAAAAGATAAATAAATAATTGAGTTAATTTTTAGAACAGTTGTAGGTGTACAGAAAAACAAAGCAGAGGGCATATTGAGCTCTAATATCCCCCCTCACACCATAATACACACACTTCCTCTATTATCATCTTGTTAGTGTGGTACATTTGTTATGCTTGATGAGTCAATATGGATATTATTAAGTTCATGGCTTATATTAAGCTTCACTCCTTGTGTTGTACCATTTATGGGGTTTGACAAATGCATAAGGACATACATCCACCATTACAGGGTCACAGATAAAAGTTGCATTGCCCTAAAAATCCTCTGTGTTCCACCTATTCATCCTTCCCTCTGCTCAAGCCTCTGGCAACCTCTGAACTTTTTACAATACCATCTGCCTAGTTTTGCCTTTTCTAGTATTCCATATAATTGGAACTATACACTATGTGGCCTTTTTGCATTGGCTTCTTTAATTTAGAAATACATGTTTAAGATTCCTCTGTGTCTTTTCATGCCTTGGTAGTTCATTTCTTTTTATTCCTGAATAATATTCCATTGTATGAATATTTCAGAGTTTATCCATTTCCCTATTGTAGGATATCTTGGTTACTTCCAATCTTTGTTGGTTATATATAAGCTACTATAAACATTCATGTGGAGGATTTGAGTGGATGTAAGTTTTCAACTCATTTGAGTATATACCAAAGAATGCAATTGCCAGATCGTATGGTAAGCACATGTTTAGTTTTGCAGGAATTTGCAAAACTGCCTTCCACAGTGGCTGTACCATTTTGCATTCCTAGCAGCAATCAATGAGCGTTCCTGTTGCTCCATATTCTCACCAGCATTTGGTGGTGTCAGTATTTGGATTTGAGCCAGTCTAATAGATGTGTAGTGGTGTCTCATCGTTGTTTTAATTTTAATTCCCTAGTGACATACTGAATGTGAATTTTTGAATTTTGAATTCTCTAGTGACATAGTGAATTCCCTAGTTGAGCATCTTTTCAGATGCTTATTTTTGCTACCTATATAGCAAAGGGCAGATACAGACAATGCACTGCAGGGAAAGAGCTTGCTGTGATGATAAGAAGCTGCAGGCAGAGATGACCTCAGGGTTAACTGGGCATCAACTGTGCCTTCTCCTGTCACATAAAATGTGGTCAACCTGAGTTTTGACTGGAAACACAGAATAATATACCTGGTTGTCCATAAATATTTCTGACTGAGGCTTGAGGTTTATGTATGTTTTGGGTTGGGGTATAACAGGTAACGACTGTCAGGTATGTTGAGAGTCCACACTGAATGGATGGTGTCACTGGCTGCCCATGTCTTTCTCATTATGGACTTTCACTTTTCATTTGCCACATGAAAGGCCACTGAGATAGGCTACATCTCATTTTTCTCTTGAGGATCTCTATTACTGAGAAATTTTTGTATTCTGGCCTACACTGGGTTCATAATCTATCATGTGTGTGTTTGTTCCTTCCCTAAAATGCTCAGTTCAGCTGCAGTTCTAGAGGTAAATACCACTATGTTTCCATTTTGGAGAGCTGAAGATCTGAGGTCTGGAGAGGTTAGTGTGTAGAAAGTTATGTTGAATAAGTGGCAAGGCCATGTGGCCAGGTCAGATAAGTTGCCTTCAGATTTTACTCTTGAACTTCTACTGGATAATGTCTTTTCATTATAGAAAAGAGGAGAGTGAACTTAGGTGTTTTGTCATCGACTGTAGGAGTTCTTTCAAGATACGATGAAAAGCAATAATTATCTCATTTTACATTACCTGTAATTACTGCTCACCAGAAATTGATTATCGATGCAGCAACCTTTTATATTCCTCTCTGCTTTATTATGCATGGGCGGGCTTCACAGGAACTAAGAGGTCCAAGATTCAGAAATATCTTTAACTTGCAATGCTTGATCACAGGTATCCATCTGAAAAACATTTTGCTCATTAGCCATAGGGACACATATGGCAAACTACAGCCAGAGACACAAAATGTGGAAAGAAAAAAGGGCTATCAGAAGTCCTGTGTCTCCTTAAATTTTGTATTTCTATTCATATGCATCTACAATCATAAGGAAGTTGAGCAAATGGAAAATGCAAAGTCCTAATCAAAGCATACCCACATTTGAGTTATCTGCATAATACTGCATTTAAATTTATAATGCATACATAGGATTCAATTCAAGAGGTATAAAAATGTTAAGTAACCTTTTCTCTCATGCATCCCCATCATTCAGTAGCTCACTTTAGAGTCAACATTTTAATTCTGTTGGGCATCCTTTCACGATTTTGTTTTCTTTCTTTTCTTTTCTTTTCTTTTTTTTTTTGAGACAGAGTCTTGCCCTGTTGCCCAGGCTGGGGTGCAATGGCACGATCTCGGCTCATGAGGCACGACCACCGCCTCCTGGGTTCAAGCAATTCTCCTGCCTCAGCCTTCCGAATAGCTGGGATTACAGGTGCGTGCCACCATGTCTGGCTAATGTTTTGTATCTTTAGTAAAGATGAGGTTTCACCATGTTGGCCAGGCTGGTCTCAAACACCTGACCTTGTGATCTGCCCGCCTCAGCCTCTCAAAGTGCTGGGATTATAGGCATGAGTCACCACACCTGGCCTCTTTTTCTTTTTTGATAGAAAGGGGGTCTCACTATGTTACCCAGGCTGTTCTTGAACTCCTGGGCTCAAGCAATCCTCATGCCTCAGCCTCCCAAAGTGCTGGGATTAATTACAGGCATGAGCCACCACATCTGGTCAAAATTTTTTCTTTTTATAAGTATTTTATTGTGTATATTTAAGATACACAACATGATGTTATAGGATACATATACATAGTATAAAGGGGTTACTACAGGAAACAAATTAACATCTCTCATCTCACAGATACCCACATTTTTTGCATGTGGCAAGGGAAGCTAAAATCTACTCATTTAGCATGAATCATGGCCTTATTATGTATTTTTATATGCATAAAGTATCGTCTGATTTTGCCTGGTTTTTCTCTTACATAATTGGAGTAATAGTCTGTATCCTGCTGCACCTGGCTTCTACTACTCAATATTAAGTATTTAATATTCACATTTAGCATCGATTCTGCATTCTATTAAAACAGTACACCAGCTAGGTGTGGTGGCTCATGCCTGTAATCCCAGCACTTTGGGAGGCGGAGGCGGGTGGATCATAAGGTCAGGAGATAGAGACCATCCTGGCTAACATGGTGAAACCCCGTCTCTACTAAAAATACAAAAAATTAGCTGGGCCTGTAATCCCAGCTACTCG
>NW_016804830.1:1937161-1945291 GCF_001698545.2 Rhinopithecus bieti
TTTTTTTTTTTTTTTTTTTTTTTTGAGACAGAGTTTCACTCTTGTTGCCCGGGCTAGAGTGCAATGGCACCATCTCAGCTCACTGCAACCTCCGCCTCCCAGGTTCAAGCGATTCTCCTGCCTCAGCCTCCAAAGTAGCTGGGATTACAGGTGTGTGCCACCACACCCAGCTAATTTTTTGTATTTAGTAGAGATGGGGTTTCACCATGTTTGTCAGGTTGGTCTTAAACTCCTGACCTCAGGTCATCCACCTGCCTCAGCCTCCCAAAGTGCTGGTATTACAGGCGTGCGCCACTGCGCCCTGATATTTCCTGTGTACAGTGGTGTACCCACAGTGCAAAGCCACTTCCTAATGATTCTGTGGTCTAAATATTATATCTTCTTGCTTCCCTTTGAGATATGTTCATTTCCCCATACAATTAAACAATCTCAATGACTCTTGAGGGAGCATAAAATCCTCACTGTCTAATCATGGGTCCCTTCAAATTATTTGTTGGCTTGTGTTTAAAATATGAAAAAGAGAATGTAGATTTTGTTTTCTTCTTACTGCTTAACCTGAACAAAATGTCACAGATACCTCCTGACCTGTTGCTAAACCAAGGAGAGTCACTTGAATAATGAACAAGACTGGAGGGAAACCACATTGATAATTTATCATTACACTATCATCACATACATGGAACTCATCAATGATGCTTATGAAAAAATTGGGTCATTTGTGGAAAAGTGTAAAGAGAATACAGGAGATGTCTCAACTGAAGACAAAAAGCTACAGAAAATAATTACAAAAAAAGAGTGTTAAGATGTGAACACAAATTCAGAGATTCAGGAGCACAAAGGGCTAAGTTAAGGGAAAAAAGAGTTATCAATATTTTCTTATTCATTATGGAGAGCAGGATGAATTTTTAAAAGGGCAAGTAATTGTGAGTCTGATATATCTGATGATAATTTGTATTTCTAATGTTGTAAATGGTTGTGAATTTATAGTCACCATTCCTATTTCCTTTAGACTAGTGACCATGAGTTTGATAACACTGGATCACACTGGATCAGTATTGTTATCTATGTCTGTTCATCACACTTCGTGTTAAGTCTATCCATTTTTGTCTTGTATTTGTTTTCATTTCACTTTATTTTAGTTTCTTTGGGACAGGGTCTCACTCTGTCACCCAGGCTGGAAGTGCAGTGGCAGGATCACAGCTCACTGCAGCCTCGACTTCTCTGGGCTCAGGTGATCCTCCTGCCTCAGCCTCCCAAGTAGTGGGGACTACAGGCATATTCTACCCCGCCTGGCTAATTTTTGTATTTTGTAGAGACAGCATTTTGATGTGTTGCTCCGGCTGGTCTCAAACTCCTGGACTCAAGTGATCTGCCTGTGTTGGCCTCCCAAAGTACTGGGATGACAGGGATGCAACACAGCCCCTAGCCTGTTTTAATTTTATTAATTGGCTGATTCATTCAGACACATAATTACCAAGTTAAATCTCACTATTTCCTTAGCATTTCACGTCAATTTAGCTTAGAAAATCTACTCCTAACTCAATATTTTAAAACATATACAATTAGCCAGGTGCGGTGGCACATGCCTGTAATCCCAGCTACTTGTGAGGCTGAGGCAGGAGAAGCACTCAAACCCGGGAGACAGAGATTGTAGTGAGCCGAGATCGCACGACTGCACTCCAGCCTGGTTGACAGAGTGAGACTCCATCTCAAAAAAAAAAAAACAAAAACGTTTTCTCCAGATCATTTTTACATTTAATTATTCAGTCTGTTTTGACTATGCCTTAAAGAATATAACTTCACTTCTACCCACTAATTAGTGTACCTAACACAATTTATTGAATAAACCAGTCCATTCCCAACAGCATCAAAAGTAAGTACATTTCCCAATGTATATTAATACAGCCATTATGGAAAATAACATGGAGATTGATCAGAAACTAAAAATAGAATTACTGTATGTTCCAGCAATCCCACCTGTGGGTGTATAGCTAAAGGAATTGAAATCAGCATGCTGAAGAGAGAACTGCACTATCATATATTCACTGCAGCATTATTCTGCATTGGATATGGAAGCAACCTAGGTGTCCAGCATGTTATAAATGGATGAAGATAATGTTACATATTATATATATTATTTATATAATGTCATATATATATATGCATATATAAAGGAATACTATTCACTTTTTAAAAAGAGGAAAATTGGCCGGGTGCGGTGGCTCAAGCCTGTAATCCCAGCACTTTGGGAGGCCGAGACGGGCGGATCACGAGGTCAGGGGATCGAGTCCATCCTGGCTAACACGGTGAAACCTCGTCTCTACTAAAAATACAAAAACTAGCAGGGCGAGGTGGCGGGCGCCTGTAGTCCCAGCTACTCGGGAGGCTGAGGCAGGAGAATGGCGTAAATTCGGGAGGCGGAGCTTGCAGTGAGCTGAGATCTGGCCACTGCACTCCAGCCCGGGCGACAGAGCGAGACTCCGCCTCAAAAAAAAAAAAAAAAAAAAAAAAAAAGGAAAATTGGCCAGGCACAGTGGCTCACGCCTGTAAATGCAGCACTTTGAGAGGCCAAGGTGAGTCGATCACCTGAGGTCAGGAGTTCGAGACCAGCCAGATCAATATGGTGAAACCCTGTCTCTACTGAAAATACAAAAATTAGCCGATGTGGGGGCGCATGCCTGTAATCCCAGATACTTGGGAGGCTGAGACACAAGAATTGCTTGGACTGGGGAGGCAGAGGTTGCAGTGAGCTGAGACTGTGCCACTGCACTCCAGCTCGGGCGACAAGAGCGAAACTCCGTCTCAAGACGGAGTTTTTAAAAATAAATGAAAGATTTTAAAAAATAAAAAAAAAAAATAAAACGAGGAAAATTCTGTCATCTGTGACAACACGGATAAACCGAGAGGACATTATGCTAAGTGAGAAAAACCAGGAACAGAAAGACAAATACAAATACCACATAAGTGGTATTTGTGGAATCTAAAAAAGTCTAACTCTTAAGAGGCACAGAATGGTGTTTACCAGAGACTGAAAAATGGGGGAAAGGGAGATATTAATTAAAGGAGTACAAAATTTCAGTTAGTCAGCAGGAACAAACTTTAGTAATCTATTGCACAGAATAGCAACTACATAAATAATGTGTTGTTTCAAAATTGCTCAAAGAGTAGATTTTAAATGTTTTCACCACAAAAAAGTGAAGTGACAGATTTAATTAGCTTGACTTAATCATTTCAGATTGTAAACATAGATTAAAACAGCATATTGTACTCTATCAGCATATAAAACATACAATTAATATTTGTCCATTTTTAAAAAGTTACTTTTCTCATACCTTATAACAAGGCTGGACCTCCTCAGGGGACACAGAGCAGAGTCCCCGCCCTCCGGAGCTCATACCCGACCCCCCACGCTCGCCCTCGCTGCCACACCTTGAACCCCCTCCCCGACCGGCTCTACACTCAACCAGCCCGAGGCTTCCGGCAGCTCCGAGTTCGGATTCCCCTTCTCAGCCTTCTGTGGTCACTGAAACCCTCAGGATCCGAGGACAAGTCGAACATGGCTTCGCCTCAGCCATCTTCGCCAGCGCAGTAAGTCTCTGTGTCTGCGCACTCCGGGTAGTGAGAAGACTAAAACCTCCGAGAGCCAGCGTGCGGCGATGCCTGCAATCTAACCGGGATTTGGGGGTTCCGAGACACTTTTCCCACAAGCCACCGCGGTCATGTATCTTTAGGCTTAAACTACATTTCCCAGAGGGGAACGGAAACACCCAATCTATGGCTTCCCTTCCGTTTTCGCGTGGTTCTTTTGCAAGGTGAGTTGAACTCATTTCAGGATAGGCACAGGGTACTCGCAGGCAGAGCTCCGGGCAATCAAGTTACATTGGAGGCCAACCTAAACCGGCCGGGGTGGTGGAGGAAGCCCTTAAACCGTGGAAGCCTGTAGTTGGATGACCAGTTGTTATCGGAATCTCAGGCCCGTGGGTGCATGAACAGCAGAGGAGGGTATTTGAGTGCGCACGTGAGAGAATGTTGTATATGTCAGATGGAGAATGTTTGAGAGTGTGTGAGAGAGAAACTGTGCGTGTGAGAGGCTGTGATGTGCCTCCTTGACGGTGGGTGCGGTTGTGAGGCTGTGACAGGTGAGTGAGTGGCTGTGCTTGCGTGACGGGGATATGAGGTGCTTGTCCTTTTCATGTACGTTGTTTGCGGTGGCACTTCGGTGTCATTTTGAGTCGTGGCTGTAGGTTCCTGGATGCTTCTTCTCCCCTCTCTCCTCACAGCTGCTTGCGGCTGACACACACACACAAAAATGTCTGCAAGAGGGAAACTGGATACTGAACTCTAAATGAAGTTTTCCAGCAAGAAGGCATTGACTTGCTGTGAGATTGGAAACGCCTGGGAGGTTATTTCTTTGTGAACTCTGAAAGCGAGCTACCTGTCTCAGAACCTCGAGTTTCCCAGAGCTCTGACCCCAGGAACCTGCTGTGAACTCATACCCAGATTCCAGCCTCCCTCCTACCTCCATGTGTTAAAGTGTGTGAACAGGGAAGGTGTGGAGGGTATTGTGTTACAAGGCATTCCTTGCTTCAAGGAAAGACCTGGTAACTCATGATTCTTTTCCCCCTCCTTGGCCCTGCTATTCCTCAAAAGGACTCTGATGAGGAGGAAAAAAATTCTTTCACATCTAAAAATCAAAGTTTAGGCTAGTTGGCTTTTTTCTTTCCTAAGATTACTGGTTTTAGGGCATGCTTTCCTTTGTCTGAAATGTGTCTGAATGTCCTAATACCAATCTGCTTTCTTTCCAGTAGATTTTGGGAGCCATTGAGCTGAATCTCATTAACGTTCTCATATTCTGCTGGGTGTGGTGGCTCATGCCTGTAATCGCATTTTGGGAGGCCAAGGCGGGCGGATCACTTGAGGTCAGGAATTCGAGACCAGCCTGGCCAACATGACAAAACCCCATCACTACTAAAAATACAAAAATTAGTCTGGCATGATGGTGCATGGTTGTAATCCCAGCTACTCGGGAGGCTGAGGAAGGAGAGCCCAGGAGGCGGAGGTTGCAGTGAGCCGACATCTTGCCACTGCACTCCAGCCTGGGCTACAGAGCAAGACTGTCTCAAAAAAAAAAAAAAAAATCATCTCATATTCATTTGGCGTATCATTCAGATTCTTCCATGTATTCTCATATGGTAAAGAGAACCTAAAAATTCAGTTTAGCATCAAGGACAACAATCTTCCTCTCTTTACGATTATTGTTGCTGTTACTGATGTAGTTTGAGACAAAGGGGTAACTTATTCTTTTAAGGTTGTAAGAGTATAATGCTTTTCATTTAGCATATTTATATTGTTGAGGCCTAACTTTCTAACATGCGGTTTCACTGTCAGCCAAGATTTTCTCATTGATAGTCTGAGTAAGAAAAGGAAATTATTAAGAAAATAGAATGGAGCTGGGTGTGGTGGCCACTCCTGTAATCCCAGCACTTTGGGAGGCAGAGGAGGGCAGATCACTTGAGGTCAGGAGTTGGAAACCAGCCTGACCAACATGGTGAAACCCCGTCTCTACTAAAAATACAAAAATTAGCCAGGCGTGGTGGAGGTGCATGCCTGTAATCCCAGCTACTCAGCAGGCTGAGGCAGAAGAATCGCTTGAACCTGGGAGGTGGAGGTTGCAATGAGCCAAGACTGAACCACTGCACTCCTCATTCTGGTGCAGAGTGAGACTCCATCTCAATTGAAAAGAAAAAAAAAAAAGAAAAGAAACGAAATAGAATGGGAGCTGGGTGCCATGGCTCATACCTGTAATCCCAGCATTTTGGGAGGCTAAGGTAGGAGTATCACTTGATTCAGGAATTTGAGACCAGCCTAGGCAACTAAGTGAAACCCTGTCTCTACAAAAACATCAAAAGATTAGCTGGGAGTGATGGTGCACACCTGTAGTCCCAACCACGTGGCAGGCTGAGGCAAGAGGATCCCTTGAGCCCAGGAGATTGAGACTGCAGTGAGCTGTGATTATACCATTGCACTCTAGCCTGGGTGACAGAGCAAGACTCTGTCGAAAGAAAGAGAGAAAGAGAGAGAGAGAGGGAGAGAGGGGGAGGGGAGAGAGGGAGGGAGGGAGGAAGGGAGGAAGGGGAGAAAGAGAGAGGAAAGAAAGAAAGAGAAAAGAAAGAAAGAAAAAAAGAAAGGGAGGGAGGGAAGGAGGGAAGGAGAGAGAGAAAGAGAAGAAAGAAAAGAAAAAAAAGAGGAAGAAAGGAAGGGAGAGAAAGAAAGGGGAAGAAAGAGGAAGAAAGAAAGAAAAGGAAGGAAGGAAGAAAATGAATAGGAATACTGGGCAGTATTAATGTCCTGCTTCTGGTTTGTGACCATTTTAATATGAGTCTAATCTGCATATATTTCTCTTTCTTTTTAATAGCAACAGGTTCTTTGTTGCACGGGCTGGAGTGAGGTGGCACATCATGGCTCACACATTTTTCTTTGACCATACCAGTTGCATAAGATCAAGCATAGAGTAAAAAAGAGTTGGATTTAACTAAGGTTGTGATACAATGAGCCCTTTGTTTCTGTGGGTTCCACATCTATGGATTCAACCAACCACAGACTGAAAGTGTAATTAGGCTTACCTATGATGGTTGTGTCTGTTCTGAACATGTACAGACTTTTTTCCTTGTCATTATTCCCTAAACAATACAGGATAACAACTACTTATATACCATTTATATTTTTAAAGGTATTTTAGGTAGTCTAGAGATTATTGAAAGTACAGACACTCCTCAACTTCTGCTGGGGTTGCATCCAGATAAACTACTAACTCCGTTGGAAATCCAGGAACATACTACATGAGTATAACTTTAACACTGTCCTAAAGTCTAAAAATTGTAAGTCAAACCATTGTAAGTCTGGGACCATCTGTATACAGGAAGATGCATGTAGTTTATATGCAAATACTGTACTTTTTTTTCTTTTGAAACGGAGTCTCGCTCTCTCTGTCGCTCAGGCTGGAGTGCAGTGGCGCAATCTTGGCTCACTGCAACCTCTGCCTCCCAGGTTCAAGCAGTTCTCCTGCCTCAGCCTCCTGAGTAGCTGGGATTACAGATGCACGCCACCACACCCAGCTAATTTTTGTGTTTTTAGTAGAGACAGGGTTTCACCATGTTGGTCAGGCTGGTCTCAAACTCCTGACCTCGTGATCTGCCTGCCTTGGCCTCCCAAAGTGCTGGGATTACAGTCATGAGCCACCGCACCCAGTGAATACTATACCATTTTATATAAGGGACTTCAGTATCCATGGATTTTTGGTATCCGTGGGAGTCCTGGAACCAGTCCCCCTCAGATACTGAGAGACAACTGTATTTCAGCAAAAATGAAGCAGAGAAGCTCATGGAGGTGAGGATGTAAGCAAAAGAGTGGTTATAATGTGGGATTATGCTGTATAGGCATATGTTGGTGATATTGTGGGTTTGGTTCCAGACCACAGAGATAAAGGCAAGTATCAAAATAAAACTTTGGGAGGACAAAGCAGGCGGATCATGAGGTCAAGAGATCGATACCATCCTGGCCAACATGGTGAACCCCCATGTCTACTAAAAATACAAAAATTAGCTGGACATGGTGGCGGGCGCCTGTAGTCCCAGCTACTTGGGAGGCTGAGGCAGGAGAATAGCTTGAACCTGGGTGGTGGAGGTTGCAGTGAGCCGAGATCGTGCCACGCACTCCAGCCTGGCGACAAAGCGAGACTCCGTCTCAAAAAAAACATAAAAAATAAAAAAAAGAATAAGGTGAGCCTGTTTGGTCTTCCAGTGCATATAAAAGTTATGTTTAAAGTAGTCAAGTGGGCAATGACATTATGTCTAAAAAATCTACATACCTACCTTGGGAGGCCGAGGCAGGCAGATCACCTGAGGCTAGGAGTTCAAGACCATCCAGGCTAACATGGTGAAACCCGTCTCTACTAAAAATACAAAAATTAGCCAGGCATGGTGGTACATGCCTATAATCCCAGCTACTCGGGAGGCTGAGACTGAGCCATGAAAATTGCTTGAACCTGGGAGGTGGAGGCTCCAGTGAGCTGAAATCGCACCACTATGCTCCAGCCTGGGCAACAGAGTGAGAGCTTGTCTCAAAAAAAAA
>NW_016804830.1:1945539-1952297 GCF_001698545.2 Rhinopithecus bieti
AAAAAAAAAAAAAAAAAAAAAAGTGCAACAATGAAGTTTCCTGCATAGATTGACCCTTCCTTTCACAAAAGATTTTTCTGTAGCATGCAATGTTGTTTGGTAGCATTTTACCCACAGTAGAACATCTTTCAAAGTTGGAGGCAATCTTCTCAAACCCTGTCCCTGCTTTATCAACTAAGTTTATGTAATATCCGAAATCTTTTGTTGTCATTTCAACAATGTTCAAAGAATCTCCACCATGAGTAGATTACCATCTCCAGAAACCACTTTTCTTCGCTCAACTATAAGAAGCAACTCCTCATCAGTTCACATATGCTCACCCTCAGGCTCCACTTCTGATTCTCTTGCTATTTCCACCCCATCTGGAGTTACTTCCTCTGTTGAAGTTTTGAAGCCCTCAAAGTCATATATGAGGGTTGGAATCAACTTCTTCTAAACTCCCGTTAATGTTGACATTTTGACCTCCTCCCATGAATCACAAATAGTCTTAATGGCATCTAGAGTGGTGAGTTCTTTCTGCAAGGTTTTCTATGTACTTTGCCCACATCCATCAGAGGAATCACGATGTGTGGCAGCTATAGCCTTATGAAGTGGATTTCTTAAATAACAGACTGAAAATCAAACTTACTGCTTGATCCATGGGCTGCAAAATGGTGGTTGTGTTAATAGGCATGAAAAGAACACCAGTGTCCTTGTATATCTCCATCGCAGCTCTTGGATGACTTGTGCATTGTCAATGACCAATAATATTAAAAAAGGTATCTTTTTTTCTGAGTAGTAGTAGTGACATGGAAGAAGATGCCATCTGGGACTTTTCATAGCTAGAGAGGAGAAGTCATGGCCATTAAAGAAGGCTGTTTTATCTACATTGAAAAATCTGTTTAGTGTAGCTACCTTTATCAGTTATGTTAGCTAGATCTTCTGGATGACTTAGAACAGCTGCTACATCAGCTCTTGTTACTTCACCTTGCACTTCTTTTTTTTTTTTTTTTTTTTTTGAGACAGAGTGTTGCTCTGTTGCCCAGGCTGCTGGAGTACAATGATGCGATCTGGGCTCACTGCAACCTTCGCCTCCTGGGTTTAAGTGATTCTGCTGCTTCATCCTCCCAAGTAGTTGGGATTACATGTACCTGCCACCACACCAGACTAATTTTTGTATTTTTAGTAGAGATGGGGTTTCACCATGTTGGCCAGGCTGGACCTTGGACTTTTATGTTATGGAGATGCCTTCTTTCCTTAAACCTCATGAACCATCCTCCACTCTCTCAAACTTCTCTTCCACAGTGTCCTCACTTCTTTCAGACTTTACAGAATTGAAGAGAGCTTAGGGCCTTGCTCTGGATTTGGCTTTGGCTTAAGGGAATGATGTGGCTGGTTTGATCTTCTATCCAGACCATAACATGTTTTTCATATCAGCAATAAGGCTATTTTATTTTCTTATTCATGTATTCAGTGGAGTAGCACTTTTAATTTGCTTTAAGAACTTTTTCTTTGCATTCACAACTTGGCTACCTGTTTAATTCTAGAGGCCTAGCTTTTGGCCTGTCTTGGCTTTGGACAGAGGACTGATTTCATTTTTTTTAAATCCAATCATTTAATCAGCAATTTCCATCATCAGCCTTCCCTGAGGGCTAGTGGACCTACCCTACCTCTCCCTAGCACACAGGCCAGAAACACCAGTCCTTAGCTGACTGTGGGCCTGCACAGTACATCGCTGGGAGGAAATCTCTGAAGTCTTCCAAAAGCCAGTCATTGGAGAGTGGATTGAAAATGCAATGGGAGCAGTTTGAATGTGGGACTTCCACTCCCACAAATTTTTCTCTTGAAGACCACATTTCTCAGAGGCCACTGGGGCTAAAATAATCTTGATGTCTTGGGTTTTCCTATGTCTGCATGGTTATTGGGGGCCACATAGTAAGATAGTCATGTCAAAGAGAGAAACCACCACAAGGTAATTTTGGACCTAGATCGATGCCAGACTTGAACCTGCAGGGAGAACGGAGGTTGGGATTTCAGAGCTGCACTAGAGAAGGCCCAGGGCATAGACAGGGTGTTGGTCTTGGCCTCTCATCTGTGTGAGCCTGAGAGGAGAGGGACTGTGTGACTGAGGGTGACCGAGGGTGGAAGTGAGTGTGCAGTATGCATGTCAGTGAGTGTGTGTAACAGGGTAGGGTAGGTGTCCACGACAACCTATGCGGTTGTGACGCTGTGAGTGGTGTGTGAATGTGCTCCTGTGACTAGAAAGACTGGCTTTTATGCGAGTGTGGATTGTTGGGCTCTGTGTGTGTCACTGAGTTGGTTACCTGCTGGTTCCTCTACCCTCTTAACTTACAGCCATTTGTAGCTTAAAGAAATGGCCCTATCAAAGTCAAATAAAATATTAAGAGAAATCTCTGAAATAAAACATTTTATTTGGGAAAAACAGAATTGCAGTTTGGGTGTAAACCTCTGAAGGTTTGCTGAAAGTCAGCTCACAAAAGGCAAATTAATAGGAGAAAAGAAAGACAAATTTATTAATGTGCATGTTAATAACATGCATGACATTCTGGAGACCCAGACTTGTAACCAGTGTCTGAAGGGTGGGCCAGTCTTGTGGGACTAAGCCCTCAACCTGTGGGATCTGATCCTATCTCCAGGTAGATAGTGTCTGAATTGAATTGGAGGACACCCAGCTGGTTGTCCATTGCAGAGTTGATTGCTAGCTTGGTGTGTGTGGAAAAACCTCCACATGTTTGCTTACAAAAGTCTTCTGTGTTGAGTGTTGTGTAATAGCAGAGGAAAAATCATTTGTGTTTTTTTCCCACTCAGAAGGCTTTATTAGAAAGAGAAATGTTACCTATTGTTTTGACACAAAACTCATTGGCACTAGTGAAGTTTCGGGGAGCTGGCAATTTCTGGTGAGTGAGGGCGGTAGGTAAAACTAGTGTTAGCATTAGGGCAATTATTTGAGCAGCTACTAGGTAAAACTGGTCTTAAGGTTCTAGCAGTCATTTTAGTAGCTGATTTGTACGATAATCCCTGGGCAGGTGCTTGCACTATGAATGCTGTGCTTTTCTTCTCCCTAGACTCTGAACTCTGATTTAATTGGGTATGACTACTCTAGTTCGTATCATCAATTCTCATAGCCCCAAGAGAGAAGTCATATTTTGAGCTCTAGCATGAAGGTTCCCAGAAATAAAGTACTCACATCAACTTGGGATGGAAATTTTTAGAGCTGCAGGTACCTCTTAAGCCAAGTTTCTGGGAAGACATCACGGGAAGGCTCCTGGAGTTACACACCCTGGTGGAAGCTCCTCCCCTGGGGCCGTGCAGGGGCAGTATAATCTCAGAACCACACCATTCCTACAGCTTTGACCCCAGGAACTGTGAACTCTGTTACAGATTTCAGCCCTCCTCCTATATCCTGGTTTTTTATTTGTTTGTTTTTGAGGTAAAATCTCACTCTGTCACCCAGGCTGTAGTACAGTAGTGCAATCATGGCCCACTGCAGCCTCAACTTCATGAACTCAGGTGTTCCTCCTATCTCAGCCTCCCAAGTAGCTGGGACTATAGGTGTGCCACCACACCCAGCTAATGTTTGTGTTTTTTGTAGAGAACGGGTCTTCTCATATTGCCTAGGCTGGTCTTGACCTCCTGGGCTCAAGTGATCCTCCTGCCTTGACCTCCTGAAGTGCTGGGATTACAAGCATGAGTCACCACACCTGGCCTATATCTTGGTTTTGTATGTGACCATACTTTTGGTTGTGATCCAGTTTTCCTCTGCTCCTGCCATTCTCCAAAAGAAACCCAAGAAGGAGGAAAGAACTGTTGCACTACAAAAATAATGAAGGTTAAGAAATATTGTTGATGCCTAAAAAGCAATATTCATGTTGGTTGCTTTCCTTTTGGTTCACAAAAATTTTTATTTTGATGTAAGAACATTGGATTTTCTTTGCCTGAAGTGAACTGGGTAGAGAGTATCTTAGGCCTTCCTTCCCCAGGTGATGACAGAGTTCACTGAGACAACTACACAATGGTTTTTATGTTCTCTCTCTTCTCTAAGAAATATTCACATATTCTATTTTTTATTTATTTTTTATATTTTGAGACGGAGTCTCGCTCTGTCGCCCAGGCTGGAGTGCAGTGGCCGGATCTCAGCTCACTGCAAGCTCCGCCTCCCGGGTTTACGCCATTCTCTCGCCTCAGCCTCCCGAGTAGCTGGGACTACAGGCGCCCGCAACCTCGCCCGGCTAATTTTTTTGTATTTTTTTAGTAGAGACTGGGTTTCACCGTGTTAGCCAGGATGGTCTCGATCTCCTGACCTCGTGATCCGCCCGTCTCGGCCTCCCAAAGTGCTGGGATTACAGGCTTGAGCCACCGCGCCCGGCCAATATTCGCATATTCAATTGGCAGATCATTCAAACCATGCAGTTGGGCTGTATTTCAGAAGGAGATTAGTGGGCTTTTATGGAATCATACACCAGAGATCTTAGATATTCTTTCTCCAGAGGACTAAGAGTCAACAATTGCAGAGTCGGCCGGGCGCGGTGGCTCAAGCCTGTAATCCTAGCACTTTGGGAGGCCGAGATGGGCGGATCACGAGGTCAGGAGATCGAGACCATCCTGGCTAACACGGTGAAACCCCATCTCTACTAAAAAATACAAAAAACTAGCCGGGCGAGGTGGCGGGCGCCTGTAGCCCCAGCTACTCAGGAGGCTGAGGCAGGAGAATGGCGTAAACCCGGGAGGCGGAGCTTGCAGTGAGCTGAGATCCGGCCACTGCACCCCAGCCTGGGCGACAAAGCGAGACTCTGTCTCAAAAAAAAAAAAAAAAAGAACAATTGCAGAGTCATCTGCTTGGTGGTATTTTTGGAAGCAGAACTGTAATTTGGTATTTGAGGATACAGGTCTGTGTCTACAAGTGGAGAATATGTTCAGATGATCTCTAATAAATAATTGTTAGTACTGGTCAGGGGTATTTGTGGGCTGGCAGCCTGAGTTTTTCAGACACGTTGTTGCGTGGATTTTGAGAGACAGTGTGGTATGATATTGAAGAGAATGGGCTCTGGGTATCCCAAATTTGGTTTGAATCTCAGGTCTGCCATTTCCTATCTGTATGAGCATAGGCAGTGTGTTCACTCAGGCTCCGAGTTCTACAGCTCTCAGACACATATTATAATAGTATCTACTTCATAGGAGTGTAATGAGAATAAAAATGTAAATCCCATGACAATAGACCCTGGAACATAAGGAGTGCTAAACAAATATTAAGTTAGGCCAGCAGATTGCCTGAACTCAGGAGTTTGAGATCAGCCTGACCAACATGGTGAAACCCTGTCTCTACTAAAAATACAAAAAAGTAGCCAGGCATGGTGGTGTGTGCCTGTAGTCCCAGCTACTTGGGAGGCTGAGATAGGAGGATCACTTGAGTTCGCAAGGTCAAGGCTGCAGTGAGATGTGAGCACCCCACTGCAATGCAGCCTGGATGATGGAAGTGAGACCCCGACTCAAAAAAACAATTATATTAGGTTCGATCAGACATTTGGCAAGGATTGTATCCAAAATGATATTTGGATTGTATGTTTTGTGAAGGAGATGTCTACATTCACATTTGAGAATCTACTATGTGCAAAACTCTTTTCTGCTTTTTATAATAAAATATAATAAAATAATGCTAATTTCATTTATCTGAATTATGTTCATTCACAGAAAAAATTTGAATTATACTGATGATACAACTAAAGGCTATCCAAGAAATGGTAGGTGTTACTTATTTCAATCATATTGTTTTCTATTTCAGGACTAAAGTTCACAGTTTCCTCAATGAGTAGAAAGATTCTTCTTTATAATTTCATTTTAATAAATATCTTAGGTATTATTGGTGCTCTGTTTCTAGTTAAGAAGTATATCAGCTTTGTGGCAGAAGAATCTAGTAACCTAAAGAATGAAGTAATGAGAAAGTTAAAATTACCCATGCCCTTTCCCCTCCTCCACTTGTACCAGGATAAATTACTAATTATATTTTGGGGTAGGTTTTCCAATTTTATCTGTAAGCATATGTTTTGGTTTGTTTTGCAAAATAAAATCACCTTACTTGATCATATGATTTCCAACCTTAGTTTGAAAAGGAATCCATGGGTTTCATTATCCCTGTGTGCATGTAAGAAGGAGAAGGAGGGCCTGTGGTAACTTATTTTGGCATCTTTGTTGAAAATCAGGTGGATATAAGTGTATACATTTATTTCTGTGTTCTTTATTCTGCCTTGTCTATGTGTCTGTTTTTGTTCTAGTAACATGCTGTTTTGGTTATTATAGCTTTGTAGTATATTTTGAAGTCAGATAGTATGATGTCACTACCTTTGTTCTTTTTGTTCAAAATTTCTTTGGCTATTCAGGGTCTTTTGTGGTCTCGTATGAATTTTAGAATTGTTTTTTCTATTTCTGTGAAGAATGTCATTGGTAATTTGATAGGGATTGCATTGAATCTGTAGATCACTTTGGGTATCATGGACATTTTAACAATGTTAATTCTTCCAATTCCTGAAAATGTGATCTCTTTCCATTTATTTGTGGCCTCTTCAATTTCTTTCATCAAAGCTTTATAGATTTTATTGTACTGATCTTTCACCTCCTTTGTTATTCCCGGGCATCTTAAAAAAATAAAAAAAAAAAAACTTATATAACAATTGTGAATGGGATTGCTTTTCTGATTTCTTTTTCAGATAGTTTATTAATGGCATATAAAAATGATACTGATTTTTTTTTTTTTTTTTTTTTTT
>NW_016804830.1:1952650-1968634 GCF_001698545.2 Rhinopithecus bieti
GTGAGATTTTTGAGATGGAGTTTTGCTTTTGTTGCCCAGGCAAGAGTGCGATGGCACAATCTCGGCTCACTGCAACCTCCACCTCCTGGGTTCTCAGCGTCCTGAGTAGCTGGGACTACAGGCACACACCACCATGCCCGGCTAATTTTGTATTTTCAGTAGAGATGGGGTTTCACAATGTTGACCAGGCTGGTCTCAAACTCCTGGCCTGAGGTGATCCACCCACCTCTGCCTCCCAAAGTGCTGGGATTACAGGCGTGAGCCACCGCACCTGGCCATGCTACTGATTTTTATATGTTGATTTTGTATCCTGCAGCTTTAGTGTGTTTGTTAGCTATAACAGTTTTTGGTGGAGTCTTTAGGACTTTCTATATGTAAGTTCATGTCTACAGGCAGGGACAGGGACAGTTTGATTTCCTCCATTGCAATTTGGATTTTATTTCTTTTCTTTTTTTTTTTTTGAGATGGAGTGTTGCTCTGTCGCCCAGGCTGGAGTGCAGTGGCGTGATCTTGGCTCACTGCAAGCTCTGCCTCCCGGGTTCATACCATTCTCCTGCCTCAGCCTCCTGAGTAGCTGGGACTACAAGGCGTCCGCCACCATGCCCGGGTAATTTTTTGTAGTTTTTTAGTAGAGATGGGGTTTCACTGTGTTAGCCAGGATGGTCTCGATCTCCTGACTTCGTGATCTGCCCACCTCGGCCTCCCAAAGTGCTGGGACTGCAGGCGTGAGCCACCGCGCCCAGCCGTCTTTTATTTCTTTCTCTTGCCTAATTGCTCTGGCTGGGACTTCCAGTACTATGCTGAATAAAAGTGGTGAAAGTGGGCATCCTTGTCTTGTTCCAGATCTTAGAGCAAAGCTTTCAGCTTTTTCCCATTCAGTATGATGTTAGCTGTGAGTTTGTCTTATATGGATTTTTGTCATATACATGTGTTGAGGTATGTTCTTTCTATATGTAGTTTGTTGAAAAGGGCCCATAATCTCCTTCTCACTTGAAAACCTGAATATTTTACCTTTTAGAATCATAGATTATCAGTTAAAATTAATTACCAGGAAAAGAAATGATCAACTAAAATAGCATTTTGGGATTCAGTTTTTAAAAAGAGTTCAGCTGGGCTTACGCCTGTAATCTCAGCACTTTGGGAGACTGAGGCGGGCAGATCACAAGGTCAGGAGTTTGAGACCAACCTGGCCAACATGGTGAAACCCTGTCTCTGCTAAAAATACAAACAAACAAAAAATTAACCAGACGTGGTGGCAGGTGCCTGTAATCCCAGCTACTCAGGAGGCTGAGGCAGGAGAATCACTTGAACCAGGGAAGTGGAGGTTGCAGTGAGCCGAGACCACATCACTGCACTCCAGCCTGGGTGACAGAGCGAGACTCAGTCTCAAAAATAAAATAAAATAAAATAAAAGTTAGATTCAGTTTCATTTCACAGAACATAGAAATAATCTGTGATGTCCAAGTGCTTCCAAGTACCTATTGTACGAAATTTAGATCTATTGTACCTAGTGTATTGGAAACATTGTCTACACAATAGATACTCGGAATAGATACTAGCCAAAACATGAGATAGATAGTAAAAGTTAGGAAGAGTCACAGAAATCACCATGTTGTACTGAAGAACAGAATTTAGGCTGCTGTTAAATTCTTAATTTGGCAGTTTATCAGATCATATTCTCTGAACAGCTTTAGGTTACTGAAATGTTTTTTCTCTAGCTGCTGGGGGCAAAGGAAGGGCACATTTTCTCCTTAGGTATTTGAGAATCATTTTTGCTAATATTGTTTATTGAGGAGAATTGTGCACTTAAAGCCAGCCTTCAACAGTTTTTAGTTAGCCACATAAGAATTCAGGCCAGAGAAACGTTAATTTTTTTCACATGAGAAAATGGAATTAGTAGGCCGGGTGCGGTGGCTCATGCCTGTAATCCCAACACTTTGGGAGGCCAAGGTGGGCGGATCATCTGAGGTTAGGAGTTCAAGTCCAGCCTAACCAATATGATGAAACCCCATCTCTACTAAAAATATAAAAATTAGCCGAGTGTGGTAGCATGTGCCTATAATCCCAACTATTTGGGGGGTTGAGACAGGAGAATTGCTTGAACTCGGAGGCAGAGATTGCAGTGAGCTGAGAGCTATACATCTGACAGAGGACTCCATTGCACTCCAGCCTGGGCAACAAGGCAAAACTCCGTCTCAAAAAAAAAAAAAAAAAAGTGGAATTAGTAGCATTATGTTTCTTTGAAAGCAGTACATTTAGGAATTTGTAAAGTTCTTCATCTCTGATAATAAAAGCCAACTTACATTAAGCAATTGTTTTATTAAATATTTTATGTGGATTTTACTTCATCTTCAGACTATTTTATATGCTAAATGACATTCTCTCCCAATTAACCAATGACACTTTAAGACACATTTTATTAAGTTTCAGAGCTTAAATCTGAAAATCATATCCCAAAAGACTAACAAAAAGACTTGAAGTTTGTATTAGTTACTTCAAGAGACCATCTCTTAAATATTACCTTTTTTTTTTTTTTTTTGAGACAGAGGCTTGCTCTATCGCCAGACTGAAGTGCAGTGGCATAGTCTGGCTCACTGCAACCTCTGCCTCCTGAGTTCAAGTGATTCCCCTCCCTCAGCCTCCTGAGGTCCATTATATCATTCTTATGTCTTTGCATCCTCATAGCTTAGCTCCCACTCATAAATGAGAACATGTAATGTTTGGTTTTCCATTCCTGAGTTACTTCACTTAGAATAATGGTCTCAACTCCATTCAGATTATATCCAATGCCATTATTTCATTCCTTTTTACGGCCAAGTAGTATTCCATAGTGTATATACATGTGTACACGCACCACATTTTCTTTATCCACTTGTTGATAGACATTTAGGCTGGTTCCATATTTTTGCAATTGTGAATTGTGCTGCTATAAACGTGTGTGCAAATGTCTTTTTCATATAATTACTTCTGGCTGGGTACAGTGGCTCACACCTGTAATCCCAGCATTTTGGGAGGCTGAGGCTGGCAGATCACTTAAGGCCAAGAGTTTGAGACCAGCCTGGCCAACATGGTGAGACCCCTGTCTCTATTGTTCAAAAAATAATAATACAAGAATTTCATGTAATGTCTTCTTTTTCTCTGGGTAGATACCCATTAGTGGGATTGCTGAATCAAATGGTAGTTCTACTTTTAGTTCTTTAAGGAATCTTCATACTGTTTTTCACAGTAGTTGTACTAGTTTTCGTTCCCACCAGTAGTGTAGAAGTGTTCTCTCTTCACCACAACCATGGCAACGTCAATTATCTTTTGATTTTTTAAAATTATGATCATTCTTAGAGGAGTAAGGTGGTATCACATTGTGATTTTTATTGGCATTTTCCTGATCACTGATAATATTGAGTGTTTTTTCATATGTTTTTTGGCCATTTGTATATTTTCTTTTGAGAATTGCCTATTCATGTCCTTAGCCTACTTTTTGATGGGATTATTTGTTTTTTTCTTGCTGATTTGTTTGAGTTCCGTGTAGATTCTGGATGTTAGTCCTCTGTCAGATGTATAGTTTGTGAATACTTTTTCCTACTCTGTGAGTTGTTTGTTTACTCTGCTGATTATTTCTTTTGCTATGTAGAAGCTTTTTAGTTTAATTAAGTCCCATCTATTTATCTTTGCTTGTGTTGCATTTGCTTTTGGGTTCTTGGTCATGAACTCTTTGCCTAAGCCAATGTCTAGAAGAGTTTTTCCAATGTTATCTTCTAGAATTTTTATGGTTTCAGGTCTTAGATTTAAGTCTTTGATCCATCTTGAGTTGATTTTTGTCTAAAGTGAGAGATGAAGCTCCAGTTTCATTCTTCTATACGTGGCTTGCCAATTATCCCAGCACCATTTGTTGAATAATGTGTCCTTTCCCCACTTTATGTTTTTGTTTACTTTGTCGAAGATCAGTTGGCTATAAGTATTTGGCTTTCTGGGTTCTCTATTCTGTTCCATTGGTCTACATGCCTGTTTTTATACCGCTACCATGCTGTTTTGGTAATGATTGCCTTATAGTATAGTTTGAAGTCAGGGAATGTTAAGTCTCCAGATTTGTTCTTTTTGTTTAGTCTTGCTTTGACTATGCAGGCTCTTTTTTTTGTTCCATATGCATTTTAGGATTGTTTTTTCTAGTTCTGTGAAGAATGATGATGGTATTTGATGGGAATTGCATTGAATTTATGGATTGCTTTTGACAGTATGGTCATTTTCGCAATATTGAATTCTACCCATCCATGAGCGTGGGATGTGCTTCCATCTGTTTGTGTCATCTATGATTTATTTTAGCAGTGTTTTGTAGTTTTCCTTGTAGAGATCTTTCACCTCCTTGATTAGGTATATTCCTAAGTTTTTTGTTTTCTGGGTTTTTTTTGTTTTGTTTTTGCAGCTGTTGTAAAAGAGGTTGAGTTCTTGATTTGATTCTCAGCTTAGTCGATGTTGGTATATAGCAATGCTACTGATTTGTGTACATTAATTTTGTATCTTGAAACTTTACGGAATTTATTTATCACATCTAGAGGCTTTTTGGATGAGTCTTTAGGGTTTTCTAGGTATATGATTATATCATCAGCGAACAGCAAGTTTGACTTCCTTTTTACCAATTTGGATGCCCTTTATTTCTTTCTCTTGTCTGATTGCTGTGGCTAGGACTAGTCACTACTTTAAAATGCCAATAATTCAGCAAGGACCATAAGTTGTAAATAGGAATGGGTAAGTCAGTGTATAGTGAAGACCACTAGAGAGATTCAGGTGATGTGCCTTGGGAATTCATGTGGAGGTGGCATTGATTAGATTCTGGTCATCATTGTAACTAAGTCCATGGAATATATATGGAAGTTAGTGAATGTATTCTGTAAGCTTTTACTGTCTAATTTTTTCTTCAAGTGATGTTAGATAAAAAGTGAAACTAGGCCAGGCGTGGTAGCTCATGTCTGTAATCCCAACAGTTTGGGAGGCCTAGGAGTGAGGATCTCTTGAGCCCAGCAGTTTGAGACCAGCCTAGCTAACACAGTAAGACCCTGTCTCTTAAAAAAATGTTTTTAATTAACTAGGCATGGTGGTACACACCTTTAGTCCCAGCCAGTCAAGAGACTGAGGCAGTAGGATTACTTGAACCCAGAAGCTTGAGTTTGCAGTGAGCTATGATCACATCACTGTACTCCAACCTGGATGACAGAGCAAGACGCCTTGCCCCTTTAAAAAAAAAAAAAGAGAGAGAGTTTAGCGTTACTCTGGATGACATTGTGGCTAAGTAGCAAAACAAACCCAACTTTTATCACACACATTTGTGTGTGTGTGTGTGTGTACACATGTATTTTTTAAGTTAATGCATGAACAATGTTAAAATGATTATGAAATATATTCAAAAAAGAAAATCAAGATAGCAACTAAAAGAAAAGTAATGGTAACATATGATCATGTTGTAATGTAACAGAATAAATAAATTACCAGACTTTCTCAATATATTGATATCCTATAGCCTGTGTCTCAATGCTTGTCTTTTTAATGATTCAATTATATTGACATTCTGTTTTTTCATCTTATTTTTCTTTTGACAGTATATCTGAAACTTTTTTATTTTATTAAATATGTTTCTCTACTTAGCATCTGATAGCTTCTTGGTATTCTATTACGTGTATATTTTGTATTTAGCAAGGCAGTGTGTACTCAACATAGAACCAGGCCTAAGCATTTCCTTCTGTGCTGTGTTCTCTCTCATATTTTGACCAATTTCAACTGATTCTGATGCCATAGAGGAGGTTCTAGTTTGAGGCCAGGCACGATGGCACATGCCTGTAATCTGAATAGTTTGGGAGGCCAACGCAGGTGAATCACCAAGACCAGCCCCGCCAACATAGTGAAACCCCGTCTCTACTAAAAATACAAAAAAAATTAGCTAGGTGTGGTGGTGCACACCTGTAGCCCCAGCTACTTGGGTGGCTGAGGCAGGAGAATCGCTTGAACCTTGGAGGCAGAGGTTGCAGTAAACTGAGATCTCACCACTGCACTCCAGCCTGGGCAACAGAGCGAGCCTCCATCTCAGAAAGAAAAAAAAAAAAAGCTTCTAGTTTGAACAGTGAGTCCTCGCTCAGCCTTGGAAGGTGGGAATGAAGGCAAGTGAATCTTCTCATGGAGAAACTGAGCAGCCAGATCTCAAGTCTAGATCAGCCTTCCCAAATTGGAGGCTTGTCCAGAAAACATCTTGTTATCTTGTCTGGATCTGGCTTTAATGAGCCAGTGACTTACTCTAAAACTACCTTTGTATAGCTATGTTTCCTGGGGTGTGAAGGAGTGCTTAGATTGATTGTCTGTTTTTCCTTAAGTTATGTGTTCAGTTATGAGGGATTAATTTGGAAGGAGAAATAGAGGAGGAGAAAGATTTTATTAAATTAAGTCATATTGGGAACACTAACATCTCTTTTCTTCTCTCAGCTCTGGATTCTCTGGAGTTTGAATGTTTCCAGTATTGGAACCCCACCGAGTAGGACTGATCAGGTCTTACAGTTCTAAAACCATGACCTGTGTAAGTTGATTAATTCTGTTTCCTTGCAATATCATGATCATAGGTTATGTGGATTTTTTCATTAACCTAAGGCTTCCTATTTAAGAAGACCTCCTTCAGTTATCTGTCCCCACTTTCTTCTAATACAGTGAATAGTGATAGCAAATAACTCAATTTTCTCCCTATGAGTATTTTCTGTCCACTTTTATATTGATTGTCAAATGTATTTAATACTCATGTGCTTATTCTTCAACCAAAGTCTATGATAGAGCAGTAAAGGAGTGAAGTCTCAACAGGGAACTATTTGAGCTTCCTTTATAGGTCCTTAGTTTGGTGAATTAGAGATGTTGGTCCTATTTGGGTACCATAGGTAGGCTTTGACATTCTCCACAGACCTGAGTTTACTAGGCAGATAAGATGGGATTTGGTTATCAATTGATCTGTCTTAGTATGCCATGAGATCTCATATTCTTTGAGAATTTTAGAATTGTTGGAGATATACCATGGATCTTGCCAAGGAATTACTGAGAGACAAGTTTTTATTTTGTGGTTGAATGTGTTCTGCTGAACTTGGGTGACATCTTTTTGATTATGAGTCATCCTGTATCAGTATCCATTCTGGAACAAGAAAAGTATTAAATGATGGAAAATGGTGATGAATGAGAATATTATCCTAAGGAGTAAATATGCTGATTTCCAGAACTGGGGAAGACCTTTGAAGTTTTGTCCAACAAAGTATATGAAGGTAGGCTAGCCACGGTGGTTCATACCTGTAATGCCAGCACTTTGGGAGGCCAAGGTGGGAGGCTCGTTTGAGGCCAGGAGTTTGAGACCCCTTACAAAAAAAGTGAGACCCCCATCTCTACAAAAAAAGGACAAAATCAGCTGGGCCTATAGTCCCAGTTACTCAGGAGGCTATGACAGGAGGATTGCTTGAGCTTGGGAGGTAAAGGCTGCAGTGAGCTGGGATTGTGTCCCTCCACTCCAGCGTGGGCAACAGAGTGAGCCTGTTTCAAAAAAAAAAAAAAAAAAGATTTAAAAAATGTACATGAAGGTAAAAGATGGATTAACAATGGAGTAAATCTGAAATATTCATAATAAAATTGTGGAACAGTCAATAAAAAATGTATTTGTCAAAATAAAGAAAAATGCTTATTATGTGCTCTGACATAATGTAACTTGAGGCTTGTGGAAATGTCTAAATGTTCTGCAAAAGTTTAAAAAAAAAAAAAATATGGAAATTGGCCAGGTGCAGTGGCTCATACCTGTAATCCCAACACTTTGGGAGGCTGAGGCAGGCAGATTGCTTGAGCCCAGGAGTTTGAGACCAGCCTGGGCAACATGATAAAACCTGTCTCTACAAAAAATACAAAAATTAACTGGGCGGGTCTTGCCTACCTGTAGTCCCAACTACTAGAAAGGCTGAGATGGGAGAATCACCTGGGCATGGGAGGTCAAGGATGCAATGAGCCATGTTTGAGTCACTGCACTCCAGCCTGAGCAAGATTAAGACCCCGTCTCAAAAAAAATAAATAAATAGAACAAAACAATAAAATATGAAGATTATTAAATTTGACAAGGACATCTCATTTTTCTAACTTAAAGGAAAAATAGTTTAGAAACTCATGTTTATTGGGAATTTACGTATCACACGACTAGCCGACTATGTAGTTGTGTCTTTAATACTTTATTGAATTTGGCCGGGCGCGGTGGCTCAAGCCTGTAATCCCAGCACTTTGGGAGGCCGAGACGGGCAGATCACGAGGTCAGGAGATCGAGACCATCCTGGCTAACACGGTGAAACCCCGTCTCTACTAAAACTACAAAAAACTAGCCGGGCGAGGTGGCGCCGCCTGTAGTCCCAGCTACCCGGGAGGCTGAGGCAGGAGAATGGCGTGAACCCGGGAGGCGGAGCTTGCAGTGAGTTGAGATCCGGCCACAGCATTCCAGCCTGGGTGACAGAGCGAGACTCTGTCTCAAAAAAAAAAAAAAACTTTATTGAATTTTATTTTATCCATTCCTCAGCAGGTCTGAATTATTGTGGTAGCCTTCCACATGCAGAAAAGTTTGTCTGTGGCAATAGGATCCTTTAGGAATATGTAGACACATTGCTTTAGTCTGCTACCAGTCATTAGTCACATATGCTATATCACTCCTTTTCTCCAATGTGCTCTTTTAATATCCTGTCTTTCCATCTTTAAAATGTTTTTTAAATTATGTAATGAATGGGTTTGCAGTTTCAGGAATTAGTGACATTCAGGGATGTGGCCATAGACTTCTCTCAGCAGGAGTGGGAATACCTGGACCCTAATCAGAGGGACTTATACAGGGATGTGATGTTGGAGAACTACAGAAACCTGGTCTCACTGGGTAAGTTTATTTGCCTCAAGTAATTTAAAATGTGATCTGTGATATGTTACCTTTCAATGCAGTGAATTTCGAGGCTGTATTTTACACAGTTGAAGTTCTTCTTCCTGTTCTTAGAGGAAGATTTCAGCTCTGCCTGTTTGACAATGGCTGTGCCACCAAACACCATCATTTTCTTCATCCTTTAGAGATAGTCACATATTCTCCTGCCCTTTATGATTGCCTCCTTTCCTTAATATCCAAGGGGCTGGGTTAAAATTGTATATTATTATTATAAAATTATATATTATTAGTCGATGAATAACCATTGTCCAGGAATCCTGGTTTCCCATTGTGTATATTTTCAGAATTCCTATAGATATGCTGTGTCATCATCTGATCCACCTGCAGGGACAACAGATGCAGATTCATGATTTACTCTGAGTATAAGCAGAACCCCTGTGACTTATATAGTGCTGGATTAGATGAACAATATTTGTTGAAAACTGAAGAGTCCACATTTCATTTCCTGTAGCCAATTTGTATGATTTATTGTTGAAAGTTATAATTCATGAACTTTGCATTGAGTTTGAATGAAGATTTTATATATCAGTCGGGATGCTTTTTTTTATCTCATACAGAAATAATAAGATAATCATAATTGGTACAACTGTGGTCATTATGTCCCCAGCTACTCTTCAGAAGGGAGGAGGAATATATATATATTTATATATATATATAAATAACTTTATATATATTATATATGTATAAAATAACATATATATATAAAATAACTTAATCCTCAAATAACTGTGTGTTAGTATTATTGTTATTATCTTATTTATTTATTTATTTTGAGACTGGGTCTTGCTCTGTCACCCAGGCTGGAGTGCAGTGGTGCAATCATAGCTCACTGTAGCCTTGACCTCCTGGGCTCAAGTGATCCTCCCGTCTCAGCCTCCTGAGAAGCTGGGACTATAGATGCACCACCCTGCCTGACTAATTTTTTTTTTTTGTAGAGGTGAGGTCTCGCTGTGTTGCCCAGGTTGGTCTCAAACTCCTGGTCTCAGTGATTGTCCCACCTCGACCTTCCAAAATGCTGGGATTATAGGCGTGAGCCACTGTGCCTAGCCAATAGTAGTATTATTATGCCCAGTTTATTTGCCAAATTGGAATAATGAGTTGAAGTCACATGGCCAAAGTCACAAGGTTGGTAGATTTAAGAGGAATAATTTGTGCCCCAGCCTCTGGCTCTAGAGAACTTCACAGCTACTTTGGAGTAGTAATATTTGGAAATAGACATTTTATAAGGTCACAGGTTAAACTTTCTCCTAAGAGACCAAGTGTGTATGAGTTTACATTAAAATAAGGTTTTATTGTACCTGCTTCATTTCTTCAGTCATCTCACCCCTCTTTTATTTGAAGTCCTTAGTTCATTGTAAATTTAACCAAAGCTCAAAGGTTTCTGTTACTTGTGTTTTTATCTTTATACCATGTGGCATTTCTTTTCTTATAAGGAGGACATTCCATTTCTAAACCAGTTGTGGTGGACTTACTGGAGCGAGGAAAAGAGCCCTGGATGATTTTGAGGGAAGAAACACAGTTCACAGGTAAGGAAGGCAGGGGACACCATCAGGGCCAGCCACAGCCCATGTGGTAAGAGAAAGGAGACACTTTTGTGTCACTTTGTTTGTGAAGCCCTCCTCCAAGGCACCCAGACTTGTGGAGCAAAGGCCTCCAACCTGGTGGGGAATAAAGATCTCAGCATAAGCTATAGAAGAAGCTTCAACTTTACCCCATTTACCAACCACCTTATTTCCTTTCTATTTCAAACCCATTTTCAGTGATGGGTGCTTTCTTTTCTCCTTTCTTTTATTTATTTTTTTTTTTTTCCCAAGACAGAGTCTTGCTCTGTCACCAAGGCCGGAGTACAGTGGCTTGATCTCCACTCACTGCAACCTCCGCCTCCTGGGTTCAAGCGATTCTCCTGCCTCAGCCTCCCGAGTAGCTGGGATTACAGACGTGTGCCACCACCCCCAGCTAATTTTGTATTTTAGTAGAGACAGGGTTTCACCACGTTGGCCAGGCTGGTCTCGAACTCCTGACCTCATGATCCGCTCGCCTCAGCCTCCCAAAGTGCTGGGATCATAGGTATGAGCCACTACACCCAGCCTCTTTTTTCTTGAGTGCAATATTTTACCTGTGTTTTGGACTCAGCTGTTTTTCCAGCTCCCCTTTTGCACACACACAGACAACACACATATCAATGTAGTGATCATGAGCAAGACATGTAAGGTCCTTGTCCTCATGGAAATTTACATTGTACTAAAGAACACATAAAAATAAACAGGTAGGCTGGGCACAGTGGCTCACACCTGTAATCCCAACACTTTGGGAGGCCGAGGCAGGTGGATCACGAGGTCAGGAGTTCAAGACCAGCCTGGCTGGTCTTCAATGGTGAAACCCCGTCTCTACCAAAAATACAAAAATTAGCCGGGCATGGTGGCAGGTGCCTGTAATCCCAGCTACTCAGGAGGCTGAGGCAGGAGAATTGCTTGAACCTGGGCGGCAGAGGTTGCAGTGAGCCGAGATCGCGCCTTTGCACTGCAGCCTGGGTAACAGAGTGAGACTCTGTCTCAAAAATAAAATAAAATGAACAGGCAAACAAATACTGTTAGACAGTGGAATAAGCAATGGTAGAAAGTAAGCAGAGATTAGGCCGTTTTGGATGAGATGGCCTGGGACAGCTTCTTTGGGGTGGTAGTATTTGGAAAGAGACATGGTATAAGGTCACGGGCCATGTGTTTATCTGGGGAAGAATATTCCAAGTTGAAGAATGAGCTTGGAAGGCTAAGGAGATGACTGGGGCAGTAGAGGGAAGGAGTATGGAGAGTCAAGGGAGGAGAATGGAGAGAGCTATGTGAGTTTGAGGAGCACCAAAGTAGACCAGAATAGAGATCCTAAGAGGAGAGTGACAAGAAATGAGGTCACACTGTTAGGAGGAGTCAGATCATATGAGGTATTGTTGAATTTGAATTGTTGGGAATACAAAGGATTAGAAACAATGATGTTGGCTGGGCGCGGTGGCTCAAGCCTGTAATCCCAGCACTTTGGGAGGCCGAGACGGGCGGATCACGAGGTCAGGAGATCGAGACCATCCTGGCTTACACAGTGAAACCCCGTCTCTACTAAAAAATAACAAAAAAAAAAAAAAACTAGCCGGGCGAGGTGGCGGGCGCCTGTAGTCCCAGCTACTCGGGAGGCTGAGGCAGGAGAATGGCATAAACCCGGGAGGCGGAGCTTGCAGTGAGCTGAGATTCAGCCACTGCACTCCAGCCTGGGCGACAGAGCAAGACTCCGTCTCAAAAAAAAAAAAAGAAAGACACAATGATGTAATTGTTCTCAAGGCATTTTTGAAAGCATCAGACAGATTCAGAGAACAACGTATAACAAATGCGTAGCTTACTGAGTCTTATAAGTTAAACAATTATGTCACTACAGCTGGGTCAGGAGTTAAAACTTTAAAACATTTTTTTATTTTAATATAATTTTAGAGTTACAGAAAGGTTATAATAATGACATACAAGATTCTTTTATACCCTCCAAGCACTATTTCTAAACAAGGAGATAGTTTCTAGTTAATTCTGAAGTCCTCCACATGTCTCCAACTAGTCACAATCTTCTTCCTCCTGCTAAGTATAACCACTGTTCTGATTTTAATGGTAATAAGTCCCTTCCTTTTATTCTTTCTCCAATTTCAAGTCTTTTTAAGTTTTCACAAGTCTCTAAGTTTTGTCTTCATCTTTCTTTGTGTTCCTAACTCCTTATTTGCTGAAGAAACATCTTCCATTCTAGATTTTGCTGATGCCATCCCTGAGATTTGCTTAAATATGTTCTCTGACCCCTCTATATCCTCTAATTAAGTAGAGGGATCAAGAGGCTTATGTATCTGAGTCCAGAGCTCACACTGCTCACTGCACAACAACCAGTAAGTCAAGAGACAAGGTGTTAGGGCGAGGAATTTTACTTCAGAGAGCCAGCAAACAGAGAAGATGGCAGACTAATGTCCTAAAGAACCATCTTAAAAGGCATGAATCTCATGCCGTTTTTTATGTTGGGCAAAGGGGAACAAGGAGGAGGTTGAGGTCAGAAGGTGACTGGCGACTACAGATATCTGGGCGTCAGCAGGGGTCTGAGAAGGTTGCACAACGTAGTCCTCGGTCAGGTCACAATGCTCCTGTACATTTTTTTTTTTTTTTTTTGAGACGGAGTCTCGCTCTGTTGCCCAGGCTGGAGCACAGTGGCGCGATCTCGGCTCACTGCAAGCTCCGCCTCCCGGGTTCCCGCCATTCTCCTGCCTCAGCCTCCCGAGTAGCTGGGACTACAGGCACCCGCCACCACGCCTGGCTAGTTTTTTGTATTTTTTAGTAGAGACGGGGTTTCACCGTGTTAGCCAGGATGGTCTCAATCTCCTAACCTCGTGATCCGCCCATCTCGGCCTCCCAAAGTGCTGGGATTACAGGCTTGAACCACCGCGCCCGGCCGCTCCTGTAAATCTTTAACATAATGTTGTTACTTGTATGTACACCCTCCCTGTCTCCTTGGGAATTATTAATAGTTTTGGAAAGGGATTATTATCCTTGCTTTAAAGTTATACTATAAACTAAATCCTCCCATTGTTAACTTGGCCAGCGTGCGGGAATGAGCAAACGCCATTAGCTTGTGAGGTTAGAAGTAAGGTGGAGTCAGCTATGCCAGATTTATCTCACTGTTACACTTAATCGATTTTGATTCAATTTATTTTATTTATTTTTTTGCAAGACAACTTCCTGGGCAGTATTGTATGCATCATATGTTGGCACTTTTCCTGCTCCCCTCACACCAGAGAGAACTGGGCTTACGGTTTACTGTGTTAAAGGAAAACGCCACCTCTAAAGAGCTTTATTTAGTGTCTCAGGGGCGGAAGGGCAAGGATGGCTTTTACTGAGAATTAAAAGTGTGGTTTAAGGCTGATCTTCATGCGGGGACTTGATTAGGATTAGGTAAAGATGACGATACCACAGTGGAGAATTAGTGGAAACAGCTAGGTTAGAATTTTGAGGTTGGGAATTGAAAATTTTCTAGAGTACAAACTGTTGATGTTTGCCATTTAGGAGTTAATGGATCGCTGGGCTGGGCGTGGTGGCTCACGCCTGTAATCCCACCACTTTAGGAGGCCAAGGCAGGTGGATCACGAGGTCAGGAGATCGAGACCATCCTGACGAACACTGTGAAACCTCATCTCTACTAAAAATACAAAAAAATTAGCCGGACATGGTGGTGGGCGCCTGTAGTCCCAGCTACTGGGAAGGCTGAGGCAGGAGAATGGCACGAACCCGAGAGGTGGAGCTTGCAGTGAGGCGAGATCACGCCACTGCACTCCAGCCTGGGCGACAGAGTGAGACTCCGTCTCAAAAAAAAAAAAAAAAAAAATTGATGTATCTTTCAGGAATTTCCAGTAATGAACAATGAAGCCATTTGCCTGCGCAAGAAACTTCCAGAGCAGTAAAATTGTGCTGAGGAAAACAGTGGGATAGTGACATCATGTTTATGTAGATAGTAAGCTACCTGTGGGGGGATTGGTAGGTCCACTTCTCTGTTTCAAGGCTGAGTGTGGGAGTGAATGGTTTAGGTTCTCAGCATAAACTTTCTGGTTGTCTCTCTTTCTGTGATTTTTAGCAAGCATTTATGCTCAGTACCTGGATGTATTAATTCATCAGACATTCCAAGACGGCCATATTCTAATTCTAACATTTATTTTTTGTTTATTATGTACAAATATAAACAATTTTTTACGTCACCTACTATTTGGTAACTACTGATACCATTCGTAAAATAGATCAGTGTTTGGTCTTTTTCTTTCTCTTTTCTTTTGTTTTTTGTTTTGAGATGGAGTTTCACTCTTGTCACCCAGGTTGAAGTGCAATGGCACGATCTTGGCTCACTGCAACCCCCACCTCCTGGGTACAAGCCATTCTCCTGCCTCAGGCTCCCAAGTAGCTGTGATTACAGACACGTGCCACCATGCCCGGCTAATTTTTTTATTTTTAGTAGAGATGGGGTTTCACCATGTTGGCCAGGCTGGTCTCAAACTCCGGACTTCAGATGATCCACCCAACTCGGCTTCCCAAAGTGTTAGGATTACAGGCATGTGCCACCATGCCTGGCCCCTAGGATCCTTCTTATGTGACTAAATAGTTTTTGTTTTAGTTTTAGGGTTTTTTTTTTTTTTTTTTTTTGAGACAGAGTTTTGCTCTTGTTGCCCAGGCTGGAGTGCAGTGGCGCAATCTTAGCTCACCACAATCTCAGCCCACCGCAACCTCTGCCTCCCAGGTTCAAGCGATTCTCCTGCCTCAGCTTCCTGAGTAGCTGGGATTACAGGCATGTGCCACCACGCCTGGCTAATTTTGTGTTTTTAGTAAACACGGGGTTTTACCATGTTGGTCAGGCTGGTCTTGAACTCCCAACCTCAGGTGATCCGCCCACCTCAGCCTCCCGAAGTGCTGGGATTACAGGCATGAGCCACCGCACCCAGCCTTAGACAGTTATTTTATTGCCAGTTTTTTCCCATCTAATATGACAAAGTGTTCCAGACTTATCTTGTACATTTCCTATACCAAGCTTTTAGCCATAAGTTTGTGAACTGTTGGGTTCTTTTAGTGGGAAATGGTATTTCAAGGCCACAGTCTAGCCGCTAGAAGTGCCCATTTTTCTGGGTTGAAGATTGTTATAGCTTTTTAACTAGCTAAAGATAGAAAAATCCGTAAGTGACCAGGCGTGGTGGCTCACGCCTGTAATCCCAGCACTTTGGGAGGCCTAGGTGGATGGATCACCTGAGGTCAGGAGTTCAAGACCAGCCTGGCCAACATGGTGAAAAGCCATCTCTACTAAAAATACAAAAATTAGCCAGGCGTTGGGGCAGGTGCCTGTAATTCAAGCTACTGGGGAGGCTGAGGCAGGAATATCACTTGAGTCCAGGAGGCAGGGGTTGCAGCGAGCAGAGATCATGCCACTGCACTCCAGCCTGGGCGACAGGAGCGAAACTCTATCTCAAAAAAAAAAAAAAA
>NW_016804830.1:1969275-1971325 GCF_001698545.2 Rhinopithecus bieti
AGTATACATATGTGTGTTACATATTTACATAAAAATAAATTACCAGTTACCTAATGAGTTTATATGGCAACTTCCTGGCCAAACTTAGAACTAAATGGTGTTTAATTGAAATTTTCTGTCTTTGATCTGTATGTCTTTTGCTCAGTACCAATTTTCCAATACTCCAGTGATGATAAAATTAAAATACCATGCAAGTATTCATTTCCTTTATTCTTTTTTTGTTTTTTTTTTGAGACAGAGTTTCACTCTGGTTGCCCCGGCTGGAGTGCAGTGGTGCAATCTCGACTTACTGCAACCTCCACCTCCCGGGTTCAAGCGATTCTCCTGCCTCAGCCTCCAGAGTAGCTGGGATTACAGGCATGCGCTGCCACACCCGGCTAATTTTGTATTTTTAGTAGAAACGGGGTTTCTCCATGTTGGTCAGGCTGGTCTCAAACTCCCAACCTCAGGTGATCCACCCACCTTGGCCTCCCAAAGTTCTGGGATTACAGGCATGAGACACCATGCCCAGCCATTTCCTTTATTCTTTATGACACGTGAAACATTCTCAGAACATTAATAACAGCTTTACTACCAACATGATTACTGAAAACAGTTATGTTTTTTAGTATGTCCAGTCTCCTCCCAATTTTTAGTTTTACTGTAATCATATTTTTAAATATATAGTCATTGCATCATATACTTCCTCCCTTATGACTGATATTTACTCTTTTTTTTGAGACAGTCTCACTCTGTCGCCCAGGCTGGAGTGCAGTGGCCCGCTCTTGGCTCACTGCAACCTCCGCCTTCTAGTTTCAAGTGATCTTCCTGCCTCAGCCTACCAAATAGCTAGGATTACAAGTGTGCGCCACCATGCCTGGCTAATTTTTGTATTTTACAAAATACAAAGGCTGGTCTTGAACTCCTGACTTCAAGTGATCTGCCTGCCACAGCCTCCCAGAGTGCTGGGATTACAGTTGTGAGCCACAGTGCCCGGCCCTGATATTTACTCTTAACCTAAATACACATCTTTAAGTTTGTAGTTGTTGCTGTATTTAGTGCTCAGCACCCTGTGGTGTGGCTGCAGTGATTCATGCACATGAGACTCAGCCTTCCAGGAGCTCTCTTTTCCACAGGTCAAGTGCTAGGAGGTAAGATCCTAGGTAAGTGCTAGGAGCTCAAGTGCTAGGAGGTAAGATCCACACAGCGAGTGTGGGACCTCCCCTGACTTAAGAAGACTGGCTTGGTCGGGCGTGGTGACTCACGCCTGTAATCTCAGCACTTTGGGAGGCTGAGGCGGGCAGATCGCTTGAGGTCAGGAGTTCAAGAGCAGCCTGGCCAACATGGTGAAACCCCATCTCTACCAAAAATATAAAAAATTAGCCAGGCATGGTGGCACACGCCTGTAATCCCAGCTACTCGAGAGGCTGAGGCAGGACAATCTCTTGAACTAGGGAGTCAGAGGTTGCAGTGAGCTGAGATCGCGCCACTGCACTCCAGCCTGGGTGACAGAACGAGATTCTGTCTCAAAAAAAAAAAAAAAAAAAATACCGGCTCCATAGATTGGTACAATATCTGGTGTGAGGATTCTCTAGGCATAGCTTCCAGGGTCTTTCAAGGACATGAACCCTTTTAAAAAGAAATGTTGTGGTCAAATAAACCCCATATATGGTGTTCTCTTTATCTAGCCCCTAGTCCACAATCTCAGGTGCAACTTGTCTATCAGGGTCATTGTTACCATAAATAATGAAACTTAATTAACATAGTCAACACATTCTGTTTTTAGGGAAGCAGAGTTAGAGAGTTAGCCTAAGAGTACATCCTTATGCGAATGGGATTCCCATTCTGTTTAATGTTTAATAACAGAACATTAAAAAATGTTTTGTTAACCCTTTGCCCACATTACCCTAGTGATTTCACAATACTCTAAGAATATTATCAAATATACAGTCCACATTCAAATTTCTCCCAACTATCCCAATAATGTCCTTTTATAAATTTTAAAATCTAGGATCGGCCAGGCGCGGTGGCTCAAGCCTGTAATCCCAGCACTTTGGGAGGCCGAGGCGGG
>NW_016804830.1:1973123-1979107 GCF_001698545.2 Rhinopithecus bieti
GACCTCAGGTCATCCACCCGCCTCAGCCTCCCAAAGTGCTGGGAGTACAGGCGTGAGCCACTGCACCCGGCCTGCTTGCACCCATCTTTAATGCAACATTTGCCTACTGATGATTTTGTGTTAACCTCCTACATTTATTAGCTGGAACCTTTTTTTTTTCTTTTTTGAGACAGAGTCTCGCTCTGTCGCCCAGGCTGCAGTGCAGTGGTGCGATCTCGGCTCACTGCAACCTCCGCCTCCCAGGCTCACGCCATTCTCCTGCCTCAGCCTCCCGAGCAGCTGGGACTACAGGCGCCCGCCACCACGCCCGTCTAATTTTTTTGTATTTTTAGTAGAGACGGGGTTTCACCATGTTCGCCAGGATGGTCTCAATCTCCTGACCTTGTGATCCGCCTGCCTCGGCCTCCCAAAGTGCTGGGATTACAGGTGTGAGCCACCACGCCCGGCCTTTTTTTTTTTTTTTGAGATAGAGTCTCACTCTGTTGCCCATGCTGGAGTGCAGTGGCATGATCTCAGCTCACTGCAACCTCCACCTCCCAGGTTCAAGCGATTCTCCTGCCTCAGCCTCCTGAGTAGCTGGAATTGCAGGCATGCACCACCACGCCTGGCTAATTTTTGTATTTTTAGTAGAGACAGGGTTTCACCATGTTGGTCAGGCTGGTCTCGAACTCCTGACCTCGTGATCTGCCCACCTCAACCTCCAAAAGTGCTGGGATTACAGGCGTGAGCCACCGTGCCTGGCCCATTAGCTGGAATTCTTCTGTAAGAAGGAAGACTCTCTTATTCCTCTATTTATTCAATTATTTATATCAATATGGACTCATAGATGTTTATTCCATGAGTTATAATCCAGTACTATCCTTATTTTTCTTCTGCTTTGGCCACTTGGAGCTCTTTCAAGTTGGCTCCTGTGCCTTTTCAACCTACCCCCATCCTTTGGTGAGGATTTCTTATTTTCTGGCACTACAAATTGTTAATCTAGGATTATCTTATATTTTATCTGCCATAGCCCTGGAATCAGCCACTTCTGTATGGAGCACCAGTTCCTTTTATTGGGAACACCATTTTTTTTTTTTTTTGAGACGGAGTCTCGCTCTGCCGCCCAGGCTGGAGTGCTGTGGCCGGATCTCAGCTCACTGCAAGCTCCGCCTCCCGGGTTCACGCCATTCTCCTGCCTCAGCCTCCCAAGTAGCTGGGACTACAGGCGCCCACCACCTCGCCCGGCTAATTTTTTTGTATTTTTTAGTAGAGACTGGGTTTCACCGTGTTAGCCAGGATGGTCTCGATCTCCTGACCTCGTGATCCGCCCGTCTCGGCCTCCCAAAGTGCTGGGATTACAGGCTTGAGCCACCGCGGCCGGCCATGGGAACACCATTTAGAAATCCAGATCTAGGCTTAGGTATGCTAATTGTTCCTGGACCCTCTTAGTGCTAGGCCCTCTTAACTCAGAGAAACTGGCAGCTGTGTATGTATGTGTGGCAATGTGGCCAATCACTCTGGAGTATCTTCCTGTTCTTTCAAAGCTGCAACACCAGAACAAGCTTTATACAAATTTGAAAACTCAAAATCAAGTGTGTGAACAATGTCAGTCTTCATAGTTTACATTTCTTATCAATGAAGCTGAGAAAAATAATTTTCTCCATTTCATCCTGTCCAAATTTTACATATACTAAAGGAATTGCCACACTGGCAGTAATGTCTAATCATTTATCCAGTTGTAGTGAAAATGGACAAAGACCAGTTAAGGTTGATATGCCATTATTAAATTAGGATAAAGAAACCAACAATGTAAGTTTTACATTCTAACTTAAACTATAATTTTTTAAAAGAAATTTGAAAAATGATAGTTTTTAAAAACCCTTTAAATCTATGTTTATAGTTTATTAAGTTTTCTAAACTTTTGAGTTACAGTTAAATTTCAGGTCAATTAAAATAGAGTTCTTTTACTTGATGTAAAAGAAATTGTTCTCTGATATTGCTATAAATTTGTAATGGTGCTATGTTCTTGTCAGAGATTAAGAACTTGTATAACATATAATTCTATAATATGTAATTGTATACTTCTATATTGTGTGATTCATTATTTTGTTTGTTTATTAGAGATGGGGGTCTCACTAGGTTGCTGAGCTGGTCTCTAACTCCTGGGCTCGAGCAGTCCTCCTGCCTTGGCTTCCCAAAGTACTGAAAATACAGGTGTGAGCCACCTTGCTCAGCCTGTAATTAGTTATTATTGATATATTAGAAAGCAACTGATTTTTGTCTGAAAAGATCAGCCTTCCTGATATATCTTCATTATTCTGGTACTTTGTATTATTCTGAGCTGGACTTACTTATGTTTTTATGTTGTTTCAAAATATTTATTTTCTACATTTAACAACATTTTCATAAGTTATTTCCTAGGGTATCTATATACTGTTGACTTCCAAGAATTACCAGACATTTCTGTTCATCTAGCAAAGCTAAGCTTATTAGATTTATTGCAAAAAAGGGAGAACAACCTCTTCAAAGAGTAGCAGTAGTATCTTAAAATAAGAAACCAGGAAAGTTACTTATCAGGTTTTAGAACTAGACTGGGTAACTTTTTTTTCCTTTTTTTTTTTTTTTTTTTGAGACAGAGTCTTGCTCTGTCGCACAGGCTGGAGTGCAGTGGCCAGATCTCAGCTCACTGCAACCGCCGCCTCCCAGGGTCAAGCAATTCTCCTGCCACAGCCTCCCGAGTAGCTGGGATTACAGGCACCCACCACCACGCCTGGCTAATTTTTGTATTTTTAGTAGAGACGGGGTTTCACCACATTGGCCAGGCTGGCCTGGAACACCTTACCTCAGGTGATCCACCCGCCCCTGCCCCTGCCTCCCAAAGTGCTTGGATTATAGGCATGAGCCACCACGCCTAGCCTCTTTGTTTTTTTAAAAACATGCTCCACCGAAAAGTAGCGACTGGGTATATATATATATTACCCGCCCTGCAACTGGGTAATTTTTAAGGCAGGTTTTGCAAAACAGAGCGAGCTAGTTGGGATGGGGCTGAGTTTATGACATCATAATTCCAGTGTGGGCCGGGTGTGGTGGCTCACACCTGTAATCCCAGCACTTTGGGATGCTGAGGCGGGCGGCTCATGAGGTCAGGAGATCAAGACCACCCTGGCTAACACGGTGAAACCCCGTCTCTACTAAAAATACAAAAAATTAGCCGGGCATGGTGGCCGGTGCCTATAGTGCCAGCTACTCAGGAGGCTGAGGCAGGAGAATGGCGTGAACCCAGAAGGTGGAGCTTGCAGTGAGCCGAGATGGCGCCACTGCACTCCAACCTGGGTGACAGAGCTAGACTTCATCTCAAAAATAAATAAATAAATAAATAAATAAATAAATAAATAAAATAGATTTATTCCATTGATTTGAGACTGTCATTCTTTACCTCTAATTAGTTACTTTTTATTTTTAGAAATCTTTTCGTTCTTGTTTGAAGATTGATTTGATAGTAGGTGTTATGTTGTGTGGCTGTTCCTAACTTTTTAATTCATTGTTATTTCATTGTTTAATATTATGGAATGCCATTTGGTCTATTTTGTAATTTGTGCCCTTAATTCCAAATTTTTTGATACCAAGATTAAGATACCTTTTTTTAACCTTTGCCTTCTACTCAGGAGGCTGACATGGGAGGATGACTTGAGCCCTGAAGGTTGAGGCTGCAGTGAGCTATGATCATGCCACTGTACTCCAACCTAGGGAACAGAGCAAAATCCCCATCTCAGAAAAAAAGAGAAAAGAAACCTCATACACCTTGCCAGTCATTCCCTGTCCTCCCACTCTCAGCCTCTGGCAACCATTAAACTTCTCTGATATCTATAGATTTGCCTATTCTGCATATAAAAAAGGAATCAAGCAACATGTGGCCTTTTGTGAATGACTTTCTTTCACTTAGCATGTTTTTGAGTTTCATCAATATAATAGGAGGTGTCAATACTCATTCTTTTTTTATGGCTGAATATTATTCTATTCCATTCTATTATTTCTTTTGTTGCTGTGCTTTTGATATTATTATCTAGGAAACTTTTGTAATCCAAGGTTATGACGATTTACTTCTATGTTATCTTCTAAGTTAGTAGTTTTAGCTCTTACCTTTAGGTCTTTGATCCACATTGAGTTAATTTTCATATGTGATATAAAGGGTAGATGCCCAGCTTCATTCTTTTGCATGGGAATATCCAGTTGTGCTAGCACTATTGCTAAAGAGACTCCTTTGAATTTTGTTGGCACCCTTTTTGATAATGAATTAATCATAAATTTGAGATATATGTACCTGTGTGTGTGTATATACATATGCATATATACACACACTGTCTTTCTGTCAGTACTATATACTGCTTGATTTACTGTAGCATTAAAAAAGTTTTGAAGTCACAAAGTATGAGTACTGATACTTGATTCTTTTTTTTGTTTTGTTTATTTTTTTGTTATTTTTTTAATTTTTTAATTTTTTAATTTTTTAATTTTTTATTTTTTTATTTTATTTTGATACTTGATTCTTGTCTTTCAAGATTGTTTTGGCTATTCTGAATTTTCTGTATTCACATATGAATTCAGCTTGTCATTTTCCACAAGAAAAAGGCAGTTGACTTTTTTTTTGGGGGGGGGGACTGAGTCTTGCTCTGTCACCGGGGGTTGGAGTACAGTAGTGTGATCTCGGCTTACTGCTGTAATTCTCCTATCTCAGACTCCCAAAGTGCTAGGATTACAGGCATTAGCCACCGCACCTGGCTAAGGTGTGTTTTTTAAAAATTTATATAAATACTCTTTCACATGGAGGTGGTTTCCTTTTTTATACAATTGCTAAAACTCTTCTTAGGAATCATTCTTTCTGCATTTATTGACATAATTCATATGATTTTTTTCCTCCATTATTCTGTACTGTGTTGAATTCTATTACTTGACTAACCTTGCGTGCTGTAATCCAATTTGGTCATCATGTGTTGATATTTTATCTCTTTTCAATTATATCTGAACTTTTAATGTTTTCTTTAGGTTTCATGAATGGGATTGGATTGTAATTTTTTTTTTTCATTGTCCTTCCTAACGCTGGATGGCTGGGCGCAGTGGCTCATGCCTGTAATCCCAGCACTTCAGGAAGCCAAGGCAGGCGGATCGCTTGTGGTCAGGAGTTTGTGACCAGCCTGGCTAATGTGGAGAAACCCTGTCTCTACTACAAGTACAAAAATTAGCGATGCGTGGTGGTGTGCCTGCAACCTCAGCTACTCAGGAGGTTGAGGCAGGAGAATTGCTTGAACCCGGGAGGCAGAGGTTGCGGTGAGCCGAGATCGTACCGCTGCACCCCAGCCTGGGCAACAAAGGGAGACTCCATCTCAAAAAATAAAATAAAATAAAAAATAATGTTGGATGTAAGTGTTTCATTAGCTTCATACATGTGTTGTGGTGAGGGAATGTACCATTTTACCCCCTCTTAGAGTCTGAAGAAACACTCCAGAAAAAAACATCTGAACCTTCAGTTTCCATTGTGCTTTTTAAAAACTGATGCAAATTACGTAATGCTTATAGAATTGTCCAAGTGTTCTGTGTGTTGATTTTGCAGTGGCTGCTTTTTAGAGTTTTATGCATTTCAAGCAAGCTAGTAACATGTTTTTATCATAATGCCATCTTACTGTGTTTGTGCAGTGTGGAGAGCTACAGCTGAGGTACCTGGTAGCACTAGGTTGGATATTGTAGCATTTACTTTTTTCTTCATCAGTGTTAAAAGAATTGCATCAGTAACATTAGTTTGAAATAAAATATTTGCCATTGTGGCTCTTCTGTGGTATTTGTGAACTCTATTTTTTTTTTTAATTACTGGACTTTTGTCTTATTTTTGTTTATTTTGTTGCACTTTTTCCAGCTTCTTGTGATGAATATATAGGTCATCAATTTTCAAGTTTTCTTCTTTTCTCATATGTATTTATATCTGCTTTATAAATTGTTTTCTACTTCTTTCA
>NW_016804830.1:1982374-1986650 GCF_001698545.2 Rhinopithecus bieti
CACCTCGCCCAGCTAGTTTTTTGTATTTTTTTTTTAGTAGAGACGGGGTTTCACGGTGTTAGCCAGGATAGTCTTGATCTCCTGACCTCGTGATCCAACCGTCTCGGCCTCCCAAAGTGCTGGGATTACAGGCTTGAGCCACCGCGCCCGGCCTCAAAATAATTTTATATGAGAATTTAGGTAATACCTCCTTAAATTCTGGGTTGCTTTTTCCTTCCTTTCCCCAGCTTTTTATTTTGAAAATCATCAAGCCAAGTGAGAATATTTTTAAAATATGTATTTGTGTATGTCTGTATATGTATGTGTATAATATATAATATATATACAGTTAATTACCCTTCACGTAAATTCATCTTTGGTTATTAACATTTTGCCTTACTTTTTCTCTGTATATATGCACCTTTCTTCTTGGCTCACTTGATGGTAAGTAGCAGTTGTCATTAAATTTCACCTCTTAACTATGTGCATCTTCTAAGAATAAAGACATTCTCCTTCAAAGTCACAATATTATTATAATAGTAATGTAGTCTTATCTACTATAGAGTCTATACTTACATTTGTTATGCTGTTTCTAAAAATGTCATTTATAAAATGTTTCCAGGATCCATTGTGTATTCATACGTTGTATTTAGGTCTTAGCCTTTTTTTTTTTTTCTTTTTTTGAGACCGAGTCTTGCTCTGTTGCCCAGGCTGGAATGCAGTGGTGTGATCTCTGCTCACTGCAACCTCTGCCTCCTGGGTTCAAGTGATTCTCCTGCCTCAGCCTCTGAGTTAGCTGGTGGCACCCGCCACTACGCCTGGCTAATTTTTGTATTTTTAGTACAGATGGGGTTTCACCATATTGGCCAGGCTGGTCTCGAACTCCTAACCTTGTGATACGCCTGCCTTGGCCTCCCAAAGTGCTGGGATTAAGGTGTGAGCCACCACACCCAGCCAGATCTTAGGCTTTTTATCTTGGTGTTACCCTACTACATTTACCCCTTAGAGTTTGGTTTTTTTGAACTGTCTACTCCAGTTTTCTTGTGGAATGTCAGGCTTATAGGTTTGATAATTTCCCCTCATGACTAGAGTAAGATTAAACATTTTTTGCCAAGAATATTAAAGAAGTAATGTGTAATGATCATTTTTGTTTGTTTTCTTTTCTCCACCAACCAAGCAAAGACCACTGGTAATTATCTTTGTTTACAATAACTTTTTAATTGTAGAATAATTTTAGATTTATAAAATTAACAGATTTACAAAGGTAATACAGAGATTTCTTGTATACACCTCTCCCACTTTCCACCACCATTAACATCTTACATAAAGTACATTTGTCAAAACTAGGAAACTGACATGAGACTCTTTATTGGGATTTCATTCAGTTTTTCCATATAGTTCATATTTCTGTTCCAAGATGCATCCAGTTAGGGGTACCACATTGTATATATTTGTCTTATCTTCCAGTCTCTTCTGTTCTGTGACAGTTTTTTCAGCTTTGCTTTTCATGACTTTGACTGTCTTGACAGACCATGCCAGTAGTGTATCTCCCAATCCAAGTCTTGTTTTTCTTGTAATTAGGAAGTAGTAGTTTTTAGAAAGACTGTAACAGAGGTGAAGTATGCTTTTCATCACATTACATTGGGGTACGTGACATCACTGGTGATATTAACCTTTATCATTTGGCTAAAGCAGTGTCTGCCAGGTTTTTTCACTCCAAATGTACTATTTTTTCCTTTTCCATTCTCTATTCTTTAGAGACAACTTGTTAAGTCCCACCCTGGGAGCAGGTACATAGGAGTAGAAATTAACCTTTACATTCCATAGAGTTTAATCTCTAATATCTAGAATTCTTCTATAAGAAATATTTGTTTCTTCTCATTTATACTTCTCATTTATAGACTCATGTATATTTGTTTTATACTTCAAGGTATAATCAAATATTACATTATTTCTTTTGCCACCCATACTGTTTCAGCTTCAGACATTGATAGCTCTTTTAGGTTGGTTCCTGTGTTCATTTAATACCCTGATCCTTCTGTTTTTTGAGGACTTCTTTCCTGGTACTACCTTCAAGTTCATTTTGTTTTCTCCCTCCTGTGGTCCTGGAATCAGCTGTTTCTCCCGGGAGCGTGGTTCCTTTTAGTGGAGAATGGGATTTAAAAACCAAGGTCAGCTGGGCACGGTGGCTCACACCTGTAATCCCAGCACTTTGGGAGGCCAAGGCGGGCAGATCACGAGGTCAGGAATTTAAGACGAGCCTGGCCAACATGGTGAAACCCCGTCTCAACTAAAAATACAAAAATTAGCTGGGCATGGAGGCATCCGTCTGTAATGCCAGCTACTCAGGAGGCTGAGGCAGGAGAATTGCTTGAACTCGGAGGCAGAGGTTACAGTGAGCCGAGATCACACCACTGCACTCCAGCCTGGGCGACAGAGCAAGACTCTATCCTCCCCCCCCCCAAAAAAAAAAACAAAAAACAAACAAAACAAGGTCTGGGTAACGGATATATATGCACATTCACCCGTGTATGCTTACATATATTAGTAATTGTCTTTCTGTCTATCCGTTTGTATGCATCTGAAGCTAAACATGAGTTCATACTAATGTCTCTGACTCTCATCCAGTACTACAAAATGCATTCTAGTCTTCCTGCCTTGTTTATCTGTAACTTTTTTACCCTGATAGCAAGAAAACTGGCTCTCCCCATCTACCATTTATTTATATACCTGTTCAACTTCAGTGTACATGTAACACACTTCTGAATTAACTGGTACCCCCATGAGCAACAAGTTTACTCACTTTAGTAGTGTTTGTATATACTTCCTTTAGTGTATGGCCTTATAATTTTCAGTCAAAGCATCATTTTCCAAAGTTTGTTATTTTATCATATCACAGTGCACTGTTTGTTCAGTATATTGATTACCTACAAGCAGTATATAATTACCAAATATATGTTGTCTAGTTACCTTTGCAGTATTGATTTCTAGCATAACATTTTTTTGTAGTCAGACTACATACTCTATATGATCTTGATCCTTTGAAATACGTTGAAACTTGCTTTATAGCCCAGTATATGGTCAGTTTTTGGGAACAATCTGTGTGTGACTGGAAAGTAACTGAGCTCTGCAGTATTTGAATTGTATCTATGAAGTTCTAGATCTTTATTGATTAAATGTTCCACTCAGACTTTGGATTGTCTTTGCTTAATCAGACTTTGGCTAATTTGCTTTCCTTATTTCATACCATGTTAATAGATAAATACAGAATTATTTATAACCCTTATAAAGAAATTATTTATAACACTTATTACGAAATCCTCTATGTACATTGTAGTTCGTTAGAAAATAGAGATGGTTAAAACTGCTTTTGAAACATTAAAATCTTGCCGAGTGCGGTGGCTCATGCCTGTAATCCCAGCGCTTTGGGAGGCTGAGGTGGGCAGATCGTTTGAGTTCAGGAGTTCTAGACAAGCCTGTCCAACATGACGAAACCCTGTCTCTACTAAAAATACAAAACTTAGCCCGGCATAGTGGCAAGTACCTATAATCCCAGCTACTCCAGAGGCTGAGGCAGTAGAATCTCTTGAACCTGGCAGGCGGAGGTTGCAGAGCCGATATTGCGCCACTGCACTCCAGCCTGGGCCACAGAGCCAGATTCCATCCCACCACCCCCGCCCCCCGCAAAAAAATTAAAGTCTTGGCTGGATGCAGTGGCTCATGCCTGTAATCCTAACACTTTGGGAAGCTGAGGCAGACGGAGGTGAATCACTTGGCACCAGGAGTTCCGAGACTAGCCTGGCCAACATGGAGAAACCTCATCTCTACCAAAAATACAAACAAATTAGGCAGGCACGGTAGTGGGCGCTTGTGGCCCCAGCTACCTGGGAGGCTGAGACACAAGAATTGCTTGAACCTGAGAGGCAAAGGTTGCAGTGAGCCAAGATCACACCACTGCACTCCAGCCTGAGTGACAGTATTTTTTTTTCTTTAAGGATTTCCTGGCCGGGTGCGGTGGCTCACGCCTGTAATCCCAGCACTTTGGGAGGCCGAGGCGGGCGGATCACGAGGTCAGGAGATCAAGACCATCTTGGCTAACAGGGTGAAACCCCGTCTCTAGTAAAAATACAAAAAATTAGCTGGGCGTGGTGGTGGGTGCCTGTAGTCCCAGCCACTTGGGAGACTGAGGCAGGAGAATGGTATGAACCCAGGAGGCGGAGTTTGCAGTGAACCGAGATCGCACCACTGCACTCCAGCCTGAGAGACAGAGTGAGACTCAGTCTCAAAAAAAAAAAAA